>NC_134535.1:162738867-163060325 GCF_050624435.1 Tenrec ecaudatus | reverse complement strand
AAGGATTTTTTTTGTATTTTTATTGACTAAAAATAAAAAATTCTGTATAGGAATAAGTACAAATATATATCTTATCTTTTAGTATCTAATTCAATGTGGACTTACTTTTCTCCTACTTTGTTCTAATGCTATACTGTCCTAGTTGCAGTAGACTTAATTCTCAATCATAGCGATTTCAGGCTTTACCTCCAGGATACCTCTGCATGGATTTGAAGTCCCAGCTTCTTCAGTAGGATCACATTAGCCTCATGCACTGCAGCATCGAGACTCCCTTCCTACATTCACTGTTGTTGAGGCAGGTCTGACTCATAGGACATAGAACGGCTCCCATAAGATTTCCAAGGTTGTCATCTTTACAGAGCAGCCTGCCACAGCTTTCTCCCTCCGTGCTGCTGCCAGATTTAAACCCGCACACTTCAGTTAGCCGCTGAGCTCTAGGGTCAGCAGTTTGAGAACCACCAGCGCCTCCTAGGGTGAAAGTTGAGGCTGTACAAATTTACAGTCTCAGAATCCCAAAGGGGAAATTCTGTTCTGTGCTCTGGGTTGCTATGAGTTAAACTCTACTGGATGGCAGTAGGTATTGGGCTTATTAAAGAAGATGTCAAATATGAAATGCATAACCTATGAGGAGAGCCCAGTAGATGTCCAATAAAAGTTCATTCTTTCACCCTTTGCATTTTGGGAGCATCATCCGTAGCAGTTTATATAATTAAATAACATTAGATCTTGGCTGTCCTTTTAGAACTTGGGGAAAAGCAAGCACAAAAAGCTAGCTTTGTCTTTTTTATTATTTAACGGACATGAAATCTATTTTCAAAAAAGTTTCTATGAGGCAGTTCTGACTCATGGCTACCCCATCCGTGTCAGCTAGAACTATGTTCTATAAGGTTTTCATTACTTTAAAGGACAATGTTAATGCATTCGCTATTGCCTTTCTCATCCCGAAGAAGTTAACTGTAAGCACTTTGTGTTCATTGCTTCAGTTTTAGTTTTAAAAATATTTTCACGATGTCCCAAAGTTGCTCTTTGTGTGGCTACGAAGGAGAAGGTCTTTTCTGAAAGTTGTAAACTTTATTTCTGCCTTGCTTGAAAGTGCATCCAGATGGGGCGTGTGGAAACCTTCCCTTCGTGTGTGCGAGCAGCGTATGAGAAACATATGAATCACATCAAGTTCTAAAACGAGAGGCCTGGCTTGTGGACACTGCGGTGAAATGGAGTAGGGGAGAGAAAATTGGGAAGTCATGCTTGACTCTATGACAACGTGGTAGGGTTGCAAAAACTCCTTTATTAAAAGGACTTTTTCATAAACCAGAGCTTTAGAGGAACGAACCAAAAGTGCATTTTATACTTGCGGAGTGACTAAAAAAATGATTGGTCATGGTTCAAGAATCAAAACGGCATAATGAGAAACAGCAATCGTATCATTTCTGTCTGCTCCATGGTTTGCTACCAGATCTCTCTCTCTCTCTCTCTCTGTTTTTTAATGCTAGGAGAATTTTATTAGAAAAATAGCCTCAGCTACAGATGAGAGTTCAATGAAATTGGGGACTTGGACCAGCTTTACCTACTGGTGAAGTCCTCTACCTACTGGTGAGGTCCTGTGGTCAATGTGAAGTGATTTGAAGGGACCAGAAAACTTTGTGCCCCAAATGGTCTCCTCTTTTCTGAAACCCCAGCATTGCACACATGCTGCGGTTGTTCTTGTTAGGTACCATTGAGCTGGTTGCAACCCATAGCACAACAAAACAACACACTGCCCTGTCCTGTGCTGTCTTCACAATCGTTCCTGTGTCTGAGGCCATTGTTGCAGCCATTGTGTCAATCCATCTTGTTGAGGGCCTTCCTCTTTTGGGGTGCCCTTGCACCCTACACAGCATGATGTTTTCTCCATGGATGACTCTCACCTGACAGTATGTCCACCTTTGCCTCTACGGAGTTCTCTGGTTTTACTTAAGCCCATGACATTTTAAATATTCTTCGCCAGCATCCCAAATCTAATGTCTCTAAGCTTCTACAGTCTTCCTTATTCAATGCCCAACTTTCACGTGCATATGAGGCAATAGAAAATACCATGGCTTAGGTCAGACACACCTTATTCCTCAAAGTATCTTCCTTGATTTTCAGTACCCTCAAGAGTTCTTTTGCAGCAGAGTTCTTTTGCAGAGTTCTAATGCGACACATCTTTTGATCTCTTGACTCCTGCTTTCAGGAGCATTAATTGTGGAGTTAAGCAAGCCAAAATCTTTGACAACGTCCACCCTTTTTCTATTTATCATGATGTTACCTGTTGGTCCTGTTGTGAGATTTTTGGTCTTTATCGGAGTAGCCACTTGAGCTTCATCAGCAAGTACTGAATGTCCTCCTCACTTTCAGCCACCAAGGTTGTGTCATCTGCTTATCCCAGGTTTTTAATAAGCCTTCCTCCAATCCTGATGCCACACTCTTCTTCATATAAGCCAGCTTTAAAAATTATTTGCTCAGCATACTGATTAGGTATGGTAAGAGGATGTTCTGTTTGCACACTTGCCTCTTGATCCATGCATAAATGTATATGCACAATATGATCCATGTACAAATTCTAACTTGTGGCATTTTCATTCATCTCAAGGTTATCCATGATTTGTTATGATTCACACAGTTGAATGTCTTTGCAGAGTCAATGAAACACAACTAAACATCTTTCTGGTGTTCTCTACTTCGAGCCTACATCCATCTGCCATCAGCATTAATATCCCTTGTGCCACATCCTCTTCTGAATCCAGCCTGAACTGCTGGCAGCTCCCAGTGAATGTACTGCTGCAACCATTGTTGGATGATCTTCAGCAAAGTTTTGCTTGCATGTGCTATCAGTGAGATTGTTGTACAGTTTGAACATTCTGTTGGTTCACCCTTTTTTTGGGATTGGGTGCACATATGGATCTCTTCCAGTCAGTTGGCCAAGTACCTGTCTTCCAAATTTCCTGTCATAGATGAGTGAGTGATTCCAGTGCTTCTGCAGCTTGTTGAAACCTTTCAATTGGTAACCCATCAATCACCATGATCAAAGAAACGCATGCAATGATGCCAAATGCAGAAGGTCACAGACAGGCCAGTGGGTAGGAAGTCTTTGGATCCAGTGTCATCAGAAACATCTCAGCACTAGCAGGGGTTTCTCTCTGGCTTCTCCAGCTTCTGAGGTCTGGTTGTGTCCATGTGGCTTGTCTTCTGTAATGTCTCCCAGGGAGTAGCAGAGAGAGAGAGGTGTCTTCCACCTCCACCAAGGAGGAAGTACCAGATTTCCGCTAATAGATCATACTCTGTCTTTGCGAAGATGACAAATTCACTGATAAAATTTACTTGTCTAAAACAAAGACACTCCCCCAGCAATAAAGCTTTTTAAAAGGTTTATTTTATTCCTCCTATCCTCCTTCTCATAGAATGCCTCTCCATCATTTAGCACTGGATTGTAAAAGCCTGGTACTCACAACAGAATAGACTTATATTTAGTAATCTTCTGGACTATTGGTCCTTACATTTTCATGTACATGTTGATCACCTGCTAGCTTGTTAAATTTCATCTTCTGATTCAGTTGGGTGAAGGCGGCATGAGTCTGCACTTTAAACAAGTTCCCAGGAGGTGCAGATGCCGCTGGTTTGCGACCACACTCTGCGTAGAATGGTTAAAAGGTGATTTAATTTAATTCACCTGCCAAGGAAGATCATCCTGTCTCTCTCTGTTTCCTGAGAGGCAGATGAAAGTAATGGTTAATGAGATTAGAAACCAGTGTCATCCAGTCAATTTGTTGACTGGTGTTGCTGCTGGGTTAGGCGGCCCCGAGTGAATGCCAACTCCCAATGACGCCACGTAGCAGAACAAACTTCCCCATTGAATTGTCTTGGCTGTACACTTTACTGAAGCCGATTGCCGGATGTCTTGTTTGAGGAAACACTGTGTGCTTTCAAACTGCCAATCTTTTGGTTAGCAGCCTAGCACTTAACCATTCACACCACCCGGGCTCCTTTAATTGATGTATTTTTACCACCCGATCTAAAACAGCATTCCTTTCACCTATTTTAAGGAACCCCGATGACACAGTGGTTACACTTTCGACTATGATCCACAGGGTCCGGAGTTCAAAACCACCAACCGCTCCTGTGGAGAAAGATGAGGCTTTCTGCTCCAGTTAACTGTTAAAGTCTTGTAATAAACGGTTACAGTCTTGGAAACTTGCAGGGGCAATTCTACCATGTCCTATTGGGTCGCTATGAGTCAGCATCAACTTGATGGCAGTGAGTTTGTTTTTTGGTGATAAAGTGATAACAGGGAAGGAAGCTCAATTACAGATCTGTAGTTCCAGAGTCCTTAGGAGAAAGGGGCGGCAGTGTGTTTCCAGAAAGAATTTCAGTCTTGAAACCCGTATGGAGCAGATGTACTGTGACGTGGAGTGTCACTGTGAGTGAGAATCTGCTTCACAGAAGTGGGTTTGTTTGGCTTGGCATCTGATTCCATCTGTCATCTTAGTGTCCTTGTCCCTGTTAGCGACTGTCCAGTCAATTATGAGTCATGGTGCCACTTTCTATACCAAGATCCAAACCTTCCCTTGCTTCACTTCACCTTCGTTACCGTGTGTTCATTGTTGTGGCTCTTGTGCCCATCATCTGACGGAGTACTTCTCTTGTCCTGGCTGACCCTCCACTTTACTAAATATGATTTTCTTTCACGAAATGGGTCTTTCCTGATGACTTGTGTGTGGTGTACCTGAGCAGATGTCCCACTGCCTTCAATTCTAAGAAGGATTCTGATGGCAATTATTCTAAGGTGGATTTGCTTGTTCTGTCAATCCAGAGCATAGTTCATATATTCATATAACAGTACTACCATTTGAACCACCACTTACCTGTCAGTTATACTGCAGTGGCTGATGTGTGGCTGTGTTGCTGGAAGCAATGTCACTGGCTTTTCAAATGACAGCAGGGTCACTCAGCGGAGCTTCCAGACTAAGAATAGACATGGAAGAAGGAATTGGCTGTCCATGTTGGAGGAAGTAGCTGCTAAAAGCCTTATGCATAGCTTCAGAATATTAGCAGATACTGAAGGCCCAATGAGTGAAAGCAGAGCATTAGCAGAGATAGTGCCAATGGATGGGCCCTCGGGTTTGAGGATACTTGGAATGTGACTGAGCTGCTTTCTGAGTGGAGTCAACCATGGTGACAGGAGTGGGGAAAGGCCTGTAATAGCAGAGCCTTGGGGGTCTTCCCTGGTCAAGGGGGCACTACTCAAGGTAAGGAGAAGAAGGAGAAGTGACTGCAAAGTCTGGTAATGATCAGAACGTGGAATGTGCATAGTGTAAATCTGGAAACATCGGAAGTCATCCAAAACGAAGTGGAAAACATACATATCTTAGGCATTAGTGAGCTGAAATGCACTGGTATGAACTGCCTTTCTTCAGAAAATCATGCTTGGATTTACTGTGCTGGGAATGACACAGTCAATGCCATGCTGGCCTTGCTTTCATGGTCAAAAAGAACATTCAGAAATCAATCCTGAAGTATAATATGATAGAAATATATCTATCCGCCTTCAAGGAAATCTAGTGGATAAAACTATTATTTATATTTTTGCACCACCAACAAAAGCTAGTGATGAAGAAATTAATGTCAGAAGAGACTCTGACGCTTGTGATACATCATAGAGGAGCTCAAGCAAATAGAGGAAATGATGACGGCAGAGAGCTGTATAGAAAAATTCCAAGGGCAGCTAAAGAAGACAGAATCAACTATTATAATGAAAGGTACAAAGACCTCAAGAGTTAGAAAACCTAAAGGGTAGGACATCCTCAGTATATCTTCAATGGAAAGAAGTGAAGAAAAAACATTCATGCCTCGAATTGCAATACTGAGAGATTCAATGGACAAAATATGGAATGATACAAGAAGCGTCAGAAGAAGATGGTCTGGTACACAATCCCTGTACCCCAAAAGAACCTAATGGATGCCCCACCATTTCAGAGGTAGGATTTAAGCAAGAACTTATAACACTGAAGGAAGAACTTAAAGCTCCATTGAAGCCATTTGCCCAAAACAAGGGTCCAGGAATTGATGGAATTCCAATGGCAATGTTTCAACAAGCTGATGAAGTACTCATTCATCTTTGCCAGAACTTGGGAAGACAGCTACTTGGCTAATTGACTGGTAGAGATCCATATTTGTACTAATTCCAAAGAAAGGAGCATTCCTACCAGAATGCGCAAATTAATTATAGACCACTGTCAAGTAACATTTTGCTGAAGATCAACAATGGAACGGTTGCAGCAGTACATAATAGGGAGCTACCCGAGGTTTAGGCTGGATTTAAGGAGGATGTCATGTCAGATAGAACTTGGCTAAAAATAGATAATCCCACACAATAATTGATGCAACTCAATATAAAGAAAACCAAAATCCTCATCATTGGACAAAAAGGTAAAATCCTGATGAATGGAGGAAAGGTTGAAGTTGTCAAGAATTGTATCTTGCTTAGGTCCACAATCAATGTTCATAGAAACAGCAGTCAAGAGGTCAAATGATGCATTAGGTAAATGATGCACAAGACCTCTTTACATTTTTCAAAAGGCAGGATGTGATTTTTATATTATCTGTTGCCTGATAGGCATGTGAAGGCTGGAACTTTGATGAGACTGAGGAAGAGTGGATGACTTTGAATTGAGGTGCCAGTGTAGCATATTAATGGGTCGGGGACTGCCCAAAGGACAAACAAATCTGTCTTGGAAGAAGTGCAGTCGGACATCTCCTTCGAGGCAAAGATATGCAGGCTTTCCGTCACATACTTTGGACATGTTCTCCCTGGAGAAGGACATCATGTTCGATGAAGTAAGGGGAGAGCGAGGAAGAGGAAGACTCTCAAGATGACCTGATAAAGCGGCTGTAACAATAGTTTCAAGCATTGGAACAATTGTGAGAGGGGACAGAGTTAGATTCTGGTGTGCACCGGGTCCTTGTGAGTGGAAACGGACTCACTGACAGCTAACAATAAATGTAACCCCTTGAACACATCAATTCCTCTCTGCTTTCCTTTTGCCTTACCTGACTATTGATGTCTATTTATTTGCTTATTGTCTATTTCTCTTCTAGAACAGGGGTGGGGAACTTTTTTCTGCCAGAACCATTTGGATGCTTACAACATCATTTGTGGGCCATATTGATCAAGTATTAAATCAATTCCTCCACCCCCCACCCACCCCACCACACTGTGATGGCTGGAACAGCTTCTCTTTGGTGAAGTGGGTGATATTAGCTGGTCTTGATGATTTTGTGTGCTTTACACGTCCCATGGGCCAGATAGTCCCCACTCTTGCTCTAGAATGTAAAATCTCTGAAGGGAGGGATATTATCTATTTGTGTGTGTGTCCTCATCTTAAAGAATTTCTGACAGTATTGAAAAGCACCAACAAAGATTCATTGAGTGAATATGGACTAATCTACGTTTTCTAACTTTTTGTCTGCTGATATAGAGAAACCCGATTGCTGTTTGTATATTGTTTGTTATCTTCTTCTGTTGTACATAGGACTAATTCAAAGTTGCTGGACCACAAAATTAACTACATGTGCTGTTGCGTTTCATGTGAGGTCCATTTGCCCCATTTGAGCCCTTAAAATTAGCCCATCATATTGTTCACTTACAACTCTTAATGGTTTCTTAGAGGTGCACAGTGTTGCCAAGAAACTAAATATCTCTCAAGTTTCTAATAATGCTGTGCCCCTTTTCACATCTGTGTTGTTGCCAGGCTTCATTCTCAGCTTGCCGTCTCTTTTCCTTAAACCCTGTTCCTGCTTACATTTTTCTCAGGAAATCTTCCAATCAAGCTATTACTGGGCCAATTGCTTCCACTGGTTGCTTGTGATAACACGGCCTCCGGATTTTTATATTAATTTAAAATAATTGTTCTGTTTTGATGAAACATACAACTTTCCTCTAGTTCTTGGATGCTTCCCACCTCCCTGCCACTATCATGATCCCAATTCTACCTTGCAAGTCTGGCTAGACCAGAGGATGTACACTGGTACAGATAGGAACTGGAAACACAGGGAATCCGGGATGGATGATCTCTTCAGGATCATGGTGTGAGTGGTGATAATTGGAGGGTAGAGGGAGGGTGAGTTGGAAAGGGGGAACAGATTACTAGGATCTACATGTGACCTCCTCCCTGGGGGATGGACAACAGGAAAGTGGGTGAAGGAAGACGTCGGAAAGTGCAAGATATGACAAAATAATATTTTGTAAATTATCAAGGGTTCATGGGGGGGGCGGGGAGGAAGGGTAAAAATGAGGAGCTGAGGCTAGGGGCTTGGGTGGTGAGCGGATGTTTTGAGAATGATGAGGGCAATGAATGTACAGATGTGCCGTACACAATTGATAGACGTATGGATTGTGATAAGAGTTGTATGCGCCCCTCATTAAAAAAAAAAGCTTATCAGGTAACAGTGTATGCTTTGACTTTAGGCCACCGCATCCAATCTTATGTATCCTGTATCTCTTGAGTGCGGCAGCATTTTCCCTGTGTTTACTTTTCTTTCAAAAATGTTACAGTGAAGTATATCAAGACTCCCCAACACAGCGAAAGTAGCACTAGTGATAACAACAAGGGCCAAAGAAAAGATATCAGTTTGGAAATAAGGCTAATAAACAACACCGAGGTGGAAAAATCAGAAAAATAATGTTTTCTATAGTCTTATCCAATTTTTGCCTTGTACCCATGCATTGTCTTTTTGCTTCTTGAATAGGCATGCAACGTGGAAGTGACAGAAATCTTTTGAGATAGCTAAAGACATTGTGATCCATGTTACAGTTTTGTTGTTTCTTAAGGGAACATATATACCTACCTGCCAGTGATTCCGAATTATCCTGAAACTTATAATATTAATTTCCCTAAGATTTTTGTGTATTTTCTTCCCATTCAGAACTTTCCAATTGGAGGACTCTCAGGACTGTAGCAGAGATTTTGTGGAGATGCGGGAAGCCAATGCCACAGGCCTCTTGGTGGGACGGTACTGTGGCCACGTCCTGCCTCTCAATTACTCATCCATTGTGGGCGAGAACCTATGGGTCCGATTTGTCTCAGATGGCTCGGGCAGTGGAAGAGGCTTCCAGGCCACATTTACTCATGGTGAGTTGCTTCTCTTTTAGTGATACCCTCTAGATTGTGTCCTACAGATGAGAATTGATTCAAACCAACCAAACAAACGAAACAAGGCAAAACCACCCTCAGTAGTGCACTTAGCATGAGCTAGCTTTACTTTAAACCTTTTTTCCCCCCAATTGGTATTATCTGTCTAGAATGACTTTATTATTAAATGCATCAGGAAAATTAAATGATATGTGAATGGCTCATTAAGAGCAAGGAAAAGCATGTGCTTATGGGTCTAATTTTTTTTTCTGAGTGAGTGAGAGAGTGAGTGAGTGAGTGAGTGAGTGAGAGAGAGAGAGAGAGAGAGAGAGAGAGAGAGAGAGAGTGAGTGAGGCAGTCAGTGGAGTCTAATATTTTTAAGTCCTTTTTTTAACCTCTGTTGAATCATTTTTGTTCGTGCTGTTTCGCTATGCAGGCCACTAGTATATTTTAGTGTTGGTTTTGGTATCTCTGGACCAAATTGGTCTCATTTCGACAGATTTAACTATTTTTTTCTTCAAACTAAAGACATTCAGGGTAATTTCCAGATTGACTTACAGATCTACAATTCTTAATAAAGTATTCCAATAGCATAAAATGCTAATTATGTTAATTTTTTCTCAACTTTTCTAAAATCAGTTACTTGATAATTGATGTTAAGCTATTGATTTTTCTTATAATATTTTTAAATATATATTTCATTTGCAACACAAGATAAGAGGTAAACCCAAGCCAAGGAACGAAAGGGGTAATCCATCCCTTTTAATGGCCCCAGGTTCCCTGAAGGTTTGGTAATCCATCCCTTCTAATGGCCCCAGGTTCCCTGAAGGTTTAGAGCTTGCTCTACATGGAAAGGTCCTGCCTCTTCTCACCCCTTGCAAGCTTCTAAGGACATAGAATTCCATTCACAAAATCACTCTTCTCCGAGGCACTAATAGATAGCACCGAAGCCAAAAGGGAAGCAGTATTTCTTTCACTATCCAGGAAAGAAATCACAGTCAATTAAAAGTCCATCCTTTTCCTCAACCCTGGCCTTTTGGTTCCTACATGCGATCAAAGAGTTGTTGAAGTAGGTCTGATTTCCTACTCTGCTTTCCCTCCTAGTATTTGGCAATGACAACATCGTGGGAACTCATGGGAAAATTGCCTCTCCTTTATGGCCAAGTAATTACCCCCATAACTCCAATTATCAGTGGATAGTAAATGTCAACGCCTCTCAAGTTATCCATGGTCGAATCTTAGAGATGAACATTGAAGCATCAAGCAACTGCTATTATGACAAATTAAAGGTACATTGTGATATGTAAATTGTGGCAAAAGTAAATCCAAGTAAATGCCCGTCTAAGTATTGTAAACTGCTGTTGGCCAAAGTAAAGCTAAGCAAATGTCTATCTCAGTGTTGACATATCTTATGGAATGGTTTGGCCCGATCATGATTACCCATTCCAGTTTGTGTAAGCACAGCTAATTCTGGGATTATATTTACTCTTCTCTCTTCTGTGATGAGCGTTTCTACTCTCAGAAAGATTTACACTCCTGGAAACCCACAGCGGCAGTTCTACTCTGTAAGGTAGACCTTGGGTCATGGTAGTGGGGGTGGGGGAGGAAGCAATAAAGAACTAGAGGAATGTTGTTTGTTTTGTCGGTGCTACACTACACCCTGGGTGGCTCATCTCTTCTTTGTGACTCTTCTGTGAGGAGACGTGCAATTCTTTACAGATGGGTTTTGGATCTCCACTCCAAACCCCCTCATTCCCATCGATGTGATTGTTTGCTTTGGGTTTGTGCTGTCTGATACCTGATCCTGTCCACACCTCGTGATCACACAGGCTGATGTGCTTCTTCCTTGTGGGCTTTGTTGCTTCCTTGCTAGATGGCCACTTGTTTAATTTCAAGTCTTTAAGACCCCAGATGCTATATCTTTTTTGTATGTGTCTATATCTTGTAATTGCCGGGCACCATCATCTTTTTTCACCACATTAGCTTATACACGCATTTAGTCTTCAATAATTGAGCCGGGAAGGTGACCATCACAGAATGCCAGGTTATTAGAACAAAGTGTTCTTGCATCGAGGGTGTATTTGAGTAGAGGCCAAATGTTTGTCTGCTACCTTAATACTTAACCTATGAATATATGTATATAGATCTATGTCCCTATCATTATGCATATTTACATATGTACATGCCTGTATTTATACTTCTATAAATGTCCTTTCCTCCTAGTTCTTTCCTCTATTTCTTTTAAATTTCCTCTTAGCCCACTATCATGCTCGACTTTCATTTGACTTTCAGCAATTTCTCTCAGCTACGTTGCACTTAATAAAACCCCACCTACACCCATCACTTCTTTACTTCTGTGGAGATATGAATGTGTTGAGGGGACCTGGCCATTTTTCTTTACTCTGCCATGTCTTCATTGCCTGCTGTGAGCCTGCCAAGGTTCCTTCATGGACTTTTCTGCCACCATTTTTACTGTATTCATCTATTTCAGCTCATAGGTTCGAGCCAAGAGGATAATGCTTCTGAAAAACATGAAATGTTTCATAAGTACATCTTTCGTGGCTCTTTGAAAATTTACATTTCAATAATGTATTTTTTCCCTTAAAATTATTATTGTGCTTTTCTTTTTATTATGAAGAAAAGGGACTTGTCTAAACACAGTGCTCTATTCTCTTGTTTTAAATGCAGATTTTTGATGGACTTGGCATTCTTTCCCGCCAAATTGGAATTTTCTGCGGTACCCAGACTGCGTCCTTTGTGTCCTCTAGAAATTCTCTGACATTTCAGTTTTCCTCAGACTCTTCAGTCACTGGGAAAGGATTTCTTCTGGAGTGGTTTGCCGTGGCTGCATCTGATGGACCTTTACCTACTATTGCTCCAGGTGTGTTTGGCAATCAATGGAGTTCATTTTCAGGACTGATCTGTGTGGACAGAAATTTCAAAGTCTTAATATAATAGACCCAAACACACAAATCATAAGAAGAATCGGTTTGGCCTCACATCCTTTCCTCATATATTTAAATGTTGTTATAAATTCATACACTGTTTTGTTTAAAACATATGCTTCTGTCTATAAAGTCAGCAGATTTTACATACTCTGCATAAAATTGGTTAGGGGTTTTATAGCCACATATATTTTCAGTATAATTTCTAAAGACTAGTTTACAAATTTTAAGAAATTTGCTTTGCAGATTGATGAGTACATGAGTGCACGCACACCACACACATGCCACGACTGAGCATTAACTGACAGACAGAGGCTGACATTGTTTTCTGTGTTAAACTTTTAGTGTAACTTTAGAAATGACTCATTTTCTCTTCTGCTGACTGCTATTCTTATGCTTTAGGGTTAAATTAGTTTACTTTTTTTAAAGACATCTTTTTCTCAGTAAAAATTTATAGCTTTTCCTCAAAAAATATTTGCATCAACTATGACTTTGACAGTTGATTCAGAAAAATTTGGGAGACATTTCTCAGAGGTCATTTTCAGCCCTTGAAATATTTAATAGGGACAAAGGATCTCATTGAAGGATATTTACATTGCGAGTTTACTCTAGTATTAAATACACTTTTAAATGTTAGGGTTTAGGTGCTTATAATTTATATCAGCAGAGAACATTGAAGGACTCATATAATTCTTCCTTTATAAGGTTCTTTCATTATAGTGAATGTGATTCTCTTCCTAAAATATTAACCTGTTTATGTAAGAATTCTGGTGATGTAATCGTTAAGCAATGAGCTGCAATACACATGGTTGGCAGTTCAAAGCCACCAGCAACTCCATGGGGGGGAAACCCAGGCTTTCTACTCTCGTAAACATTTACAGTCTTGGTAACCCACAGGGGGTCTCTATGAGTCCGGCATTAACTAGATGGCAGTGAGCTTGGAGTTTGGGGTTTTATCTAAGCGCAAGGAACTATGTGCATGTTTGCCAAGTGCAATTTAGAGACACATTTAAAACGTGATAGATAAAGCCAATGCTCTAATTACTAACCTTAAGATGTATTATTTTTGTGCCTACAAATCTTAGATTAGGAATTACTCACAAAAAAGATGATAGCAATAAAACTGTTTAATTCTCTTCTAAGGAAATATTCGATACCATTGTACCATTAAATGGAGAAGAGAATAAATAGGATCACAATGGCAAAGTCTCAGTGTCTCAGTGACTGAAAACAGGAAGGTCTTTTTTTGTCATGCTAAATAGCCACCATAGTGTAAATGGGAGTCTTTGGACCATCATCACTCCCTGGGAAGTCACACTGTCAGAGACCATAGTAGAAAGAAAAAGAGACTTGAAACAGCTCAGCCTGAAAATGTGAACTTCACAAATGACACCGTGCTCTTTTATCCTCATTGATGGATCAAAACTGGCAGATGGCTTCACCCAAATAGGACTGTCAGCAAGTGAGTCCTACCGTGTCTTTGGATGGGAAGAACTGTAACATTTAGTCAGTTAGTGTGAAAGCTATCTTCCCTTTTCAGGATACACAATGGTTTAATTTGATGACCTAGGACAACTCTTGCCTGGGATGACACAGGACAACAGCCTTATAAATGGAAATTGCCTTTAGACGTCTTTTTGGAATTTTGCCCTTGATAAAAAGAATTAGGGCCTAGTCCTCTAAACGTGTTCTATTCACTCCTTGGTGGCCCTAGTAAGATCCAAAGAGTCATAAATATCCAGAATGCAGAAGAAACACCTCTGAAACTCTATTCTTCTTTAAGAGAGAAAGAGAATATTGGTACCAACATTTCAATATCAATTTTTTGAGAACCATGAGAATTAACCAAAGATTTGAAGCCATCTGAGTGATTTTTTTTTTAACTGAGGACTGACTCTCAATAAAATTAACGACTTTTTAATTCTGCCCCATCCTCACCAACCCCTCCAGATTTACAGTAGTTTCACAACAAGACTGCAATTTATGGTTGCTTTGAGAACTAGCAAGCTGGAAGCCACTGTAGAGAGAACAGATTTAGAGCTCATTAGAATGCCCCATTCCCAAGAAATGTCTTTCTTTAACATGCCTGGAAGCATCCTGGACAAGCCCCATTTACTAGGCTTATCTTTATTTAACTTGGCACAGAGATTGCAATGTGGAAACAGTCCAGCAAACAGCTAACTTGCTGACCTTAGGGCACAGCTCCTGACATGGCCAATGAGTGAGTGAAAAGATTCGCAACATCACTTCACATTCACAATGAAAAGCTAGCAATTAAAAGTGTTGGCATGTATGTGCAGAAATTTGAGCCCTCATCTATTGCTGGTGGGCAAGTGGTTCAGCCTCTGGAAAACAGTCTGGCAGTTTCTCAGCGGCTTACATGTAGAGTTACCATATGACCTGGAAATTCTATTCCTAGATATATATTCGAGAACATCAATCCAAAAAACATATGCATGCATAGACACATTACTTATAGTTTACCCAAAGGGGGAAACAACTCAAAACTCAACAACTGATGAATGGGTAAACCAAACTTGGCGAAAGTTCTAGTACTCACAGCTGCTGCAACGTAAATGAGTCTTGGAAACATTATGGAAGCTAAAAGAAGACTGTCAGGAACGTCCTGTATTGTATGGATCTGCTTGTATACAGGGTGCAGAATTAGTAAGTTCATAGGCACAGTGTAAATGGGAAATGATTTCCCTTGAATAAGATGGGGCTGGTGGATACACTGGGAGCTACACACTTGGACATTTTAAAAGGGTAAAACTTACAGTCATGGAAATATAAAACTGTGCTTGAATTTTAAAATAGCTGTAACTATCATCAGCCCTTATGTGTGGATTTCAGCTTACCAAACTGAAATAATAAATAAAGGACAAGTCCCTATGCTGCACAATGAGAATTAAGTTATGTAATAGCTGTGAATGTAGTTCTTCCCTAACAGTGTAAATGAGTACGTTAACTTTATATACACCAGTAGTTGTTGGAGACCCTCTGTGGAACACAAGGAAACACGAGCCAGGCCTGTGCCATCCTCCCAATTGTTCTTATGTTTGAGCCCATTGTTTCAGCCATTGTGTCCATCCATCTAGTCAATGGTCTTCCTCTTTGTGGCCGACTTTCTACTTTACCAACCATGATGCGCTTTTCCAGGGACTGGTCTCTCCTGATAAAATGTTCAAAGTACCAGAGACCAAGTCTCACTATCCTTGAGGCGAACAAGGATTCTGGCTGCCTTTCTTCTAAGACAGATGTTTGTTCTTGTGTTAGTCTGGGTTGCGTTAGAGAAACAAATCCACAGAAAGTCATGTATAAGAGTTTTATATAAAGATTAAGTGCGCATCAAGAAAGCATCCCAACCGAGTGCTGCCCAAGCCCACAAGTCCTACATTAACCCATATGTCTGATACCAATCCACAAAGTCCTCCTCCATCTCACAAAACACACACTATGACGCCGACTGCAGGAGGAAAGCTGAGTCAGTGAACATGTAAGCATCTCAGCGCTGGCAGGGGTCTCCACACGGCTGCTCCAGCACCCAGGGCTGCATTGGGGTAGGTCCATGCAGCTTCTCCTCAGAGATGTCTTGCAGGAAGTGAGCCTTGCCAGCTGAAGCAGGAAACTGGCTAAGGCAGCTGCACCCTGGTCCAACCATCACAAAGCAAGAGACCTGAGAACTAGGAAGGCGAGACTCACCAAGCCATTTATCTCTCCACCCTTCAATTAATGTCTTTATCAGTCAGGTTTAGCAGTCCACAGAACCTTCAGTATTTTTAACCTCCTACACATCAAATCCATTGATAGGCATTCAAGAAGAGATGGGTTGTGTGGCAAAATCATGGTGAAAATTAGGCTTTAATGTTTTTCTTACACAAGAAAATAAAATATGAAAATCATTGTCTGAATCTTTAGCTTTAACAAAATAGGCTTTCAGTCCTTTAAGAACAGTTATTTCATTTCAAGTGGTGGTTTCTTTTCAGAATGGGGTTGTCCCTGGAAAACACAAATGTCTGATTTCTTTTTCCGCAGAGCTATGTCAAAGGTGCTGTGTTTCATTTCACAGGTGCTTGTGGTGGGTATCTGAGGACAGGAGATGCGCCTGCCTTTCTTTTCTCCCCAGGCTGGCCTGAAAAATACAATGATTCGGCTGACTGCTCATGGCTCATCCACGCCCCTGACTCTACTGTGGAACTCAACATCCTCTCCTTGGACATTGAGTCGCAGGAATCCTGTCACTATGATAAGCTTGTAATAAGAGATGGTGAGTAGCAGTCGACAATTCACTGAAAATACAAAAACAGGCGCTCATTGGGTTGGGTTGAATACTTAAAACAACTTATGGTTGGGAGCAGACTTCTACATATATTGTGGCCAATGAAAGTGTCCAATGCCAACATTGGCTTCAATTTCTCAAGAATGTATAGAAAGCATTAGGTTGTCTTTAGCAAGATCACCCAAGAAAGAAGCATCTTCCCCTCAGAAGCATGTAATAGTGTGATAGCCCTTGTGGGTTATATGTTGGGCTTCTAACCAAAAAAGCTCAACAGGTCAAAACCACTAGCCTCTGCACAAGAGAAAGATGGGGCTTTCTACTCCTACAAAGATTTACAGATTAGGAGACCCACAAGAGCAGTTCTATTCTGTCCTATAGGGTGACTATGGGTCAGAATTGACCTGATTGCCATGAATTTGGTTTGGGGCTTACCTAGTTTATAGAGCTATGGTGCGCTTGGATCTTAGATACACGTTTGAAACACTTTCATAATGGCAGTGTATTCATTTCCAGTCATCTACTGCAATCTCTCTATTTGCAGGTTTGTTTAATCTCTTAGATCTCAAAAGTGATGCACTGAGGATGCATGCTGCAGTAACCCTGCCTCTTTCTCAAATGAGATGATAACGACTGTCCTAGAGCTTAGGATTTACAACACATAGTTTTGAGGGGCATAATTTTATCCATAGCAAACAGGTAGAACTAAGGGGTGCCGCCTTCTCCATCTCCTTATTCCTACACTTTCAGCCTGCTGCTCCGCAGGAAGAAGGGAGGAATGGTATGGGCCCCTTCCTTTTGCTGAGGTATCGTGTTTCAGAACCGAATCTGTCTTTTCCAGACCAGGCACCAATTCATTTTACATATCAAAGATCCACTCCTCCCCAGCCCCCCACACTTAAGTTTCATGTAACTCTACTGGGCCAGAACGAGATGAATGAAAGTAGTTAAGTGGGAGGGAGACAGGAAAGAAGGAAGAACATCTATAATCCTTATATCCAGTCTTTGGTCTGAAGTGCGTTCTTCTTAGAATGTTGGATAAATAATTTTTCTGCCGAGTGTGGGGGCATCTGGAGTTACTCTTTCAAGACTTACAGTGGTATGTGACACATAGAAATTATCAGTAACTGTGCTCTTCTCTTCTCTCTCTCCCTCTCTCTGCCCTGGTGACGCTGACTAATAATGACCCTATAGGACAGAGTAGAACTGCCCCTGTGACTTTCCAAGACTGTCACTCATTACTGTAGAAAGCCTCATCTTTCTCCCTCAGAGTGACCAGAGGCTTTGAACTGCTGACCTTATGGTAGGCACATAGTCCACTATGACACTAGGGCTATTAATTACTTGTTAATAATCTTGGGGTCTCATTTTCCACATTGCTAAATGAATTTGGATTAGAGAGTTAATCATTAAGTATCTTCTAGCCTTAGTTTTTACAGTTCTTTGACTTGCCCTTCTCTTTATTTCTGTTATCTATATTTTATATTCTGGAAGATTATAGAAATACCCAATATTCAATTGGGAATTCAGAAAGAACCCATAATCTTATTTACTGGGTTACTTACTATGTGGGGTTATCTACTAATTCATGGGTTAGCTAATCAACCAACACAGAAACCAAGCTCAATGCTATCACGTCAATTCTGATTCATAACAACCTTATCAACAAATAAGCACTATTTCCAGATCAGAACTGCTGTTTGGTCGGACAGTCTAGGGTTATGTTTAGAGGAGAATTAAAGCCCTGTAGACCTTTTCCAGGCACAGTGACATAAAATATATTCACATGTATATAATTCACACATATATAAATAGAATAAATCACTATTTCTTGGCACAAAGAATTATAGTCTTGGAAAGTCACAGGGCCCATTCTACTCTGTCCTGTAGGGCCATTATGAGTCAGCGGTGATTGGATGGGAGTGAGTTCTTGTTATTTTCAGTATCTCAAAAAAAGCTCTACACTTGAGACACCTTGCACTAACCTGGCCTCAGTAATATAACAAAGACAATGCCTTCCAAATGGGATTAAAACCTCAGGCACAGAAGTGAGGATTAACAGCACATCTATATATTTTTGAAGAGACAATTAAATTCATAACAGTAAATTCAATTAATAAAAATAACTCTTATTTATTTCCTAATTGCCAAATTTAATGGTATATATATATATGCAACTACTATATATTATTATGTTATGTATCCTTTCAGATAAAAATTTGAATGGCAAAAAAGACAAAAGTTTCCAGAGGTCATTTAAAGCGTCTGTATTTACAACCATGCCATTACATTTATGATACTGAAACAGAGAATCATTTGTTTTCTACAGCAGTTCAGAGTGAATTCTGAGTAGGAGTCTGTGTTTTAAAACGTTCATTTTGCTGTTTTTGTAAAAAGGCAGATTTCCTCATTTTCTATGTCTGATTTTTATAGGCTTGGTATTTTGTTAATTCTCTGCCGTAGGGGAAAACACTCCTGCATTTTCGCAGTGAAGGGTTCCACTTTGGTTCTAATTTCCTTTAGCGCCACTCTGGTTTGGGCCAGGACAATTGGTCTGAGGGGAACAACTCCTAGACAAGCAACAGAACACTCTGCGGTGTCCCAGCATGCTTCACTGCCCTCCACGAAGGGCACACCTGTTGAAAGGGGCCTGAGCGGTTTCTTTTCTGCTTCTGCACATATATGGGCACGTGGACGCATGGGAATGTGTGTGTTCTATTATCTGAAAAACAAAAAAATAACATAAACACAAGAAAAAAGGGAGCCTTCATCGCTGAAGAAAGGACATGAGGAGTTGCCACCTCTCAGTAAGTGGCCTCATCATGTTAATAATGGACCTGTGTTTGTCTTGGATACTTGACCTTCACCAACCAGAGGACATTAAGGCGGAGACGCCATTTAACACTCATAAAAGCCTGGGCCCTCTACCACTTCCTAATCCCATGCACTCTGGTTTTGAGCTGGATGCCAGGAAGAACTGGCAGCCAGTGTTTGATTTTAGAAAAGCAGCAGGAACTGTCAAAGAAGGCTTTCTCAAAAAGAGTAAAGGAAAAGAAAGGCATGCGGTGCCCTTCCAAGCTGTGGAGAGGATGATGTAACCCTGGGGCTTCCTTTTCTGAGAATCACATCTCCTGGGAACTGTGGCTGTTCTGTGGGAAATATGTGAGCCAACAACAGTGGAGTAGATCCTGCAGACCCTGCATGCTCCTGTTGACATTTCTCTTCTCTGTTCACAGGAGACAACAGCGAGGCCCAGGAGCTAGCAGTTCTGTGTGGCAAAAACATCCCAGGTCCCATCAGGTCTACTGGCATGTACATGCTGCTGCGTTTCACCTCCGACGCCACTGTCACCGGGGCCGGCTTCAATGCATCCTTTCACAAAAGTAATATTTTCAGACGACTCCCCCCCTCTTCTCGTCCAACCTCTTTCCTTTTTTCCATGACAGAACACAGTCATAAATCAGAAGACACGGGTCTCTGGGTGGCTATCCTCTAAGTCCAGGAGCTATGTCCTGATTCCAGATCCAGAAAGACTGGCCAAATTGTGCACTAGTCTTCTATAGACTTCAGGTCTCCGTGGTAGGGGCATCTTCCTCCCTAAGGAGATAGGGGTTTCCTGTAGATACCATCATAAGATCTACTTTTTATTTTTTTGAGAAGAAAAGACTTTATTAAGACAGGGAATAACTCCCGGGCAGATTCTACAACCGAACGAGCTAGGTTAAGAAAGTCGCCTATAAGATCTACTTTTTAAGAAAAAGCTTCTACCTCTCAGAGGGCTGGATCTAGAAGACAACATGGACGCATCACTCATCAGGGGAATGACAACCAAAGTTCTCTTCCCTCTGAGGAACAACTAGTCTACATAATAGAGTAGAACTCTTCATAATGCTCTGGGGGAAAACTATCCATTTTAGTGTTGGAACGAAGACTTTGTGATACTTGAATTACGAACGTGTTAACTCAGAGAATAGGCCCAGCATCTTGAAATATTGTAATATCGAGTGTGATTGAGATGTTCAAAAGGTGAAGTCCAATAATAACTCTATATCCCTGATAGGTGAATGTTAAAAGAAGTAATCCATGAAGTGTCTAAACACTCTCAGGTGTTTTACCGAAAAATAAAATTTGTAAGTAGATTCTCAATCTAGACATTAGAAAACAATTGAATTTTTCCTCCTTTCTTATGCATGCCTTTTATGAAGTGGGAAGCAGTTGAAAGTAAATGATTCTTCTCACATTCAAGAGAGACAATCTGCAGTGCTGTTTGAGAGAATGGCCTTTGAATTAAACAGATATAAGAACATTTTCCCTGCTGTGATTTAACTTGTGTGTGAACTCTGGCACTCACCCATGATTTGTTGAATGCCTGTCAAGCAGCCAATGAATACCTGCTCTCTCTGCTCTCTGCCCTCCACCTCCCAATCGCTCTCAGCTGATTGTATGCTCATGCGTACTTGACAGCTGGTTACATTTGACCACCACCAGCACCAGTAGCTTGGAATTGGTTCCACTCATGGGGACACTATGGGTCACAGTAGAACTATGTTCCATTGGGTTGTCGGTGGGTGAATTTTTAAAAAATTGTATTTGATTGGGGCTATTACAGCTCTTCTCACAATCCATACATATATCCGTTTTGTCAAACACAAGTGTACGTATGTTATCATCATCTTTTCCAAAACAGTTTCTTTCTGCATGAGCCCCTGACACCAGCTCTTCATTTTCCCCCTCCGTCTCCCATGCCCCCTTCATAATCAATAAATTCTTTTTCCTTCCCTTTCCCAGCCCCCCATATGTCTTACATTGACTGCTGTCTGATTCCAACTGCTTTTCTGCTGTCTGTCCCCCTGGGATGGGGGCGGGCATAAGTCCATCTTTGTGATCAGTTCCCCCTTACTTCCCCCCCGAACCCCCCTGCCCCCACCAACCCACCTTACCCTCCTATTTCAGCTGCTCCCCTTGTTGGTCTTGAGGGGTTTATCTGTTCTGGATTCCCTGTGTTGCAGGCTCTTGTCTGTAGCAGTGTACATGTTCTGGTCTAGCCAGATTTGTAAGATAGAATTGGGGTCATGGTAGTAAGGAGAGTGGGAAAGCATTAGAGAACTAGAGGATGGTAGTAAGGAGGGAGGAAGCATTAAATAAATAGAGGAAGGTTCCGTGTTTCATCGGTGATACCCTGTACCCTGACTGGCTCTTCTTTTCCTTGTGGGTGTCCAATTGACTACCGATGGACTTTGAGTCTCCACTATGCCCCCCTCAATTTACATTGATATGCTTTTTGTTTGTTTTGTTTTGTTTTGGATCGGATCTTTGATGCCTGATACCTGATCCCATGATCCTGAACCTCATGATCACACAGGCTGGTGTGCTTCTTCCATGTGGACTTTGTTGCTTCTCAGCTAGATGGCTGCTTGTTTATCTTCAAGCCTTTAAGACCCCAGATGCTATATCTTTTGATAGCCGGACACCATCTCAACTTTCTTCCCCACATTTGCTTATGCGCACATTTGTCTTCAGCGATTGTGTCAGGGAAGGTGAACATTACGGAGTGCCGTGTTAGTAGAACAAATTGTGCATTGAGGGAGTATTTGAGTGGAGGCTCAATGTCCATCCTCTTCATAATACTTTATGAATAAATATATGTACATAGACCTAGTTCCCTATCATTATATATAAATATATTTACATATGGAAATGCCTGTATTTAGGCCTCTATACATGTCTGTTGCCTCCTAGTTCTTTTCTCTATTTCCTTGTACTTTCCTCTCGTCCCTCAGTGGGTGAATGGTTGAAAGTAAATCTCTAGGCCTTTCCACGTAGACACTTCTGGCTATAATCAACCTCTAACCTCTTGGTTAACAGTTAAGTTGTTAATCATTTGCCCTGCCAGGGGAAGGCCAGTGTGTGTTTGTGTGTGTGTCTGTGTGTGACAGTTCCATATCATAAGGATAAAATGTAACCATGTGAAAAACAGACTTCTTGATTCCATTCTTTTCTACCCCTCCTCCCAAAACTGTTCCTTACACACTCTTGGTAAGTAGAAAGTACATTTTAATTTTTAAGCACATAAACAAAGTGAGTACCATCCTTGATTTTTTTTTCTCACATCCTAGCCGTCAACAATTTTCCATGGTCCTTCTCTTAAATTTTATCTAGAGTCAAACCACCTTTTCTGTCCTCCTAGTCCAATCGTCTATAGACTTGGGTAACCCTCACCTCCTTAGTGGTGCTATTTTATGTCCTTTCTTTTCTAGGCTAAGCATTGCAGACCGAGAAATCATAGAAAACTTATGTGATTCTGCTGCTCCAAACCTGCGCATGTCTTCCTTTTCTTATGCAGAAGAAATCCTGTCTAAGGATGCCCTGCTACTTTTCCTTTCCAATCACCCATTCTGGCTCCTCCACTCTGCACACCTCAAATACTCAAAGTCTTTGCATTGTTCTCTGGCCCAGAGTACTCTTATCCCACAAAGCTCTGTGACTTGAGCTTTTATTTCACTCATGCCTTTGCGCAGGTGTTTCTCTGACATTAGTGTGACCTTCCATAACTTCACCCAACAGTATGGTACCCTGCTCCACATGACCACCATTCATTTTTCTCTAGGGAACGTAAAATAAACATATTCTATATTTATGATGAAAGCCTATTTCCCCATGCATATGTTGAGCTTCATGAAAGTAAGGAATTGGCTTCCATTGCTTCCCTCTAGAGTCACAGATCTAACTGAAGGTTAGGGGTACTCAGTAGAAGTTACTGCACTAAAGATGCCCTATTCTTTGTCCTAGTTCATTTCAATTCAAAAAAATGTTAATCATTTTATTGGGGGCTCCTATATCTCTGTTCACAATCCCTACATCCATCCATTGTGTCAAGCACATATGTATATTTGTTGCCCTCATCAGTCTCAAAACATTTGCTTTCTGCTTGAGCCCTTGGTATCAGCTCCTCATTTCCCTCCCTCTCTCATGAACCCTTGACAATTTATAAATTATCTTGTCATATCTTCCATTGTCCGACGTCTCCCTTTACCCATTTTTCTGCTGTCCATCCCCCCACGGAGGAGGATAGATGTAGATCAAGCCAAATTTCTGTTGCTTATGTGTTGAAAATTCTGAAAACACAGCAAGGATGTACATTGCATCTGTGGTGATGCCCTCTCTGTGTTTCTTCCTGTGAAGGTTGTGGTGGTTATTTGCACGCCGACAGAGGGATTATCACGTCACCCATGTATCCCGAAACCTACCCTCCCAACCTCAACTGCTCTTGGCATGTCCTGGTCCAGAGTGGTCTGACCATCGCGGTCCACTTTGAGCAGCCATTCCAGATTGCAAACGAAGACTCTTCCTGCAGCCAGGGGGATTATTTGGTGGTAGGTTGTTGATCTAATTGCTTTCTCTGCACACTTCAGCCCGAGAAAAGGATATTTTTCCTTCCTGAGATACAAATTGATCAGAAGCATTGAGTTCCACTTTTCCACAGTGTGACATAAATTATGCAACTCTGATTTGTCTTTGCAGCTGAAAAACGGACCTGATATTTATTCTCCACCCTTGGGACCCCACGGAGGAAATGGTCATTTTTGTGGCGGTCGTCCTTTGTCTACTATATTCACCTCTGACAATGAAATGTTTGTTCAGTTTATTTCTGATACTAGTCGTGGCGGGCAAGGATTTAAGATCAAATATGAAGCAAAGAGTTTAGGTAAGTACTTTTATTCAGATCGAAGCCTGTTCTTTTCTAAGAAAGGTGTAGATTTGAGAAAAGTTATGTAATTTTTTCCCTTTCTGCAGCAAAAGTAAGACTGCTAATAAGAATAACTACCTACAATTGATGGATGTATATGTATGGATTGTGATAAGAGTTGTATGAGCCCCTAATAAAATGTTGTTTGTTTTTTTTTTAAAAAAGCTTGTACCTGGTGGAAGCTTGGGGTCCACACTTGACACTCTGCAGTCTGGTGTGGTCCCTGAGCACTGAGTCTGGGTTTGAACCCAATAAACCTCTTAAAGCGGTAAAAAAAAAAAAAAAAAGAATAACTACCCAGTAAATTCTTGATACTTCATTCAGTATTTCATCATGGCTTTAAAAAAAATCCTTTTATTGGGGGCTCAAACAACTCTTATCACAATCCATCCATCCATCCACGGTGTCAAGCACATTTGCATGTTTGTTGCATGGCTCTTTTTAATGGGAGGCATCGTTACTTCTGCTACCAATAAGTAAAAGGATACCTAGACCTTTCCCAGACCACATCTGTAGTGAGTGACCAACGTGAGATTCTCCATGATTATGAATGGAACTGTGCTTTATGATTCCCTGAACTTATTTAGACTTTTTCATGATAAAATGTGTAATTATACGCTACATCCAGTTATAGAAACAGTGTAAAAATGGTAATTGCCTTGTTTTGCAATAATGTGTATGCTTCCTTTTAAAAGAACACGTTATCATCTGATTTTATTATTACCCATTAAATTATATGTTACTGCAGTGATCTTTACTTGATTACCTTTGCGTAATTACATTTGATTAAAATTATATCTAATTCTAGTGTAATGATTTAATTCACATGACATTTATTTTTGTACAATGTTCAATTAAGTAAATAAGCAAATAGTCATAATTTCAAGAAAATGGAGACCTACCGGGAGCGAACTATACAAAGAATAAACCTTGGCTTGTTTGTAAAAAGTCAGGATTATTGTGGATTTTGGCATGATTTTAGTACTCTCGAGAGTCTTGAATATGTCTTAAAGTACATTTTTAAATTCAATTTTGTTACTGTTGTTGAGTACAGACACAGCAAAACCTATACCAATCCATCATCTGTACAGCAAACTTTCTTCCAATATATCAGCCATTCTTAACCTCCTTTTCTGAGTTGTCCCGCCCTCATTACCTAAACACGGTCCCCTAATGTTCTTCTATAATTTCTTAAGTCGCTGGTGCCACTTTCATTCCATATTGTCAGGGTACCCACCCCTAACACATCATCACTGGTCCAGTAGGTGCAATTATACAGAGATAATAAGTAAAGATTATAGTAAAGTCATAGAGAGCAAGAGAGACAGAAGAGAGATTGAAATAATGGAGTCAGACACATTTCATAGTAGCATGCTCACCTCAGCCTCACTTGGTGGTCCATGTGGAGAGAGAGACATTTGTTGCTAACCAAGGCTTTTATGGTCTCTGGGGATGTGCAAGCCTCCTAATTATAGGCGAAGACATGTCACAGGGAAGATTTGTGCTATAGGTAATAGAGTAATGGGAGGGGGGTGATCTGAGGGTATCCACGTAATAGGAAAGGCAAATCCTAGATTCAGGATGGCAGCCTATATTTGCATGTCACTGAGCTGGTTTGACCTGGTCTCTGGCTCACCATAGAAATCATTAGTAGGGTGTAAACCAATCCACAGGGACCAGGCTAATGGCCACAAGCCTTTAGGGAGAAGTAGTCCATTGTCCTTACAGCAGGGAGTGGGGCCTACCTGTGGTGAGAGCAGACAGTTATCTGGCGACCGACTGCTTTCAGGGAGGTAAGTTGACAATCAGTTACCTTTGCTGCAAGCCATGTCCTAAGTTTAACATATATTTGGGGGAGAATTCTTTCTCTTTCCCACACCATATAGCTAGTTCTTCCAAAAACATCATTGCTCCAGTTAGACATGTATTTAATTTATTTGAGCTAAGCTCTTATTTGGTTTTAGGATTTCATGGGACACTGCTGGTTTAAGTTCAAGCTACATTTTGCTCTGCATGAAACCATCTATTATATTGCAGTGATACAAACTCTGAGAACTTAAAAGTGCCCGCAGTCTTT
Organism: Tenrec ecaudatus; assembly: GCF_050624435.1. Lineage (NCBI taxonomy): Eukaryota > Metazoa > Chordata > Mammalia > Afrosoricida > Tenrecidae > Tenrec > Tenrec ecaudatus. The sequence goes on along the minus strand of NC_134535.1, from coordinate 163,034,137 downwards.
CTACATTGGGTAACAGAAGACTGAAAAGAGAACTCTCCCCCAGCTGACTCAGCAATAGGTTCTCAGACTCAGGAGTGTATGTCTGACACTTGGCAGTACACCCTGCTCTGGCACTTGAAGGAGCTTTTCAAAGCAGAGCTCCTTAAACACCAGCACCACTATTTATGGGATATATGCTTCTCCTGCTGCCTCAGCTCCATGCTGAACATTGCTGCGGAGTCATTGGTGGGGAGGAATCCACCTGGGACTGAGACAGGGTCAGGCTGTCAGAGCCTCTTGTCCAGTGGCTAGGCTTTGTCCACCTCACAGGACCTTTGTGGTTGTTTTTTTTTTTAATTTCTTGATTTTCCCCTTGAACATCTCAGTCTTAGTTACCTTTTCTTGTTAGAATTTTATTGGTATATAAATTATATATCATACAATTTAATAGCTCAACCACATCAAGAAGAGTTGTACAATTGTCAACACAATCAATTTTAGAATATTTTCTTCATTCTTGTACTCATGATTATTTGCTCCCTGTTTTGCCCACCTTCCCTTATCATCCTTGAAAGGAATTATTAATCTAGGGACTGTCTCTATATATTTTCCTATCATGGATTTCATATACAGAAAACCATTTAAAAAACAAATACTAACAAAATAAAACCTCATTTGATAAGAAAGCATACAATATTAAAAATTAGATCAAATTTAAAATGAATCAAAGGGGAAATTAAATGACTGGATGTTAAGTTTTATCGATTCATATTTCAGTGTCAACATTGACTGGTAATCCAGATACACTATGTATCTATTTGTAAAGTTGCGCCTCTTCTGCGAGGCTACAGTTTTGGACAGGATAATTACATTTGCAGTGAAGGCATGCAGTTCACTTTTGCATGATTGATTTGTTGGGCCTTCCAATGAGTGTTTATTAATAAAAGGAAAGTGTTTTTATATAGCTTCTAGAAAGGAAGCAATAAATCTTGTCTGCTTTCTTGCCCAAAAATGATCATCCAATTGTCCCATGCCATTGGTCTCTTATTCTTCAAATGTGTCTACCGCCTACAAAAAGATACTAAACAAATGCCCACAGAGGTATAGGAATTTGCTTACTTATTTTTAACATATAAAGATCAGAAGACTCTTGGCCATTCTATTGAACTGAACAATCCACTGGGAACTTATGCCCACTAAGATATAAACATATTTACCCCAGTGTGTGTTAGGGCCTCAAAGATGACCTGCATGTACCTTGTACCATAATTATTTTGTTGTCGTTAAAGAAAAGTGGATGTGGGGGCGATAATTGAATTTTTTAAAAGAGTGAGAACTTGGCAAATTACTTGGCCAAGTAAAGCGTGATATACCTGTTGACTAGGTAGAAAATTCAAGGTCATTGGCTTAATAATAAAATAGGGGCAGTTCAAGATTAAAAGAAATGGAGGTTGGAAATGTAGATAAATTGACTTTAAAAAAACACCATAGTGTCAGTTGACCGTGTCTTCCTTCAGCAGAGTGTAGACTGATTTAACTGTGCTTCCTGACAGCTTGTGGGGGCAATATTTATGTCCACGATGCTGATGCCGCTGGCTATGTGACCTCCCCCAACTACCCGGACAACTATCCCCAGCATGCTGAATGCATTTGGATCTTCTCTGCTCCTCCTGGAAACCGCATACAGCTTCAGTTTGAAGACCAATTCAACATTGAATTTAACCCCAAGTAGGTTACTTCTACTCAGTTTTTCTCTTAGCCAGAGATACTGTTTTTGAACTTGTCTAGCTTGTCTTGTCTTAGGACAATTTACTTCTTTTCTCACCCTGCATATGTGTAGGACATTTGGAATGTGGGCAATGCTCAATGCCCTGAGGCTGAGAAGTGTTGTCCACAGCCATGTTCTCCCCCAGCAAATGTAGGCACCGACACTATTCCTGGAGAACCCTAGCTGCATCCTCCCTGAGTCAGGAGCATGGCTGCTTGAGTTTTCTGGGACTCACTTGTCCTTCTGCAGGAGAAGGATAGTCTCCGGTTGATGACTATCTCTTTGCCCAGTCTCTTCCTCAATGTCATACATGATGACAATATCCATTTGACAAATGGGAATGTGTGTGATTAGACACCAGCCGTGACCCAGTGTCAGAAACAGGATTAAATCACATCCAGCCCAGTTTCCAGTGCCATGCGTTGAACCGAAAGGTCAGCACCTTGAACCCACAGTCTGCTCCAGGGAAGAAAGATATGGCAGTCCATATTATGGGGTAGTTCTACTCGGTAGTACAGGGCCCGTAGGAGTTCAAAAACAACTAGATCAAGGGTCAGCAAACGACATCTCTTGAACTGTATTGTACTCTTGCAGGACTTACCTGTGGCTCTGAAGTAAAATTGAAAAACATTTAATGGATAGTGTTCAGATCATGGCGATCTCATTTGTTTATAAAAATATATTTATGGCTCTTAAATAATTTTAAAATATTAAAAAATTTTAAAATAATTTTAAAATTATTGTGAGGTACAGGATTGGCTCTTTCATGTCAAAAGTTTATCGATTTTTTTATTGTTTGTCTTTGTATATTTTTTTAATTAGTAAATCTTTTTATTGGAGCTCATACAACTCTTATCACAATCTATACATAAATCAATTGAGCAAAGCAGCCTTATACATTCGTTGCACTTGTCATTCTCAAAATTCGCCTTCTACTTGGGTTCCTGGAATCAACTCAGTTTCCCTTTTTTTTTTTTTAATTTTAACAATTTATTGGGGCTCATACAATTCTTTTCACAGTTCATGCATATACATACATCAATTGTATAAAGCACATCTGTACAGTCTTTGCCCTAATCATTTTTTCTCTTTTCTTCTTTTACATTTTATTAGGGACTCATACAACTCTTACCACAATCCATACATATACATACATCAATTGTATAAAGCACATCCATACATTCCCTGCCCCAATCATTCTCAAGGCATTTGCTCTCCACTTAAGCCCCTTGCATCAGGTCCTCTTTTTTTTCCCCCCCTCCCTCCCCATTCCCCCCTCCCTCATATGCCCTTGGTAATTTATACATCGTTGTTTTGTCATATCTTGCCCTATCCGGAGTCTCCCTTCCCCCCTTCTCTGCTGTCCCTCTCCCAGGGAAGAGGTCACATGTGGATCCTTGTAATCAGTTCCCCCTTTCCAACCCACTCACCCTCCACTCTCCCAGCATCGTCCCTCACACCCTTGGTCCTGAAGGTATCATCCACTCTGGATTCCCTGTACCTCCAACCCTCATATGCACCAGTGTACAGCCTCTGTCCTATCCAGCCCTGCAAGGTAGAATTCGGATCATGGTAGTTGGGGGGAGGAAGCATCCAGGATCCGGGGGAAAGCTGTGTTCTTCATCGATACTACCTCACACCCTAATTAACCCATCTCCTCTCCTAAACCCCTCTATGAGGGGATCTCCATTGGTCGACACTTGGGCCTTGGGTCTCCACTCTGCACTTCCCCCTTCATTTAATATGATATATATACATACATATATACATATACACATATATACACATGCATACACACTCAGTTTCCCTTTTATGCCGCTTCCCCCTCCCTCCCCGCCCCCCCTTCCCCCTGCTCTCTTAATAGTTTATAAATAATTATTTGATCTTATCTTACACTGCCTGGCGTCTCCCCTCACCCACCTTCCCATTGCCCATCTCCCAGAGAGGAGGTTACACATAGATCTCCAAGATCGGTTCTCCCTTTCTACACCCCCTTCCCTCCCGGTGTCGCCACTCTCACCGCTGGTCCTGAGGGGTTCATCTGTCCTAGATTCCCTGTGTTTCCAGATCCCTACTGCACCGCTATGCATCCTCTGGTCTAACCAGGTCCGCAAGGCAGAAATGGGGTCATGATAATTGGGAGGGGAGGAAGCATTCACGAGTTGGGCTGTTAACCATAAGTTTATCGAACTTTTAACTAGATGTTAATGGGTTTGATTTTAATAAGAAATCTTGAAAGATGACACGTCATAGAGGATGTCTTCTCAGGCTGAAAACAAAGGATAATTACATTTTCTGGGGGGGAAATCTGTAGTCTTTTTTTTCCCTTTCTTCTTTCATTTAGCAAAAGTGTTCACAAGAACAAACCAAACTCAGTTCTTTTGAGTTGATTCCAATTCCTAGTGACCCTATAGGACAGGGGAGCACTGCTCTTTAGATGTGCAAGGCTGCATATCTTTACGGAAGCAGACAACCTCATTTTTCTCTCTTGGCGCAGTTGGTGGTTTTGAACGGTAACTTTTGCATTAGCAGCTCAATGCCTAACTGATCTTGCCACCAAGGCTCCTGTAAAGGACATCGGTGTTTGCCTGATCCGCGTGTGGTACACGGCTTGGATACAGAGCTTTTCCTTCTCTTTGTGAGTAACTGATAGAAGGGTACTTTTCTGCTCCCTGAGCGTTCACCAGCTAATGGACTTGCTCAGAAATGTTGGCTAAATACGTGTTCACTTTTATGGACATTCAGACAATTCCAGCTGAGACTCATTAGCATGGATTCTGAACTGTCAAGAGTTCATCCGCGTTGTAAAATGAACCAAATCACTACGTGAAAAGTATTTGTAGCTTTTTTCATACCCAGGAGGTAAATTGAGATGCCTTTATATTTATGAAACTCAGGATCACACAGAGGGCAAGTCAGTGTCTTTCCGTGTCCTTCCTCTCTTTTTGGAGGTACTAGCTAAGGGGGTTATTGTTATTAGGAAAAACACGACATGTCCTTCTAAAGTGGCACGCATTTTGAGCAGACTGCACTGTTTTTGACCCTGCAGGAGAAATTTAGCAATACCCTCCATGAAAGTCAGTAAGTAATGTCTTCATTATCAAAATATGCCAAAGCAATCAGCCTTATAAATTACAGACTTTTTTTTATGCCCCACTTTCAGCTGTACTGCCAATTACCTTGAGTTGCGGGACGGACCTGATTCCAATGCCCGGTTGATTTCCAAGTTTTGTGGGACATCCTTGCCCGGCAGTCAGCTGTCCTCAGAAGAAGTCATGTACCTAAGATTCCGGTCTGATAACAGCCCCGCGCATGTTGGCTTCAAGGCTAAGTATTCCGTAGGTGAGAATGCTTTTTATCTTTAATTGGAATAGAGCAATCGAATGTGTTCAGACATTTTTTTAAAGCCAGGTTATTATTTTAAGAAATCTCTCTCTTTATGAGCTAGTTTGTTTTAGGAATTGATAGGTAAGATATGTGCTTATTATAAACAAGTCATTTCTTATTTTTAATTTTTACCTGGATGATCATTTTAAAACATTATTGTCGTAAAACTAGGTATTGTATGATTTTTTTCCTCACTTGTTTTTGAAAACTTCCCAGTTAAAAATTCATTTCTTCCTCTCTCTGTCAAATAATATTATATCTAGTATTATAATATATATAACCAAACAGTGAAAGTTAGAATCAAGACTATAAACTTGTCCTTTATGGACTAGCAGCCCACCTTCTCTTATCCCACTCCCAAAACCATATGGCCACTCAGTGTTTTGAGTAACTGATTCCTAAAATTACCCCAAAATGGGCAGACTGAAAATCCACTATACTATGATCCACCATGGCCTCAAATTCAGTACATGGTTGGTCTGGCTTAGCCACTCATGGGTTTGTTTATTTATTTTAGCAATCGAGAAAGCCAAATTATAGACTATTTAACCCACCGAGTATCCGAATCCACTCAAGGGCAGTGGGTTTTAGTAGATCATTTTATGTCCAGAGGTGAGTTGCACCTAATTCAACGCAGCTATTGACTCCAGCTGAGGAAAGGCTTGCCTGGTAATCTTCAAGTGTTAAAGATCCCGGAGACAATTGTCAGGTGACGATTTGATAGTGAAACTAGGAATGACACGCATCACTCATCAACCACAGCACACCGGACTCCTGGCTCTTCCAGTGGTATCTAGCTGCCACAGAGGGGTCACATACAGTGTCCCGACAGAATTCCTGTGACTTTGCAGGATATATCGGTGTTCCATTCCCAACCTTGGATTGAACTTGTGTTGGCTTTTCTCCTTACATCCATGGTAGGTCTCAAATAAGAGGGAGCACGGACATATCCAGAGTGGAAAACATTTCAGGGCACCTTCATGGGACACCTCCAGGGAGACAAATGTTCTGGCAACATTGTTACCAATCTGCACTAAAGTGTGTGTGGGGGGTGGTGGTGATTTGCTTTTCCAGCCCTGTGTGGAGGAAGAGTGACTGGGCAGAGCGGTATCATTGAAAGCATTGGCTACCCGACACTTCCCTATCAGGACGATTTATTCTGTGAGTGGCAGCTCGAGGCCCCCTCGGGGCACTCTATCACCGTCCACTTTGAAGACTTCCACCTTCAGAATTCCACCAGCTGTGAGAAGGACTTCGTGGAGATCTGGGACAACCATATCAACGGTTAGTGAAATATGTCTTTGGAAGTTTGTATTTTTACATGTACGTAACCGCATCTGAGTTTTCCTGATTTCCAAGAAAGGCAATAACGAAAACTCAGATTATGCCGAGAAGTGCAACCAAAGAGCGCTGGGCAGGAGCAGCTCTTGCCCTTGACCCTCACCCATGAAGGACCCAGGGGCATTGCCCAGGTGTGACTGGAGACCACACACAGCATTAGAACTCTGCATTGGGAATGCATCCTCTTCGTGCTGGTCCCTCTGGTGCCACAGACGATGACTTTGGGGGCGTTCCGAAAGGCAAGGCAAGGAGAGGGAACTCTTTCCTAGAAATCAGGGCCCCTTGTCACTCTCAGCGTTTTTTTTCTGTCACCAAATGAACGTTGTCATTGTGTTAGATGGTTTTGTCCGACTTGGAAGCTTTGTGAATGTCTCAGTATATTCGAAAGTGTTTTTTTTTATCCACGTTCCTTTACTTTTCTTGACCGAGAGTCCCATGTTTTCCTGGGAAGGAAAGGTCTTGCCGTTTGTTATTTTCTTTTCTGAAAGTCCGAAACAAGCAGAGGTTAGAGCCGTTACCTGGACGTATACTTACTTCGTCATTTGACTCGCACAGGAAACTCATTGGGCCGATTCTGTGGAAACACCTTTCCTGACAGCGTGGAGACTTCTGGCAACGTCGCCCTGGTCAGATTTGTCACTGATGGTTCGCTTACTGCCTCAGGATTCAGGTTGCGCTTTGAGTCTAGTGTAGAAAGTAAGTCACTCTTTTTTTTTTTTCAAATGAAAAGTAAAACATCACTGAGCCCCTGTATTGATAAATACTTCACTGGGCACCAGTATTGCAATAGCAAGAAGGTAAAACAAGTATGTTTAGGGAAACAACAAAGCCAAACTTACTCCAAAGTCAAGTGTGACTCAGCAGCTCCATCAGATAGAAGAGAACTATACATATCCGTTTCCGAGACCATCAACCTTGGTGGGAGCAGAAAGCCTCATCTTTCTCTGATGTTTAGTTACAAGATAGATATTCATCAGTCACACCAGTAAATTAAGGATTATTATCCAAGGTTGTAATCAGGAAACAACTATGTAACAAGGAGATGAGTCTTTCCCAACAATAGGCATCTTGAGAAAGCCAAACCTCTAGCCTTGTAGGTTTTCAGAATTTGAAGTCCCAAATATGCTGGCAAGATGAGGTGAAATAAGTATCCTGCCAGAAAAACGGAGATAATTATTTAGATTCATCTCCCATATTTCTTAGTACGTGATGGTAATTAAAATCCTGCCAGTGGCTATCGCCCATGAGTGCAAAGGTTAAGTGTTAATAGAGATAGAAAACAAAATCAAGCATTTTCTAAAAGTCCCCAGGTAATTACATAAAACTGTAGTTTTGAGAGCATTCCTTGTAAGTTGGGTCATTTTGATTGTGTTGCATTGTCCATGTTTGATTCCCCCCTATAGAGTGTGGCGGGGATCTCCAGACCCCTACTGGAACATTTGCTTCTCCCAGCTACCCGAACCCCAACCCTCGCCGCCGGCTCTGTGAGTGGAGAATCGCTGTGCAGGAAGGCAGGCGGATCACGCTCACCTTCAACAACCTGAGGCTGGAAGCTCAGCCGTCCTGCAACAATGAGCGTGTGACAGTAAGTGTTCTGTTCACTCAGGGGAATTCTGTCTACTGTTTAAGTTTAGTGACCCATACGTCATAGGCAGAAAACCAGGTCAGGAATGTGTCTTTCCATGTGCAACAGAATCTAAGTTTTTGAGATAGAACAAAATCATAACACCGCTACAATAATGTTAAAAGCAGGCCTAAGAAGTCTGTCTGCTTCTTAGATCATTGCATATGCCAAAACTGGGTAGGGAGAGGAAAGCAAACCCAAGCAGTAGCACATAGCTGAATTGGACCAGACTCACACACAAGCCACCACCTAAAAATTTCAGCACATCCAGTGTCCTCTCACTTAAATAGCTTTCTCTGCCAGGGGCACTGAGGGGGTATGGAAAACCTACCATGTCAGTCTCCCATGGTTTTCTACTCAAATATTGTAAGATATGCCCTTTGTATCCTTAGCTCCTCTTAGCTGAAGAAAGACAATGACATTCACATTTACGGATGTGTACCCTTAACACACACATCTATATTATCTTTCATACGGCATTTAAAATTATGAAAACTAGTATTTTATTTTGTTTGAGAGACAGCAAACTTTGGACAAAGTATATTTATTTAAATATAAATATATACATATATAACTTTATTCTTGAGGATATACACAGAATACAAACAAACCGAATAATTTCAGCATGTATATTGCAATTTCCTATTGATTTCATACTTCAAGTTCATATATGTGTATATATGGGGTGAATATATATATATATAGTATATATATAGTATATATATAGTATATATATATACTAACATTCCTACTAGACTACATTTTGATGCATTTCCATAACATTTCTTGATAGAACATAATTTTATATAGCTATAATCATATATTTGTGTGCTCACTTTAATCTATTTGTGTACTCACTTTAATCTATTTTTCTGATCGGAAACATAATAGGTTTTTATTGCATACTATTTGGAGTTCAGAAAATAAAAATTATACAAATATACAAAATTCTATACAATAGTTAGTAAAATTTGTATTAATATACTGCTTTTTTTCCTTTGAAATTTGTGTTAGGCAGGGTTCTCCAGACAAACGAAACCAGGACACTGATGATTTTATATATATGATAGGTTCATACAGCAAGAAGGAATATAACAACTAATTAGACCACACAGCAGTACAGAGGGTTAAGTTCAACTCACTTCTATAGAACAATTAATATACTGGAAGTCCTTCAACTCTCGCGGGTAGCAGGGCCCAAGGTCAAGAAAACAGACAGCAGAGTCTTCTCTGAGGCAAGGCAAGCAGAGTCTGCCCAAAGGCAGCAAGCAGTAGAGTGGGTCACCAACATTCAGTAGCTCAGGAGCTTGGCAAAGCAGGCCTGGATGGGATATCCAGCACAAGGAATACAAGGCCACAGGATCCACCAGTCTCAAGCTCAAGTAATGTGCGCACCAGCAGCAGCATGGCAAAGCAGGTCCGGAAAGAGCCTGAAGCTCTAGCAAGAGGATCCACAAGTTGGCGTGGCCCACAGGTAGTGAAGCTCACAGGTTGAGGCAGAGAACTAGCTACAGCAGCAGCAGCAGCAGCAGCAGCAGCAGCAGCAGCACCCACTCTGCAGTGTGATCCAATCACCAGAGAGCAAGAGAGAGGTGGGCGGGCCTTGCAGAGCCATATATCTCTTTGTCCGCCAATCAAACTGTGACCTGATTAATCCCACATGTTCTTCTTGGCCAGGTTGGCACAATAAACCTAATGATAACAAAATGTCTTACACAACTGAGTTCATATTGAAGATAGTGAATATTGGGAAACAGCAACAGAATATTCCCATGTGCTACAGGAAAGTTTTTCAGGAAACACAGGGCAGAAGTGGGATACATGATGGTACCTAGAGGGGATTTCAATCAAGGTAATGACACTACAGGTGTGTAAGTGTTGGGTATAAAACTAATTGATCTGCTCTGTAAGAAACCCTCACACAACCTATAATAAAAGTTTGCTTTTTTGAAGAGGTACATAGTTTTACAAGTCAAGTACTAAAAGAAAATGTATAGCAGCAATAACAAAATCAGAACTCTGACTAAATCTGAACCCAGGATATCAAATATGTTTATTTTCAACTCTCAGTTTGGATAGTTTTCATGATTTACAATGGTATTCTTCTTTTGCTGAGTCATGATTTTCAATGCACAGCATTTTCAAGTGATATCCTCCTGTAGATTTTGATGATTTAATTACTTTCTACAGCATTCGGATGTCCATACTTCACTCCTTCCTCTAACTGCTTCTCAGAAGACCCAAATGCCAGGAACTTTGTTTACATGTTTATTCAGTGTTTCCGTTACAATGATTGCATAAATATTCTTCACAACCGAGTCAGTAGTGTACTATGGTAGTGTGCTTCATTGTGTCATTTTTACATCTTCTTCGTTTTTTCAACAAAATATTTGTAGAAATATTTGTCATTTTGCATTTCTTTTGGCATTGTTTCATGGATCAGAATCGGAGGGTTTGAATTCCAATTCTCTAACCAGCTTTATGAATCTGAAGAAATTGAGTGTAATCAGACTGAAAAAATAATCTTGAGGTGGTCTGGAAAGCAGAAACAATATTATTTTCCCTAGAGAGTTGTGCTTATGGGCAAGATGATCTCAGTGGGAGTTGATAAACACAATTGGGCATCTTGTCTCTGTGCATCCCCAGCATAGGACCAGCAATGCCGTGTCTGAGCCTGTGAGCTGAGAGATGCCCACAGGGCTCAATTTAATGTCTACTCATACTAAATAAAGGAACGTACAAAGAGATATCTTGTGTTCACTTCACCTTCTGCATCGCTCTTAGTGGCAGTGGCTGAGTAACTATTTCCAATTGTAAACTAATCAAAATCTTTTGTAGAAATGGGAATGTCAATCAGGCAATAGCTGTTTAGTTATTCCTGGATTGTTATTTTTCTGAACTATAAGTGCAGCTATGTTAAAAATTCACCTTGGTTTTATACTACAGAAGAATACTGTGTGGCAATTATTAGAGTAGCCTGAAAGCTAGGGTTATGGTTTTATATTTTGGAATGTACAATACTGTAGGCCATTAACATTTTTTTTAATTAGTAAGAATATGGTTTGGTTCCCTAAGTAAGTAGGAACAACTATTATGTGTATAATGAGATTATTTTAAAAAATTACTTTTCAGGCAATCTGGGGGTGCTTGAGTTATTGCCTCATATTATCAGAGACCAACATTTAAGCCTCCTCTCTATGTATTCAGTGCACTAATCTATTGTGAAAAACCACCTGGCAGCTCTGTACAGTGGAAATGTAAGCACAGTGGAGCCTCTACTTTACATTTAGAACTTGGCTTCCAGTTGCAACGTGTACAGCAGCTTCTCATTTGTCACTGTGTGGCAGGTGGGCATTAGTGCAATACTTTCATTTTAGTGAAATGACCCTGAGGCCACCAAATGTGCTCCAAGTGACACAGTGCCTTGCAGCTCTGTGACAGGACCCTGGGGTGTTAAACAATTCATTTTAGCTCAGTGCTTTCTTGGAAAGAAATGGTTCCAAGCTGAGAATAACACTTCTTAGGGAAATGCTCAGTGAGATGGACTGGGTCCTAAAGGCTAACCTATTTTTCTAACAGGTATTCAACGGCATTAGAAGTGACTCGCCCCTACTAGAGACAGTGTGCAGTAGTGTGAATGTAAGCGACCAGATACAATCTTCAGGAAATACAATGAAAGTCATCTTTTTCACAGATGGGTCCAGGCCATATGGAGGCTTCCTTGCTTCCTACACATCTAGTGAAGATGCTGGTAAGAGGGGATGCTATAAATACACCTTGCTTTGGTGCACTAAAGATGCTCTACAAAGACTGCCAACGGCATTAGAATCCCCGTTTCCCCCTTTAGTGAAAACGTTATACCTGGGGTCCTCTACATGAGGAAAAGATATATAATCAGATAGAAAATCCAACTCAGATAGGGGGAAATTAAATGGTATCAGAACAAAAACTGTTCAGGATCCAAGAACAGGAATGGGAATAGCGATACCCGAAGGGTGGGGAGAAGGTGGGGCATGGAGGGGAGGAAGGGGAAACCGATTGCAATGATTGACATACAACCACACACACTCCCCTCCATGGGGATAAACAACAGAAACCCTGAGGGAAGGGAGACAACAGTCAGTGTAAGATATGAAAAGAATAATAATTTATCATTTATCAAGGGGTCATAAGGGTCAGGGGGAGGGAGGGGAAAAAGAGGAGCTGATCCCAAGGGCTCAATAGAAAGTAGTAACTGTCTAGAAAAGAAGGGTGGCAACATATATAGAGATATGCTTGATACAATTGATGTATGGATTGTTACAAGAGTTGTAAGAGCCCCCAATAAAATGATCTTTCAATTAAAAAAAGAAAGCAAGAAAGAAGACTGTGATTGGGGATTGAAAAGGAAGAAGAAAACCACATTAGCTGCTCTCACACTGATTCCAGCTCTGCCCCCGGGCTTTCAGGAGGCACAGTTCCACATTCGCAGAAAGCCTCCTGGACACAGCTACATGGTTGCCTAGTTTTCAGTCGTTCCTTGATTCTTTTGAGCTGAAAGAGGCTATCTACATTTTACAACTCAGTTTACTCTTAGAGAGTAACAATTTTACTCAAGGAAGGCAGATTTCATTGTTTCTCAATCACCCTTCTCAGTGCAATAGATGGGAGAGGGAGTTTCACATTTGGCGTGGCCTCTCCTCTGCACACCTTTTACTGTGACCATCCTTTTACTTTCTGGGTTAGTGACATTCTGTCCTGGCGTTCGAATTTCAAATTTAAGTGATTTCCTTGAAAAGGGATCATTTGTTCCCTTGTTAAAAGGAGCAGATTAATTGGCTTTCCAATGTAATCATCATCTCAGTTTGATCCAAGTAAACCCTTAGGATGAGCAGAGGATTTCTTAACAGAAGGTAGAAGACCTACAACAGTTGTATTTGGGTAGTTCTCTAAATTAAATGCCATGAAATGATTGGCTCTAATTCGAAATATTGATGCACAGCCAAACCTCACCCCCTTAATCTATATGTACCCACTTCCCTCAAGACCATTCAGACTCATAGTCACCTATAGAGGATTTCGCGTGAGGCTGCCCATCTTTAGTGGAGCAGCAAGCTCCATTCTTCTTCCTTGGAGGGGCTAATCTTGGAGTTAACGGTCTCAAGCTGACTGGACAGCATGACCGTGGCTCCAGGGGCTAAAGGAGCGGTTGGCTTATTTTTATACCCTACTTTTGTAAAACGCGGATATTTCCCCCACTGTTCCATTCATAACCTCTACTGGCGCTGCATCTCGAAGACCAAAGCAATCTGTTGGTGGCTTTATTTCAGTTACTGATTTGGTATTGTCTCGATCTTCTATTATGGAATGGATCCAATTGTGTTCTCTGTTGCCTTTTGTTTTCTTAGTGTGCGGTGGGCCCCTCACAGCCTTCCCTGGAGGAAACTTTACTTCACCTGGCTATGATGGCGTCAGGAACTACTCCAGAAACCTGAACTGTGAATGGAGTCTCACTAATCCAAATCAGGGAAACACATCCATTTACATTTATTTTGAGTTTTTTAATGTAGAGAGTCACCAAGACTGTCGATTTGATGTGCTGGAGTTTCGAGTGGGTGAGTTCAATCAATGGACACTTTTCTTATAATTTTTGTTCCTGTAAAGCAACAATGAAGAACTAAATGCTACAGTGTGTGTGTGTATATATATATATATGTATATGTATATATACTGATCCTAAGGAAAACAACGTTGCCATTCTGTGCCTAGATGAAGATAATATGCCCAGGTGAACAGTATATGAGATGGATCTGTGCTTACAACTAGAGCTTATATCACACCTGATCAGTTTTGGAGCATGTGAGATTTACTCCCGAGAGAGAATTCTTTGCCTCCATGTCATAATGAGTACAGAGTGTCCTTCAAAAATCTTCTCCAACTCAAGGCTCCTTTCCCGGGATAGTGGCACTTAGCATAGTCACAGTGTATCTGCAGTTTCATAAAATGATGGAATTTACCAAGAAACTGTGGAATCCTACTTTGAAATTAGAAGTGCAAAGAAGTTTTGCAATGTGCCAGATGAAGAAGCATATGGATGCTTTGGGCGGGGGGGGGGGGGGGGGGGAATTCTCTCAAGTTTTCACACTAGAAAAGGATTGTCTTGAACTTGGTTGACCATTATTCTCTTAAGAATTGGTCAATGTTTGCATTCATGAAAAATGAATACATTTTAGTTTTTTTCCTAGATTTAAGGCATTGACACACTTCCATCGACACACCTTGGTACACACGTGTAAAATCAAGAAGCAAACAAACCCTCTGCTGTGGGATCCACTCTGGTTCTACAGACCCTACAGCACACAGTAGAACTGCTCCCTAGAGTTTTCAGGGCTTGACAGAAATAGCCCCATATTTCTCCCACAGAGAGGCTGGTGGCTTTTAACTGCTGACCGTGTAGTTAGCAGCCTGATGTGGAACCAACAACACCACAAAATGATAGTGTAGAGCTACTCTATTGTCAATGGTTCAATGCGTTTCATATTATCCAATGTTTAAATACAAGGACATCATGCTTGGTTAAGCGGAGGGGTAGTGAAAAATAGGGAGACCATTGACAGAGGCTGCTACAATGCTCAGACATCAGAACAATTGTGAGCACGGCTCAGGAGCAGGCGATGGTTCATTCGCTTACAATGAGTCCGAAGCCACTCAGTAGTACCGAACAATGGCGATAGAAAGTGAGGGTGAAACCCTCAGAGATAGTGTAACGAGCTAGTGAGGATGACCTGGCTCAGCCATGGAAATCAGAGCTATATACCTTAGTGAACATGGAAGGCAGAATTGTCAAGGAGTATCAGGTGAAGTATGAGACCCTAGACCAGGGGTCCTCAAACTTTTTAAACAGGGAGCCAGTTCACTGTCCCTCAGACCTGTTGGAGGGCCAGACTACAGTTGTTGTTTTTTTAAACTATGAACAAATTCCTATGCACCCTGCACATAGCATATTTTGAAGTAAAACACCAAATGGGGCAAAAGCACTCAGCGGGCTGGATAAATGTCCTCAGTGGGCTGCATGTGGCCTGCGGGCTGTAGTTTGAGGACGGCCGTAGACCAAGTGCAATCATTCTCTTGGCTTTCTGCAGCAGATGATGGGTTCAGACAAGGTTAATGAGGGAAATGGGTGTTGACACTTGACAATGACCTTCATGTGATTCTGCTGAACTCTCGTGAGGCCCACCTGTTTCAAGCCCCCTGGCTTATAGAATCAAGCAGAGCAGCTGTGGGTCAACTCCAGTCAGTTAAATGTGGTCTTCCTTTCATCTTCATGACCATTCAAATACTGTGTTTCGGCGATTTCTACAGTCAGCGATGCTGGTTTGAAATAATAAACAGCGAACTGATGAATGTGAGCTCGTAGGTGTGCCACACCTACAAGAATAAATTTCTGTGGAGACTAATTTTTAAGAAGTGGCTCAACTCCGGTGTAATCATTCTTGGCCTGAATACTGACCATTCTTTCCCTTTGTTGATCAAATATAATGAAGAAATCCTTACATTTTGAGGTCATCATCACTTTTTCTATCCCCCCCATTGTATACTACCTCACACTCCCTAAAAGAGGCGCATCCAAATTTCGTGTTAAAAATAAGTTCTATGCAATTTAAATTGTTCATGTTATGAAAGCACCAACTAGAAACACGTGACATTTCCATTATAGGGAGGTCTACACCAAGAAATACGGGATTTTTACACAATTGGAGGGACTTATTCTTTTCCCTGTGACAAAGACAGATAGGAACTTTGTGAAATGGGTCTTACTAAATCAATTAAATGTATGCAGATAGATAATTTTGAAGTTAGGAAATATGTTATATGCACCAACTCCTCATTTCTTGGACACAGTGAGGTTCGTGTAAATGGAGGTTGACCACATCACATCACAAAATGGTGGAAAGCCACAGCACCACACAACTACCAAACCACTGAACACCACGGCCCAATTAAGTCAACACATTAGCTTAATCATCCCAGCCAGTGTTACTCTTACCTCACACCTTGCCATTCATATAGTACATCATTCAGTGCAAGATATTTGGATAGTAGGCATTTTACAATTATAAATGTGCAATGTGGGTAATGGTGAGGAAATGGCATGGAGGCCAAGCCGGACCTTCTCTGCCAACACTAGTGGGAAGGAGAGTCTAATTCCAGACCATCCTCAGCAGGGCAGATTTAGTCATGCTGAGAGAGACTCAGTTTCCCTTTTCAATTCCCTTGACATTACTCTTGCCATCAACCACCCCCTCCAGGCACTCTGCTTTTCCACTGGGTTCAATAATATTGCCACCCAGAGCTCAGGCAATATCATGTTTGTGAGTGTACTAGGGAAGCTGTAAGGCTTAAGTCAGGATCAGAAAGTTTAAGGATATAGTTTTTTACGCGGCACCTCTTTTGCTTCTCTCTGACATCCACAGTCTCAGCCTCACGACCCCTTGGCCTCTGCCCTACTCAAGAAAGTGTTACCAAGCCCTGTTAGCATTGATACGTACCCAGAGGACGACCTCCTACTGGGCACACGAGTCTCCTGTGTGAAGGCACTCATATTTAGCTAATTTTTCTGGGGCCCACGAGGCCTGCCACTCTGTGATCCGCTACCGCACCTTTCACAAAGTTTCAAGGTCAAGGTCTGCTTGTTACACCTCTTCCTTTCCTCTGCAGTCTCTCCATGAAGGCACCGTGATGCATTTCACACCTGCCTTTTTGGGTGGCTATGGGATTCTCTGCTCTTCCTTCTGAAAATGTTCCCTTTCTACCCAGCGAGATGGCATCAATGACCCCCTTAACTGGACTTTCACAACTGTTAGTGTTGTCTCCCTCACGTGTTATGTGAGAGTCAAAGACTCTGGGTAAAAGCACTGTGCTAAATAATTCTACTTCATGACAAATGACATCATTCATAGGTGAGATAATTAATGAAGAATAACTGAATAGCACTATCTAGATTATATGATTTAATATGTATATATAGTAACTTTTAAATATTCTATTTAATAAATAATATACTATGGAAACTTATTTTAAAAGCTATATAATTATGGCGCTTGGAATGTTATTTTGTGTAGGAAATGCTGACGGGCCTTTGATATGGAGACTTTGTGGACATTCAAAACCTGCAATGCCTTTGGTTACACCTTACCCTCAGGTCTGGATCCGCTTTGTCACCAATCAACAGGGAGAAGACACTGGATTCCTTGCAGGTTACTCCTTCACAGGTAAGAGCTATGGCTGAGTTCTCAAACATTAATCACAAAGTAACAGACGATTTTTAAAACCTCAAAGTTTCATCATTTATTTCCCCATTAAAATCTCCTCTTTTTTGGTTTAAGTTTATTTGAAGGTAGCTTCAGTTATGTTATGGGGATCCCTAGTGGCATAGTGGGTGGCAAGCTCTCAGATCAGGATGTTAAGCCCATCAGTAGCTCTGTGGAGAAAAGATGAAGCTTTCTGCTCCATTAAATATTTATAACTCTGGAAATCCAAAAGGACAATCAGGATCGATGAGATTTTCTAAAGTGTTTTCTAACTGGCTATTGCCATTCTTTAGGAATTGTTTTATTTTTATATGTTGATATTTCACTCTTCCTCTGGTTTTATTTTACTGACTAAGTCCACCATCATAATATTCGACAGAAGGTAGGATAGCATCTTATTTCTTACCTTAATAGGAACACATGGCATTTCATTGCCAGGTATGAGAGCTTCAAAATGTTCGTGGAAAAGTCCATTATCTTGGATTTGAGGGCTTGCACTTAATTGTAGCTCCAATGAAGAATAATTAATTCTTATGACATAGACCTACTTCATCCTCATCCCCTTGAAGGGGTCACTGGAGCTATGAGTCCTCTACCAAAGTGTGGTGTAAAAACTGGATGGTGCCCGGCTATCAGAAAGAATAGCATCTGGGGTCTTAAAAGCTTGTCTTCAAACAAGCAGCCCTCTAAGTGAGGTATCAACTAAGTCAACATGGAAGAAATACACCAGCCTTATGATCTAAGGATTGTAAATAATATAATACGAATCTGGAGGAGTAAATAGTATCAGAGTGTATGTTCTGAACACCCAGTTTGCAGGCTACGGAAGATCGTGTAAGCCCCAGTTCCAGTTGCTGGATGCACACACACAGATCAAAACTCCACTGGTTCTCCTCTGACCACAGTCCAGGGGCCGGAATAGCCTTGTTACCAGACAGAGACCATTGTAAAGTCAAGTATGGCACCAGTAGTTAGGTCCTGAGGTCTTATCACTTGATCTCCCCTTTGACCCGTTGAGGTTTTTCCCATTATCCTCTCATTCCATTTTTCCAAGAACTTTTTGAAGCATGCTCTTTTATGAATTGCGTTGTATTCCTTGCATCCCGTGCGATTCATAGTTTGTCACTAAAAATGTTTGATCCAAGAGAGGCAGCTCTAGTCCTTCCTGCTTTCGTGGGTCAAGCGTTTGCCTCATTCCTGTTTTATCCTCAATTGTAAATAAAAGTCATTGTTCCCGCCTTTCTTTTCTTTTGGGTTCAAAGCCATATCCTCTCTTCCTTCACTCAAAGATCAGCAAAACCGCAGGTTTCCACCTCTGGGACTGGTACCTTGCTTCTATAGCTTCTCTGACAGTCACATCTTCAGTTGTGGATTGTTCCTCTAAATTTGAGTTCACTCATTGCTTAGGAAACAGATTTGCTGATGCAGGGGTTAAATGCTTGACTTCTAACCAGAAGGTTGGCAGTTTGAACCCACCTGCTGCTTCGTGCCACAAAGGTGTTGCTGGCAGTCTTTATCTGAAAAGGTCGTAGCTTCGGAAACCCTGCAGGGCAGGTCCACTCTGTTATATAGGGTCACTAATGCTTGGAACCAACCAGATAGCAATGGGTTTCGGTTTTATTGCTGAAGATTTTTCGATATTCCATTTTCTTTCCAACAAGTTTGGCTATGTATAAACACATGTTCATGTTAGAGTTTTGTCTAGTGCTTTGTTGTGTTATTACCAACCATCTCTTTTTTTGGAGGAGGGAATGAACGTGACTGAGAGCTACTCAAAAAACCATCTTTGCTCAAAAACCCAACCCAACTGCCACTGAGTTGATTGCTACTGATAGGGGCCCTACATGTCCAGGGCTGTCCATCTTTAAGGGAGCAGAAAGCTCTCATTTTCTCCCAAAGAGCAGCTGTTGGTTTCAACTGCTGACCTTGATGCCAGCTGTTGAACTCTTGTCCAGCAGTGGACCCAGGGCTCCTTATTGTTGTTCCAGGCGTCAAATAATGCCAGACCTAAGCTTTGGTCAGGGCTCAGAACATAGCAGGGACTTATCCTGGCATGATGGGCACATGGATGCATTTCTCTCACTGGATCCCTCATTCCACAAAGCAGTTGCTGGCAGATTCACCTCTTCTGCTTCTACTTGGCTGTTGATATTGATTTAGAGATCAAAGGAAAAGAGTCAGGCTTCAGGAAACAGACCAGACAATGCTTTAGAAAGGTGTCTGTTTGTCAACATGTTTGCTAATGTATAATTTTATGGATCTATGTGCTTAATATCAAACAACAAAGTTTCTAATTTTTGTCCTGGTAATATTCTTCCAGACTCCCTGTACCCAATGATGTCATTCCCTTTTTTAAAAAACTTTACCCTATCCAGTCCTGCCCCATCCTCCCATTCTCTCCTATCTTTAAGCCATGGTTAGAGCCTTGAACTTTTCCTGAAACACACCAGTTTGTCCCTGCAGCTCACTGTGCGCTCAATGTCCTTTGCTAACACCGTGAGCCAAATGGTGTAATTCTTCCCCACTCTCCCTTATGAATTGTCCAGTTTTTGCCTGCTGATGAGGCAATTGCAAATGCTATGGCTTAAAAACTGTCAGTGACAGACATGTCTGATTCTTCTCCACTTAGGATACAGCTTATCTTCCTTCTTTTTGTACCGACCCTGCCCTCGCTATGTAGAAGTAGTGTGATATGCTATTTAATCAAGCTTCCACCAAATTTTACTTAGCTTTTATGCAGTTTATTTTATCATTTATCTTCTTTTTTGGGGAGTGGGGTACCGTGACTCGGATTCGATTATCATTTATTTTCATTGTAAAGTGTAACTGTTTTCTTTGGCTTTGCAGGTGTGTTTTCCTTTACCTTATTCAGAGGGTTGTACGTTTTATTTTCAGACTGTGGCGGAATACAGATGGGCGAGAGTGGAGTGATCACAAGTCCCAATTATCCGGCCTCCTATGGCAGCTTGGCTCACTGCTCCTGGCTATTGGAAGCCCCACCTGGCCACACCATCAGTGTGAGTGCTACTGATGGATTCAAGATGCTGCTGAGATTACAGAAAACCCAAGCACTTACAGAAGACTTTGTTGCTGCCATCAGAAAGCACCACCCTGCTGTTTTTTTCTGTGAAATTCTCTCTTTGGGATACAGGTCTCAGTGTATGATGACAGAAGTGTCTTCTCCAGCATCGGAGAAGCTATTCAGAGATGATAATTCCACACTCAGAGAGATGTATTCATGTTCTTAACATAATAAGTTCCGTCTTAGCCAACTATCCCATCTCAAACCGTTCAAGAGAATCTTCAAAAAGTAAAGAATAAGGGGGAGGAGGGAAGAATTCAATATGAGACAAAACTAAAACAGACATATAGGGTTTTGAGGAAAGCAGACAGTTTGTAAGAATAGCAACCTCAAGGTAGATCAATTCACTTACAATTCATAATGCCTCTTCTTTATTATTTTTTTCTCCCCCAGCTTACCTTTAGTGACTTTGATATCGAATCCCATGCAACTTGCACTTGGGATGCGGTCACTGTCAGGAACGGTGGCTCTCCTGGATCCCCCATCATAGGACACTATTGTGGGCAGTCCAACCCCGGGACGATCCAGTCCGGATCCAATCAACTGGTGGTGTCTTTTAACTCAGACTATTCAGAGCAACGTGGTGGATTTTATGCGACCTGGGTCACCCAAACTTTAGGTAAAAGAAACTCTCTCTTTACTTATATTTTGACATTGATGTATTTAACAATATTTATTCATTAATCCAACAAATATGCGCTAAGTACAAACACAGTCTGGCTCAATTCTAGATCTTTATAGCTATCTTCTCCTGTAGCAACCCTGTGTGGAAGACACAATACCAGGACACATTTTCCCCCATTTTGTATGGGCATAAGCTGAGGATAAATGAGTTGGTAAGTTTTCTAGGTCACACAGATGATAACTGGTAGAGTCAGCATTTAGGTAAAGGCAGGCAAGTGCAGAAACATCCATCTTAACACGTCACCATTCAACCCATAAGCAACCACGGCCTCACAAGAGAGAGAATGTGTGTTGAAATCACCGCTGAGGGGAGGAAAGAAAGTTAGACACATTAGGAAAGAGCCATGGCTTCATCTGTTGCCCCTTGAACAATGGGGAGCCATTGAAGCACTTTGAGACCGGAACTAGTGACGCGACAAATTTTGTAGGTTGAAACAAATGGGAATAAACTTGGAATGAAAAATTTTAAACAAACACAGATTGGATTGAAAACAGTAGCTTTGTGCATAAAAAGTGTAAAGTTTTGGCAATTTCTCAGAAAATAGAAGGATTTGTCCTGGATATTTTGTCCAGGATTTCTGTAAAGCTTAGCAATATTGCACAGGGTAAATTTTACTAATAGAATCAAATCTATTCAAACTTTCCATTGTTAAATACTGACTGGTATAATCAGAGAGGAGATTTAAATGAGCCAGTAGTTTGTTTGTTTTTCAATCATTTTATTGGGGTCTCATACAGCTCTTATCTCAATCCATCCATCCATCCATCCATCCATCCATCCATCCATCCATCCATCCATCCATTGCATCATGCACATTTGTACATATGTTGCCATCATCATTTTCCAAACATTTTCTTTCTACTTGAACCCTTGACATCAGCTTCTTCCCCCCAACCACCCCCCTGAGAGCCCTTCATAATTTAGACATTATTATTTTTTCATGTCTTACACCGACCGCTAGCTACCTTCACCCACTTTTCTGTTGTTCGTCCCCCGGGAGGAGGTTATATGTCAATCATTGTGATCGCTTCCCTCTTGCTGCCCCCACCTTCCTTTTCCCTTCCTGAGCCACTAGTTTTTTTAAGGCTTGAAAAGAAAATTGTATTTTATCTTGCATTTATCTTCATCATTTGTCATTTTTGTTATTGTTTGGTTTTGGTTTTGAGCTTGTTTGTGCTTTGTTACTGCCGCTGCGCACACCTTTGCCATGTCTTAGGTACACATTTTAATATGACAAACTAATTCTAGATTTTTCTTTTTGTTTTTACCTGTGTTCTTTATTGTTATCCTTTAATTGGTTTCAATATAAATGAACCCAATTGCTTCGTGGAAGAGTTTCAGCCTCTCCAGGATCATATTCTCTAGTTAAGTGTATTGGAAGAAAATTACAAATGACGATCGAGTTGTATTCTCTTGTGCTAGGGGTAATACAATACAGAGTTTGGCCTTGCCATCACGGAAATGCTATGTAAACTCAAGGGAAGTCAAATATTGCCAATGAAGACCAGATAGACTTTTGCCTTCTAAGGTGGCAGATTTCGTGGGCTCAGCCATGCTCTGCGTAGCTGTAGCAAAACCCTGACACCTGAAATTTCCTCTCACTTCACTGGACCTTACATGTAGTGGGTGTGCTTGCTGGGCACCTTCCCAAAGACAAGTGCCACCCGTGTCAGGAAAGATAAACTGACATCTCGCATGTAGAAGTGTTCCTTCCCTAGAGGTCTTGAGTTGTTAAAAATGGTTATTGTCCTTCCAGACAAATGGGATTTATTTTTCCTGGTCCTCTTTCAGGCTGTGGTGGAATCCTTCACTCTGACAATGGTACGATCAGGTCCCCTCACTGGCCTCAGCATTTCCCCGAGAACAGCAGGTGCACGTGGACAGTCGTCACTCATGAGAGTAAACACCTGGAGCTCAGCTTTGACAGCGACTTCCTAATCCCCAGTGGTGATGGGCAGTGTCAGGACAGCTTTGTGAAGGTTCGTACGCTTGTTTATTTCACTGGAGCTGACCAGGTTCCGGGCACATAAACATTTACACTGGAAATGACTCATTGCCTCGCAAAATAAGAACAGGACCGTTTTGTTGCTTGGATTCTCCGCGTGAAAAAGTGAGAAAACTCTAAGGTTGAGAGTTAAGATTTGAACTGCGTCATGTCTCCTTGTCATGATATGGTGACTTCTCAGTGGCTGGTACACAGGCAATTAGGCATTAGACTGCTATCCACAAGGCCAGCAGTTCGAACCTACTGGCCGAACCAAGGGAGAAAGATGAGGCTGTCTGATTCCACAAAAATGTACAGCCCTCAGAAACCTCATAGAGGAGTGGTTCTCCATCTTCCTGACCATTTAATACAGTGCCTCATATTGTGGTGACCACCCCCCAACTATCACATTATTTTCCTTGCTACTTCCTCGCTGTAATTTGGCTCCTGTTATGAATTAGGTGACCCCAGTGAAAGAGTCATTTGGCCCCCAAAGGGGTTGCGACCCACAGGTTGAGAACCGCTGCCAGAGAGGGTCACTATGAGTCGGAATGAGCTCCATGCAGTTGGGTTGGACGAGACATTTAATTTTTGGAGCTTGTTCTATGGTCTTACGAACATTTGGTTGTTCTTTCTTGTGGGAACTGGAGAGAAGGCTAGTTGTTTTTGGTCCCCTCTCCTCCCCATCCCCTCACTCCCCTCTGCCCCAGTAGATCTTTAAGGACAGCTGCCCTTTGGGTGCCTCCCAGCCAATTTTGTAGGCAAAATTTAATGTATGCTCCCCAAATGACTGAAGATTAGAAATGTGTGTGCCGGCACCTTTTTACTTTGGGCCTTAGGAGTCCACGTGCTGAAAAGACCACAAGAGAGTCACGCACACATGGTGTCAGTGAGCCACCCATCACAATTTCTGTCAGGTTGTGCTGCTCAGGGGCTCTGGCACATCACTGTGCCTGACTTTAACAAGCTGAGCGATGATAAATTCATCTCCTACATTTCCTCCTCTTGATCTTCGCTGTTACATCTCCAACAGGTTGTGTCCTGTGTCCTTTAGCGGAAGGAGCATTGACTCTGGCCCCACTGATTAGTCTTCTCTCCAACTTACCATCTGCTTGTTCCTTTGTGAGTTCATTAAGTATTTAGGCTTCCACTTGCTCAACTCTAAAATAGACTAATTCCCACTGTAGCAGGGTTGTTTGAAAGAGCAGAGGTAATTTGAAGTAGTGTCACAGGAAGTGCTCACTACTGAGAATGTAAAACCACCTAATGATTGTGTGGTCGTGGCCTTTCGGGTCGTGGTCATTGACCTTGTTACTATTTTATATCACCTCTTGAATTCTGCACACTATCTCAATTCATGCTTTCTATGAAAATGCACATGGCTGTTCATTGGTTTGTACATGAGATAAATAGAATCTCTTCTCCGGGGATGAGATTGAGACATCTGGTTCAGGCAAGATGGCACTGGACTGCCAGTCCCCACCGTTCCTGGCTCAACAAATGCTGAAAGCGAGCCGTTCTCCCTCCACCCAGGGCAAATGGTCCATGCCACTGTGACCATGCCTTTGTGTCTCCATCAGTCTGGAGCCTGGGTAGATCACATCAACCCAGAAAAGTGACGAGGAAACCAAGTCATGATTGAAAGCAGCTATTATCCTGCTACATAAAAATAGACACAGTCTCCCGGAGAATGAGCAATGCTATAAAAAGTAGCTTTAAAAATGACTCTCAGAATATACTGAGGATTTTTATGTGTGTTATTTCTATTATGTTTACTTCTAGATACTCCCAAGTACCATTATTTTCCAGTCTAGGCACATTAATATATTGACAGGGGGATATTGAAAGCATTAAGTCTTTTTATGATTCTACCAGGTGTGGGCAGGACCTCAGGAGGCCGAAAAAGCTCTGTTAGCCACAAGTTGTGGGAACGTGGCTCCCAGCCCCATCGTCACACCGCGAAACATATTGACTGCTGTGTTCCAGGCCCAGGGGGCTCCAGCTCGGGGCTTCTCTGCATCCTTCATCAGCCGTAAGTAGCCCTGAAACCTGACAGGTCTTGGAAAGGTGTGTCGGCCACAACCAGGCTTTGAGAGCAGTGGGAAAGCTGAACCAAGCTCATGGGAACCGGAGTTGAAGAAGAAGAAGAAAACGAAGAAGGCCTGAATCCAAGAAGGTGGCCTACTCCTTTGAAAGGCCGTGAGCATGACATTGAGTTCAATATTAGGCCAGTTGTGAGCGAATATGAAAAACACAGGTGACACTAAAAACCAGTTATTATTGAGTCAACTCCAGTTAATGGTTTCAGAGAAAACGCCATAGAGTTTTCCAGGCTGAGAATAAGCCCGAAATCCCCAGTGGCAGGTATTGAGCAGGAAATCAAAGGTTAATTCCTAGTAGACCCCAGCATGGCACATTCACGTCTTGCATCAAAATGTCTGTGGTGCTTTGCCACCACTCACCCAGTCTCATCAGGGACCCCATGATGAGAATCTCCATGGACGGGGACTAGTAACTGGCATATTTTACCTCTCACCTTATGTCTTATGCTCAGTAGACTTTGAGACCTTCAAAGATCGAGATAATCTGCTCGGAATTTTTCCCTTCCAAAGTCAGCACATGGGCCTACATCTCGAAGTAATAAGCAAAAATTAGGTTCAAGCAAAAAAAAGTAGTTATTTTCTTGGCTAATGTGCTTGTTGATGGAATTAAATTAAGGGGTCACTCATTGGAAATGAGCATTTAGGGAAACGTTTGATTAAAGACATTAGGGGAAGCTTTGAAACACATCAGCAGTGCAGGCAGGGATAACAGAATGGAGTCTGACAAGGCCAAAATGAGGACAATTCCGACCTAGTCTTAGACCTAGCCAGTCTTTGATTGGTTTGGTGTCCCCTGTGGGTATTGATGCATAAGGGTGTGTTTTAATATCATTTGGAGCGTCTCAAGAAATTTTGTCTGTGGTGAATTTAGGAACTTTAACTTTGTCCTTCACTGATAAGATAGATAGTATGTGTGAGAACAAATGTGGTGGTGATGATATGCCTTTTCTTCCTCTTTAGGATGTGGAGGCAACTTCACTGGCCCGTCCGGGGACATCGTTTCCCCTAACTACCCGAAACAGTACGACAACAATATGAACTGCACCTATGTCATCGAGGCTAGCTCTCACTCAGTGGTCCTCTTGACTTTTGTGTCTTTCCATTTGGAAGGTAAGTGTCTTCTTAAGTAAATTGCAATTCATTCTCCTACTTAATAGGAGACCGAAGAGCCAGCCCAGAGAGGGCAAGCCAGAGGAAGTTCATTTAAAATCATCACGAGAAGAAAATAGTCCAAATATGTTACAGAGCGTAAGATCTCACATCTTGGAAGACACTGCTTGTTGAAGTGGCTGCCCAGCACCCTTACTTCCGCATCTCATTCCATGGCCATTGCCAAGATGTCCGCAAACCACACTGAGACCAAAATGCCTGAGCTATAAGCCCGCCTCTCTTCATCTGGCCAGATCCTAGATAGCCTGCAATCGTGGAGCCTGAAAAGGGGTAGCTTTTGCCACCAGTGAAGCGATCAGCAATACTACCGATACCTGGTACTTCATGCTGGGTTACCCCTTTTCCAACAAGTCCAGTGCCCGGATAAAGGGCCCCTTTATGGTGCAGAACCCCTTTATGGAGCAGGGGAGAAAGGGAAGCCCCTAGAAGACCATGCAGTGTATGGTATGTGCCTGTTTGGGGGATGCATCCGAGGGCCTGCGTGGAGCATACCACCAATGACGAAGAGACCCTCAAACACCTCATGCCAGGCCAGCCTCTGTTCATGCCTCCCACAGCATGATCCTGCTGCTGGTCTGTACATACACCTGGCCAGATCTCCCCAGGGCCATGCCCGCACAGCAGCTTACGCGGGAACAGATGCTCGAAAGGTCTCTTTCAGAAACCCCCTCCCCCGCAAGCACACCTTGTTCATCGCCAGTCTGCCAGAGGAGACTAAGCAAGCCAGTTGCTCATGCTGGTTTGTTCCCAGACTTATGGGAAGTCCAACTGGTCTCGGTCACCTTCCTGGACAATAAGGTGTGCAGGTAGGGGAGCTTGTGATGACCTGCAAGGCTTCCGACCACACAGAATGAAGTCATAGAGATGTCACCAACAAGTAGCATTGGTTCCTCCATGTCTACTTCTGTCCTTGTTCTGGGGCTGCCAAGCTCCTGATGGCAAGCCCCCTATGGGAGCCTTTGTGTTTAAGTAGAAATCACTCTACATTGCACCCAGAGTCTATGTCCAAAGTGTCCCGCTGACAATGTCAGTCTAGAATTGAGGTGTTTTATTGACGTTTGGTTACACACACACACACACACACACACGTTACAGAAGACTTACCATAACATAATTAAAATCCCATTCAGTACTGTATATACCATTCTATACATTCCATTCCAAAGTATAAAAATCATTCCAGAACATAAATATCACATAAACTGCTGAGAGAGAAAACAAAGAAAGGGTATTGCATTTTTTGAAAGTTTTAAAAGGCATTCTTTTACATTCTGTGCACACCCTCCAACATGCATGCATTTACTGTAAACTAGAAGTTCTCTGGCTGCGTCAGACTAGCTGCTCAATCATGCTAAGTGAGTGACTAACAGTGTCAGACACTTGCTGGCTTGTAGGGCACTGACAATAGAAGCACCCTGATGTGTAAAGAACACCAGGAGAGAGAGAGAGAGAGAGACAAAGACAGAGACAGAGAGAGAGAGACAGAGACAGAGAGAGAGAGAGAGAGAGACCGAGACCTGGTGGAACAGTGGGTTTGCTTTTCATCGGTAGGACAATTTCAAAAAGAGATTGCCTTTATTATTTTTTTTCTGTTTGAGTTGGTCCTGTATGTCAGGGATGTGTTACACTTAGCGTATGGTCCCAAAGTTCATTGATTTTTTACCCTGTTTTTAGGGGGTGGGGGAATTGTTTAATGCCCCCCTGGAAATTAATAATTTTTATGCCAGAGCCCATAATCCAGGATAAAGTGTGGTTTTCTGCTTTCACAGCCTCCTTGGCTCCCTCCTGAATCTTTCCAGGATCCCTGGTGGTAGTTGGAATCCACTCACTGATCCACGGGAAAAACAGGAGGATTTCTCCCCTTGTAATCAGTGACAGTCTTCCCACTCCACGGAAGCCGCTCCCTCCTGCCCTCCAGAGTCTCTCTGGGTGTCCAGGGCAGCGAGTGTGTTGATTTTCCCAGCGGCCCCCAGGCAATGCGGTCACTCACTCTGGGGAATCCATCGATGGATTAGTTATACAAAGCCTGTCTTCCTTTTCCCTTTTTCTGTGATCTCTCCTCTGGTTCTGTCATCTCCACAGAGGCCTTTCCTGGCGCAAGCATTTGCTACAGAATGCCAAGTATAAACAGATGTATGTCTCTATCAGTCTAGAACCAAAAATGAAATTCAGGGTCGCTTCAAAAAGTTCATGGTAAAATAGTCATAACTTTTCATTCTATTTTTTCATGAACTGTTGGGAGTCCTATCGCATGATCTTTGTGGCATTTGTGAGCACAAAACTTTGCTAGCTATAAAGAGCTGCCCATGACAAAGGGCTATGGGGGAGAGTTTGAAAATACCATGTATAATGTCATCCCGTTTTCTACATGAAATACTACACGTGAAAAATTCCAGATGTTTTAAGCCGTGTGTTATGAGTGTTATGTGCGGACCGATCATCTTTCAGTCCTTCTTTATAGCTCTCGCGTTATTTTTATAATCAGGAGGATTGGTAGTGTAGGAGGAAAAAGGAGAGCATCAGATGAGACGACGGTTGTTCTTTGGTATGTGCATCTGTTCCTGTGAACTAACAGCACTCGAATGAATGCCATGTGTCAAGAGCCGGCGGTTAGACCACGGGACCAAGAAATAAAAGTCACAACAGGCACTGCGAGTACCACTGGTATCTGTGTTCCTGCCACAGAATGACTTTGGCCTAAACAGTAACCCCCAAGCTCACTTCCATAGGGGACGCAAAGGGTAGGCTGCCAGGGCTGAGCCAACCTCACCCTCCCTTGTGGACTGGGCCCTGGTGATTCATGAGGCTTTTGCAAAGGAATATGCAGGTGTAGATTGCCAGGCCTTTCTTCCTAGGCTCTCTCAGTCTGAGTGTTGTGAAAGTGAGATCCTGCCTGGTGAAACAACACTGTGTGGATGAGGATTCTTCATCATGGCGGTTAGCACTGTCGTTTCTGCCGTGACTGTGGAGGATCTTTGGGGGTGCCTGCACGCACAATCCTGTGAAAGCAGATATGTGGATTCCCCAGATGTGATCCCTGCTTCTACCAAGGAATCTGCTAACCTTCAACCAGTTGACTAGACTGAGGGTTGTGGTAGTAGTAGGATTGTGTGTGTGTGTGTGTGTGGCATAATAATGTGACATTTTCAGAGTTATGAGTGCTCTCCATTTTCCAACTGCTAAGCAGTAATTGATGGCTATATATTTATTGCATTATGATGGTTCGGCCCTCTGCTCCCCGCCCACCCAAGGTTAACATTAATCACACTTATTTTAAGTCATGCTCTCATCCCTATGATATCAATACTGACATTCTTGAATAGCATCAACAAGCTAAGCATTCGCTAACGGCATTCAGCATCGCCTGTCCAGCCCTTTGGTAGTATGCCTGGGGAAGTCACGTGCAGCACCTGCTGGTTCAAGTTTAACGTTGCTCTCCAGGAAGGTCACAGCTTGCCTTGGAGGAACATTGGCCTTTCTAGCTGCTGCAGGCAATGGGGGCTGTTTCTGAGAAAAAACATAAAAATGCCCGAGCATTTCTGAGCCTCTACACCAGCAGGACTGACCTGCCTTGGGCAGTGATTGGGGTTACCAATCTGTTGTGTTGTGCGCTGTTTGCACACGGGGCAGAATTGGACTGCAGCCCAGCTACAGAATGCTAGAGAGGAATACGTGTGTCCATCCATGGCGTTATGGAACACTGGCATGTGCTCAGGAACCGTTTACTGGAGATTCAGTCAAATAGGAATGTGCATCAAGCCAGATTGCTGCCAAATCATAGAGACGTCTATTAGACAAACACATCAAAATGTGAAGTTATTGTTTCTTAGCATGGCCTTCATCTCCGTCTCTGAATCCTGGGAGCAGTGTTTCCATCATTCTTCCCTGGAGAATACACTTTTAAAAAATCGTGTTATTGGGGGCCGTTACAGCTCTTATCACAATCCACACATCCATCCATTGTGTCAAGCGCATGTGTACATATGTCGCCATCATCATTTTCAAAACATTTTCTTTCCACTTGAGCCCTTGATATCAGCTCATTGCCCCCTCCCCCACCTTCCCTCCCTCATGAGCCCTTGATAATGTATATATTTTTTTCATGTCTTACACCAACCGCTGTCTCCCTTCCCGGACGTTTCTGTCAAATGCCTTTGCATTGTCAATGAAACACAAGTATCCAACAACAACCAAAAAAAATATCAATGTTTCATTTTATTGTGAATTTGGTTGCGGTTTATGTATCAGATCTTTTTTTTTTTTGCATTCAACAACTTAAAGAACTTACCAAACCTCCCAATGGCTTGCCCTGTGTCCTTCCCCACCCGCTGACTTCTTTGACATCTCACACTGAACCTCTATTTCCCGCCTCGTGCCCCAAGTGAACACCTGCCCACCCTCTAGCCTTTTGCTTCCCCTTCTTTTCTTTCCCTCCCGCCTCTGGTGACCATCAAGTCTGTTTCTTTGGGTATGAATGCTGTTGCTGCATTAAAAACAATAATAATAGCGGTCTCATACAACATGGTCCCTTATGTTTGAGTACCTCAACCGAATGTCCTCCACATCCACCCGGGCCACGAGGTGTCTCCCAGTGGAATCATGATTTCTAAACAATGCCTAGCTTTCCAGTGTGTGTATGTACCTACACGTTTTGTTTGTGCATTCTCTCACTGATGGCCCTTTAAGTTGTTTCGATCTTTTTGCTATTGTGAACAGTGCTTGGATGAACATGGGGGGGTGCATTTATCTGTTCATACTAGGCTCCTTATTTCTGGAGGATACATGCCAAGTAGGACTATTCCTGGGTTATATGGCACTTCTGTCTCCAATTGTTTGAGGGAGTGCCCTACTGCTACCCCTCTTCACGATGATGGTACTGCGTCATGCTCCCCCCAGCTGTGCCTGGGGGGTCACTCTCTTCTCCTGCTCCAGCACTTACTGTTGTCTGCCTTTCTGAACGTTGCCAGTATGCGGTGGTATCCACGGCTGTTTTGGTTTCCATCGCTTGGATGACTTGTGCTTATGAGCATTTGAACATCTATTTTATGACCACCTGAATGTCTTTTATGGTACACTGTCAATTCATGTCCTCTGCCTGTTTTTACTTGGGCTATTCATCTTTTTTGTGGTTAAGGCATAGAAGATTTCTATAGATTATTGAAATTATTTCCATGTCTGATGGGTCATTGCCAAACATGTTTTTCTAGTCTGTGATTTCTCATTGTAGTCTTTCAGTGAAATCTTGTTGCTTGCGAGTTTCTTACTTTTGGGAGGCCCCGGTTGTCTATTGTGTCTTTTGCTGTGTGCGTGATTTTCATTATGTTTGATACTGTATTTATTCCATATTTTAGTTCCTCGCCCCCTGGTTTTTTTTTTATGACCTTGTAATACTAGGGCAGTTCCTAGCAATACCAGAACTTTGAGAAGTTCAGTCTGGAACATGGAACAAGGGCTATCTATGTTACAGGGGTCTTGCTCAAAGCAGAGAAGAGCAGAAAGATGTTTACTTGTGTTTCATTGACGATCCAAAGGCCTTCGACAGTGTGCTCCATGCTAAACTCTGGATAGCCTTAAGAACGGAAATTCCAGAACACTCGATTGGCCTCATGGATTAAGAAGCAGTTGTGCAAACAGAACACGGCATACTGCATGGTTTAAAATTAGGAAAGATGGGTGTACCCTTTCGGGACACTTTTTCAATCTGTTTGTGAGCAAATCCTCAGAGAAACTGGATTATATGAAGAAGCATGTAACATCAGGATTAGAGGATGGTTGTTTAATAGCCTCTGATATGCAGATGTTACAACCTTGCTTGTTGCAAATGAGGACAATTAGAGCACTTGTTGATGACAAGGACTGTAGCCTCCAGTATGGATTACAACTCAATGTAAAGACGACCAAAATCCTCACAACTGAACCAAGAGGTAACGTCATGCTAAATGGAGAAAAGGTTGAAGTTGTCCAGAGCTTCATTTTGCTTGGATCCACAATCAATGCTCATGGAAGCAGCAGTCAAGAGATCAAATCATGCATTGCGTTTAACCCACCTTGAGTTCACTTTGCTTATGGAGTGAGGCAGGGGTCCTGATTCATTCTTCTACACATGGAAACTCAGTTTTGCCAGCACCATTTTTGGAAGAGTCTATTTTCTTTTTAAAAAAAAAAACGTTTTATTAGGGGCTCATACAACTCTTATCACAATCCATATATACATAATTGTGTAAAGTGCATCTGTACATTCATTGCCCTCATTTTATTTTTAAAAAAATCATTTTATTAGGGGCTCATACACCTCCTATCACAAGCCATACATACATCAGTTGTGTAAAGCACATTTGTACATTCATTGCCCTCATCATTCTCAAAACATTTGCTCTCCACCCAAGCCCCTGGCATCGGGTCCTCATTTTTCCCCTCCTTCCCCTTTCCCCCCTCCCTCATGAACCCCTGATAATTTATAAATTATTATTTTGTCATATCTTGCTCTGTCCCATGTCTCCCTTCCCCCACTTTTCTGTTGTGTGCCCCCCCCCCCAGGGAGGAGGTCACATGCAGATCCTTGAAATAGGCTCTCCCTTTCCAAGCCACCCTCCCTAAGAGTCTGTCTCTTTTGTATTTATGTTGCCTATTGGTGAGCAGATGTATTGTTTTGGTGCTCTGGTCTATGTACAAAGCGGGTTTGACACCTGTGGCTGTACAGGAAGGGAGAACTTTGTTCTTGTTTCTCTGGTTAAGATTATCCTTAAGTATTATTTTGCTTTGTGGGTGGCTATTGTAAATGGTGTTGCTTTCCTGAATTCCTTTTCAGAGATGACTTTGATAGTATATAAGAATCTGATTAATGTCTGCACATCAATCTTGTACCCCACCACATTTTTTTCAATTAGTTCCAACAGTTTCCTTCCCGAGTCTTTTTTTTTTTTGCATATGGAATTATATTAACTACAAATACAGAACCTTTAACTTTTTCTTCACCAATTTGGATGCCTTTGATTTCTTCTTGTTATATCATAACTCTGGCTAAGACTTCCTGGCACAATGTTTGATAAAGGGCCAAATGGCATCCTTGTCTCCCTGTTGAGTGGAATTCTGCACTTTTTAAGTTTATATCACGTCTACATGGATGTATGGGCATCATGGATGGACTTAAATGATGTTCCTTAGAAACGTTGAGTGTTGGGCAAGACCAGGGCATTAGTGTGGATGGGGTAAGGTTATCCAGGAAATTGTCCTAGGACAGTTCTTGCTACACTTGAATGAGCAGGAATGGGAATGTCAAGTAGAAGGAAATTCCTCCAAAGATCTTCCCTGGCCTTTTCCTCACCGATCCAGGTCGCCATTTTCTTAAAAGTTCCTCATGAGAAGCCCCTGGTCTTGTCCTATGTCCTTTGGAAAAATCCATGGCGATTACTCCATCGTCATCCCTGCCCCCCAAACAGTTGCCACACCCTTCTGAGCTGACCTCTTGGACTTGAATTTTACTGGTCCAGCCGATCCCTTTGGAAACCATAGTTTTAATTGGACTTTGTTTTCAATAACCCTAAAATGAGAATACCTGTCTTTCTTAGTCAGTATCCACTCGATGGCAGTGAGGGCTTTTTGTTTTGCGTTACCTGAATGAGAGGACCCATCTACTGCCACCAACTTACTGGTTTCACAGTCATGTTTGAACACAATGTGTTTGGGATAAATCCATGCATGTGTGACCTAGGGTGTGATTTCTAAGTCTTTCTGATTTACCCTTATCTTCTGATCACTCATCCATACAGCATGCTTCCTTACTGGCAGGTATGATTACTCATCCATACAGCATGCTTTCTTACTTGCAGGTATGAGAGGCTCTGTAGCCTACTTACCATTAACATAAAATAATTTGCTCAAAAAGAATACTATGATACTTCATGTCAGATGCATTTGTCTAAACTTAGTATCCCTGCCTTTGCAATACTAGGCATTCTAAAGCCTCTGCAGACCAGACAGCGTTTTGTTCAACAACCCCTGAGCACCTAATAACAACATTCTTTGGGAAACTTGCTCTAGGCTTGACTATGTTATCTTCTCGCCCTGGAAGACCAACTCAAAAGCCAAACTCAACCATCATTGTGTCAACTGTGACTCACATCAACACTGTAAGACAGAGTAAAAATACCACCCCCCCTCTGGATTTACGAAACAATCCTGCTTCCTTGGAGTGGCTGGTGGTTTTTAACTGCTGATCTTGTAGTTCGAGCCCACCTCATAACCCACTACATCACCTCCTTAGGAGACGGTCTTTCTCGTTTGCTTTTGGCCTCCTGGTTTACTTTAACTGTATTATAGTTGAGAGTTCTGTGCACATTTTGTTCCTCTATGCATTGATTTCCCCCTATCGTTGCAGGAAAAGTATGTGCTGTCATTATTTTCTGGTGCCCCTGGTCTTTGTCACCAAATATCTTCTCATTGACAGACTGAATGACTCTTATAGGTTGATGTGGTATGTGGATGGAGATTGAGAATAATATGTGTGTAGAAATCCCTGGATGCCCTGTGAAACATATCTTATGTTCTTGTGGATCACATTACTCAAAATAATCTTTCATAAGTTCCTAGACTTCGGGTTATTGTTATTGTGGTGAGGTGCCATAGCATGCGTTCTTGCTCATAGGGATCCTAAATACAACAGAACAAAAACTGCCCGGCCCTGTGCCAGCTTTGGAGTCATCACTACGTGTGAGCCCATCGCTGCAGCACAATTGTCAGTCCGCTGTGTGGAGCTTCTTCCTCTTTTGGGCGGACTCTTGGCTCAACCAGATGTGATATTTCTCTTTGGAAACTTGTCCCGCCTGATGACATGCCCAAAAGCTGTGAGATGAAGTCTAGACACCCTGGCTTCTAAGAAGCATCCTTTCTGTGCCTCTTCTGAGACAGATGTATCTACTCTTCTGGCAGTCTCTGGTATATTTGATATTCTTTGCCAACACTAGCAGCCAAATGCATCAATTCTTCTTCAGTCTTCCCCTTCACTGTTCAACTGCTACATACACAGGAGGCTCCTGAAAAGACTTTAGGTGATTTCATCAAATTTGGGAAGTGTATAGATGATTTTTTATGTTTTATGGGAAAAATTGGACATTCTACTTACCTTAAATAAATGATTACTGGTAAAAGATCAAAAAGATTTTCATCTATGAGGAACATGACCCAAAGTCTTAACTTTTCTGCTTATTTGAATCAGGCTTTGGCCATGAATAGATTATTTTGAGCCATTTGTTTCAGTATTCGATATTAAAACGCTCTCTAGAAAAACAATGAAAAGTCCCCCCAACTTCATCTGCTCCCCCAAACACAACTTCTTCTTCTTCTTTTGGGAAAGATCTTATTGGATTAACTGCTGTCAAATTACTTCTGACAAGCACAACACTATAAAACAGGATAGAACTGCCTCTATGGAATTCTGCTATGGTAACTCTTTACTGGATTAGAACACATCATTTTTCTCCTGTGCAGTGGTGGTGGATTTGAACTGCTTGTGGTTAGTAGCCCAACGGCTTACCCCCTATGCTCTGTCAGGGGTCCTCTCTTATTTTATTACATTCTGTCTGTTCTGTTTAGTTCCATGGGCAACATACTAAATGATGCAGGAAGCATCAAAAGAAGGTGGAAGGACGATACAGTCACTGGACCAAAAAAACCCCAGCAGGCCAAGGTTCAAAACATCCAAGGGTTATGATAAAAAATCAGTGGTTTTGAAGGAAGAAGTCCAAGAGGCACAGGAAACTTTAGAGAAAAGTGAAGTTTTAGGAATTCATGGAATAGCAATTGAAATGTTTCAACGATCTGATGGAGCATGGGATGCACTTTCTAGTTTTTTCCCAAGAAATTGGTAGACAGTTGTCTGGCTGACTGACTGGAAGAGATCCACATTTGAAACGATTCCAAAGAAAACGATCCTAGAAAATGCAGAAATCATCCAACTATGTCATTAAAATCGCATGCAAGTAAAATTTTGCTGAAGATAATTTAAAAAGCTGTGGAAGGGAATTGTGAGAAATTCAAGCCAGAACCAGAAGAGGACATGACATGAGCGATATCATTGTTGACTGCAGGTGAATCTTGACTTAGGATTACCAGGGAGATATTTTCATTCTGCTTTATTTATTAAAGATGCAAAGGCAGACTACTGTGTGGATCATACCAAGCTGGATAACATGTAGAAGAATAGGAATTCTAAATCACTTCCGTATGGTCATGCAGAACCTGGACCTGGACAAAGACACGATCATTTGAACAGAGCAGGGGAATCCTGCATGGTTGAAAATCGGGAAGCGTGTGTGTCTGGGTTGTATCCTTTCCCTATTTCTATTCAATCTGTATGCTAAGCAAATAATACAAGAAGCTGGAGCCCATGCAGAAGTGTGGCATTAGGACTGGAGGAAGATCACACAGCCCTGCTGGCTGAAAGCAAGGAGGACTGGAAGCATGTACGAATAAATGAAAAGATTTAGTTTTCCATACGGATTTTAACTTAATATAAAAATATAGACAATGTACTAAATGGATAAAAGAGTGAAGTTGTCAAAGATTCCATTTTCCTTGCAATCCACCATCAAAGATCGTGGAAGCAGCAATCAAGAAATTAGACAACATTTTGCATTGGGCAAATCTACCACACAAGACTTCCTTAAAGTGTTAAAGAACAATGGTGTCAATCTGAGAACTAAGGTGTGCCTGACCCAGTCCATGGTATTAGCATTTGCATCATGTGCATGTGAGCATTTTGCCATGAATACAGACGATCCCAGAAGATTTGACAAATTTGCATTATGGGTCGGCAAAGAAGACTGCAAGCCCCGTGGTCTGCCAAAAGAACAAACAAAACTGTCTTGAAGGAAGGAGAGCTAGAATACTTCCTACAAGCAGGGCTGGCATGACTGTGCCTCATGTACACGATCCGAAGAGAGATGAAACCCTGGGAAAGACCAGCATGCTTGATAATGTACAGGGTCAGTCAAAAATAGGAAGGACGTAACAAGATGGATTGACAGTGGCTGCAGAACGTCATCCCAAATACAACTGTGAGGATGATGCAGCCCCAGGTGGTGTTTCCTTCTGCCGTGCACAAGTTGCAAGCAATTGGACGACACCTACTTGCAACAACCATAGGTTTAGTCAATTACTCCGTGATAAAGAATACTCAGTGTTTGTTTTAGTTTGTGACCGGTTCCATAATTTCCAAGACAGCCACTGAAGGGATACTCTATGTGTCTTGGATGACACACACAGGGGCCATGTGCTTTGTAGGACATTCAAACTACTGTGGGAGCAGCATGTTCATCTAGTGAAAGGGAGCGATATTCCACTTCACTTCTGATGTTGGTTTCGCAAGTGTATATGTTGGTGATGTCCAAAGCGATTGTTGTAATGAATGAGTGCGTATTTATTGTTTGATGCCCTAATCCATCTACTCTGAAGTCTTAAAATCCCAATAGAGCTTTTAGTGTCTGGAAGACAAACTGAGGTTATAATCAGAGTATATATTTTGGCCATATTCACACCATGAATCTGAATTTAATCTACTTCCCCTTTTCCTATTTTCTCCAACATTACACTGCTTGGAAATTACCTAATAAAGACATTGAAGTGAAAGCTTTCACATTTTTAACTTCTTTTTTTTTCCAGTTACAAGTAGCAGATCTTGTTCAGGTTAGCTTAGATGTAAAGGAAACTTGATAGGGACGATCTTGGGTTATGTGGTACAGAGAGTTATGTCCTGAATTGCTAACCACAAGGTCGACTGATTGAACCCAACAACGTGCCAATGGAGAGAGAGGGGGGGCTGTCTGCGCCTCTGAAATGTCAAAGACCCAGAAGCCCTCAGGGGCAGTTCAACTGTGTCCTGTAGAGGTGCTGGGGGTTGGGTGGGGTGGGTGGATAAGCTCTATGGCAGTGCGGTTTTATTGGATTATCTCAACTAATTAAAGGACTGTTTTAGAGGCTTCCTGACCACGTGAAACCAGGGACCGAAATGTTTTTAGAACTCCCTTGCTTTTCCTCCTCTGGATTCCTTGTGTGGAGCAAACTAATTCATATAAAAACTAATGTCCTGCTATTTTAGGAAAACAGCAGAGTCTTTTTGTAAAATCCCAAACAGAAGGGTGTCTGAATTTAAAGCATGTCCTGAGAATGTGAACTATAATAACTATCTTCAAAGTTTAGTGCATAGGCTCCCAAACCGATTTGGCCAATAACCAGCTATTTCTGGGGGAGCAGGGGGAGGATAA
Source organism: Tenrec ecaudatus (assembly GCF_050624435.1). Taxonomy (NCBI): domain Eukaryota; kingdom Metazoa; phylum Chordata; class Mammalia; order Afrosoricida; family Tenrecidae; genus Tenrec; species Tenrec ecaudatus. The sequence goes on along the minus strand of NC_134535.1, from coordinate 162,995,465 downwards.
TAATACTCAGTGCCTTCACCCCAGCAATTAAAAACTCTTGTGCTATAGGCCACAGCCCAGATATAGTGTAAGTGTCTGCTTTTGCCGCCCTCCTGGATCCGTCAAGTGTCCCACGGCGGACAGACTGCTTTGTGGACTTCTCATTCCATCAGCTGTTCTTTCTAAACTTCTTGGTTAGTCTCTTGTTGGCCCCAATGGCTATTTGTGCTTCAAGCCGCCATGATGTGAAAACATTTGCCCCTTAAATATTTCAGACATCCACTTAGAAGAGGCTTTTTAGCATTGGGCGAGCTTTGGGTCAGGTTAAATAAAGGCAATCCTTTGGAGTGGGGCCTTCAAGGTAGGGGAAGCTCGGCCAAGTCAGATGCTCACAGTTCGGTGAGGGTGAGGTGGGTTTAAAGAGCTTATAGCTCCACTCTGCTCCCCGACACTGGAAATGTAGGCTAGCTTTCAAGATTACTCATGAGCAGGTGGTGGGACTCTTATAAATTAAAATGCCACAAAGCTAACTGTACTTATGGAAATGAGGATCAGATATCCTTGAGCAGTGAACTCTTTGATATGCTACACATTTTTGCTTAATTTTCAGAGTTCTGAAAGTTTCTTTAGTCAATTTTTCTAGCACTTGTCTTGTTTTTATGGAGAAGCAAATTTTTGAAAGTTCTCTCTGGATATTTTTGCTGACATCATCTGTGCATTAGAATTTCATTTGTTGATTAAATAAAATATTCTTTTTCCTAAGTATAGTGCTTTAGAAGAACATATTTTAGTCATATGAAAAATACATATTTGAGGTTAATAAAATTGATTATAAAAGGTTTTGCTGAATATTATCCTGATGATTTATTCTATACATTGACCTACAACATTCTCTAGAGAGGCTATACTAGTCCAAATCTTTTTAATTTCTTATTCTGTTTTATCTTTTTCTTGGGGCAGGGAGCAGAATACATATATGATGGAGCCTCAAATAATTTGTGGAAAAATTCCATAATTGCTTGTTTCCATTTTCTATGGACTTTCTGAAGCCCCCTCATGGGTTTATAGTTATAAAACAAAACAGTGTTTTTAGGTTTTAAATCCAGAAGCCCTTAGGCTAACATTGATTGTAGAAAGAATCTTTGTATTGGATATTAAATCGTCTTTAAGGAATTTCAAGTTCCCTTTCTGTGGGAGTAGTCTCTTTTCTGTTCAAAAAACCTTAAGTCAAAGCAGGGTTTCTGAGTTTTAGCAGAGTTGACCATATGATTTTTTTTATTATTTTGGGAGATGGTATGGCAGGGTGTGTCAGGGTATCTCTGCTTCTTTTGATTAAATGCCAGTAGCATCCACTCAACTGATGGCCCAACACTACGGCTGCCACAATGAGCTCCAACCCAGCAATTGGGAGAAGGGCGCAGGGCCGGGCAGTGTTAACTTCCGCTGTACACAGGGTCACTACAACAACGCACAGCCCCAAGTTGTAAAAACTAATCTCCCCAGCCATTGCAAAACGTCTCGAGTGGAAAATGACTCTTGATTTATAACCACTGAATTAGAGACGCTATTCTGTAAAGGAAAGCAATATATCTGTGTTGTTTCAAAATGGGATTTATCTATTGGGAAGGTCTACTTATTTTCTGTTACCACTTATTTGGGTACGAGCATAACTAGCCTTTCAACAGAAAACAAGATTAAGTCTTGACTTATTAAAGTAGCGCTTGGTTCTCATTTTAATTGCAAAGTACAATACACGAATCTTTAGTACATTGTTGGCTGAATGTATTTGGCATTTTGTTTGAATGCTGTTCCTGTTTCTAATGCTGGCCGGTTCTGCTTTGTACAGCACGCTCAGCCATCGCAGGGAGTTGTGTCAACGATGGAGTGCACATCATTAGAGGTTACAGCTTGTCTTCCACACCATTCGCAACCCTATGTGGTGATGAGACCCCTGCTCCTGTCTCCATCTCTGGTCCAGTGCTGCTTAACTTCTACTCTAATGCACGCATCACGGACTATGGATTCAAGTTTTCCTATAGGATAGCCCGTGAGTAGCCATACATATACAATTTGAAATTTAATTTCCCTTTTCTTTTGTTTTTTCTTGGTTTGTGTTTATTAAGATTTCAAATTCTTGCAATGTACAATGGGAGATATTTAAGCATTGGGTAAGTTTTCATGGAACACAGGATTATTTAAAAATAAATAGAGAAATGGCTACATAAGTCTATGTTGAATTCACTACAGCTGCATATCCCAGGAGTCTCAGCACATGACTACGTATGGGCATAAAGAAAATAGCTTTCCCTGTAAAGTGGGTTCAGCTGAGTGGTAATAGGCCTTTTCAAAGGTGGCCACACTTTCTTATTTCCCAAAGGTGAAAATAGATATGCTCATGGACAGTGTATAAAACACCGAAATAGCGTCAAAATGCACACAGTTCATTATAATTTTGGTGTTATAATATGAAATAAATATAGCATTTTTACTGCAATAAAGTGGAGTGCTTCTACATAGTTGGATCCTTTTCTGATGAAAACCAAGAAATCATGATGCATTTTAAATATTTGTAATATAGCTTTAGGACTTTTTTATGATTATCTTTGTTATTAACTAATAGGAGTCACTGAGGAATCTGGCTGTTGATTTCTGATGTCAGATTGGGGAGTGTGCTTGCTTATTGCTTGTTGATGAGTAATATAAATCTGGGCAAAGGTAGTCCTTTCCCATCTCACAATTAAATAGAAATACAAGGATGTTCGCAAAAGTTTATGGAAAATAGAATGGAAAGATAATGGAATTTTTCCATGAACTTCTGAAAGCACCTCTAAGCACAGGAACTGTGAATTCCACACTTAAACTCACAGTGGGACCCAACTGGGAAAACACCAAAATGATTTCCTTTATAGTATTCTTTCCTCTATAAAATACTTTATAAAATTATATCCTTAATCGAGGAAAATTGAATCTATTGCTGAAGAGTTCTAGATCTTGGTCCTGTCTGGGACCATATTCCTACGACATGTTTTGAATCCTTCCTTTTTTTCCAAACTTCCCATTATTGCCCTCTTCTTAGTCTTTGAGTTGAATATCGGGATTACGACAATGCTCACTATGGCCATTAATTTGACTCCGATTTATTTCTTTGCAAGATGTACCTGAATTAGGAGGTCCCAACTTCCTAATTCATTGCTTTCTCTTTCCCCTCCATGGAAAAGTCACAGTCGTTGGTAAACACCATGAAGGGATGTTTGAGTTGCTTTAAGAAAAATCATTCTCTCGCGTATGGAAAAGAAGACAGGTGTAGAATATTTCAGCATTATCTTTGCCGACATAATAACTCTGACCTGCACTTGTCTTTGTTGCAGCCTGTGGTGGTGTGTTCAACTTCTCCGTGGGCATCATCCGGAGTCCCGCCTACTCACATGCAGACTACCCTAACCACATGTACTGTTTGTACACCATCATCGTTGAAGAAAACAAATTGATTCAGCTCAAGTATGTAGGAAAATGGACCTTTTTGACCAAATTGCTTTACCTCTGTTTACAGATAAGAGATGTCATTACTGATGGAGGGGAATGATTCTCATCAGAGGTAGACAACAGAGCAGACTGACTCCAGACTCACTGCCATGGAGTCGATGCCAACTCATGGTGACCCTGTAGGACAGGGTCGAACTGGCCCTGTAGGTTGCCCAGACTGTCACTCTTGGTAGGAGTCGAAAACTCATTTTTCTCCCAAAGAGCAGCTGGTGGTTTCAAACTGCTGAGCTTCTGGTGACCCCTGTGCCACAAGGGGTCTTCATAAAAATGGTGGAAAGAATTCCATTTTACCATGAAATTTTTGAAGTCCTCTTGCACAGGGGACTCAAGAAGGAGGAGCAAGTTTGTGGTGAACTTGCTTTCTGACTTTCCAACGAGCAAATAATATTTAAGGTTGAAGAACATACACCATGGCAGTTAAAACTGTTGTACCCACCCCACCCCCAACACTTGCAATAGAGATTTATGGAATGGTTTGAAAGCAAAGGGGCACCAAGCGTACGAGAAGGCTCTATTACTTGGGCATTTTTGGTACCAGGGGGCTTCAAAAAAGTTTATGGGAAAAATACATATGTTTCATAAAAATATTTGGGTTTTTTTCCCACCAAATTTTGAAGCCCCCTCACACATGCCTAACAAGGAATTTTAACTCATGTTTATTATCTTATTTCACTCTTAAAACAGTCACGTGTGGTGGCATTAATTTATCATTCACCCGTGTGAAAAGGGAAGCGTGGAGAGGACGTACACATAAAATGAGATGAAGAGTTAGCATTTGAGTCCTTCTTAGGCTTCCTCCAAAGATCACTTCCTTCCTGTTGCCCCGTGTTGTCTCTGAAAGGGTTAGAGAATTGTTCTTGAGTCATGGTTCAGAACACCTTCGAGCTGACTCTGTACATCCTCATTAAAATTCTTTTATTTACCCCATTGATCCCCAACAAGAATGAGGGGTGGAATGCAGCCTCTAGTTTACTAGAGCGATAAAGACCAAGGCTGTTTACTTCTTGGATGATGTCTTCCTTTCTAACTCTATCCTTCAGTGACCCACAACATGTTAGGGGAAATTCTGGAGATCAGATTCTTCATGGCAATATAAGATTTCATATAGAAGCTCATGGGCTGGAGCCATACCTCCTTTCCCTCTGCAATACATTTATGATTCCTTTCTTCCCAAAGCATGGTGACTTCTCTCTAGTTTACCTCTGAAGGACATCGTACGCCAGACATGTCTTTTATCAAGTCTGGTTTGGTCACACATCAGTAACTGGTCTGTTTTGGACCTACAAATGGGCTATTTGTAAGGAACCGGTCCCTCCCCATTCCCACTTCCACTTGTACAACTCTTATCCATCCACTGTATCAAGCACATTCGTACATTCATTGCCATCAACATTGTGAAAACATATTCTTTCTACTTGAGCCCTTGGTATCAGGTCCTCATTTTACTCTCTCCCTCCCTCATGAACCCTTGATATCTTATAAATTACTATTAGTTTTTCATGTTTACACTGACTGATGTCTCCCTTCACCCACTTTTCTGCTGTCCGTCCCCCAGGGAGGGGGTTATATGTAGGCCAGTGTGATCTGTTCCCCCTTCCTCCCCACACCTTTCCCTTACCCTCCTGGTATCGCTACTCTCATTATTGGTCCTGAGGGGTTTATCTGTCCTGGACACCCTGTGTTTCCACCTCTGTTCTATACCACTGTACATCCTCTGTTCTAGCTGGATTTGTAAGGTAGAATTGAGCTCATGATAGTTGGCGGGGAGGAAGCATTAAAGAACTAGAGGAAAGTTATATGCTTCATCGGTGCTATACTACACCCTGACTGGTTGGTCTCCTTCCCACGACCCTTCTTGAAGGGGATGTCCTGCTGCCTACAGATGGGCTTTGGGTTTCCACTCTGTACTCCCCCTCATTCACATTGATATGATATTTTGTTCTCTGATGCCTGCTACCTGATCCCTTCGACACCTCATGATCCCACAGCTAGATGGCCACTGGTTTATCTTCAAGCCTTTAAGACCCCAGATGCTATATCTTTTGATAGCCAGGCACCATCAGCTTTCTGCATCACATTTGCTTATGCACCCTCTTTGTCTTCAGCGATCGTGTCAGGAAGGTGAACCTCATCGAATGCCAGTTTAATAGAACAAAGTGTTCTTGCATTGAGGGAGTACTTGAGTAGAGCCCCAATGTCCATTTGCTACATTAATATTAAACCTATAAATATATGTACATAGATCTATTTCCCTACCAATATATAAAAATATATTTACATATGTACACACCTGTATTTAGACCTCTATAAATGCCCTTTGCCTCCTACTTCTTTCCTATATTTCCTTTTATTGTCCTCTTGTCCCACTATCTTGTTCAGGCTTCATTTGGGTTTCAGTAATTCCTCCTGGTTACATTGCCCTTGATCAAGCTCTGCCAGGCCTTCTACAGCCTCCTTCCCATTGATTTTAGATCACTTGTTGTTCCCTTGTCCCTGGTTTTGTTAATATCCACTTCCTTTCCCCCACCTCTCCCTCTCCCATGTCCTATCTACTTTTCTTATGGTGTTATTTTATAGGACATATTAGGACTGCCCATAGGGGTTCTAAGACTATGATCTTTATTGAAGAAGACCATCAAGTCTTTTCTACCACAGAGCTTCTGGTGGGCGTGCACTGCCAGCCTTTTGGTAAATATCTGAGCACTTAATTAGGGATACACACACACACAATATTAAAAGCCATTGTGCTTTAGTGGGTCAATAATTGTGCTGATAGCCACAAGGAGATAGATGGGGCTTTCTAGTCCCATGAATATTAACCGTCTCAGAAACTCACAGCAGTTTCTGTCCTATGGGTTTGCTGAGTCAGAATCAGTGGCAGTGAGTTTTGAGTATATAAACACATAAAGACACATGCATGTACATTTATATTTTTTCCATTTTTTGACCGATAGCTAGGGCTCACCTTCTCAAAGTTCACACTAATATCTTAGAAACACATTTATTATGTGCCTTTTAAGAATCTATATTGTTTGGATATTGTTCTGGGTGCTGCAGAAGGCACTGCCTTTTAAAAGAAACATAAATGCTTCTATCAAGTGTGTGTCTCAAAATATGCTGACCACATAATGTCCTTCCGGATATCTTTGGCACTTTTCTGGGCTAATGGTGTGAAATAAACCAAGGTGGCAACTATGAGAAGAGAAAGCCAAGTCTTTCTCCTGTAGGGTGGCTGGGGGTTTCAAACTTCTGACCTTGCAGTTAGCAGCCCAATGAGTAACTACTATACAATGCTTTAAAAAAAATTGTATAACTATGGCTCAACCTAATCTTATTTTACAAGAACACATTGTATGTGATTAAAATGGAAGAGAAAACAATTTTATTTTGATCTTCATTTTCAGTTTGAAAATTGTAGTCAACAAAATCTATTTGAAAAAGACCAGTGTCCTTTTCTTCAATCTCTTACTCCAGCTTCTAAAAACAACAATAAACTTGAGAAAGCAAAAGAGCATACAAAAATGACGAGAGGATACCAAGGACTTTGCACATTTTTTCAAATAAATTGTACTACAATAAGTACCACCATTAAATCCTGAAGGAAAAAATATACATAGAAAGTCTTACTTAAGGTTTACGGAAATTACTCCAAAAGACAAATGCCTTGCATTCATTACTTGATATAGACATAACTTGAATAGTTGCTTGAAATGAAAAAACAGAAGGCCCTGGGTTAAAAATGGGTGTTAGACTCTATAGGAAGATTCAAGGATTTATCTGTCTGGTCAGATTATAAATGTAAAATCTCCCCCACAGCACAGTAGTTAAATTCAATATATTCATTTCTCACTTGTGCTCTGTGTCCAGTAGGGCCTGGTGAGGAAACTCTGCCGAATCCCAGGCTCCTGGAACTTCCGTGACTGTCAGTGCATAGGAAGGGAATGTGGCAAATGGAGTGGGGTTTGTTTTTGTTTTTACTTATTCCAAATAGAAATACATTTGAATGGCGCTCATATTCCACAGGCCAAAGCAAATTTATGGTCATGTCAAACCTGAGAGACTATTCGGCTGTGTGAGAAGTTCTCCCAAGTGCAGGTTAGATGAAGTCTGGGGGTGTGGGGAGTCTCCAGTGACCACCGGTGTGCACATGTGAACGTCTTATTAGAGCAATCAAATGTCTCTCAAGGGACGTGAGCTGCTTTTCTACCACCGGTGTTCTATTATGATAAACCATGCATTTCATAGTCTGAAATAGGTTTTCAAAAGCATAGCAAAAACAGTAACTTTCACTTGTAAATGTTCACTCGATGCCAGTTTTATCGTTTGCATGGGGTCTCGCTGGATCCTCCTGGCACCAGCATTTTTAAAAACAGGAACGCAGAGACTGAGCGAGAGAAAATTGATCTCCGATTGAAAGCCAGGATTGAATCCATCCTATGATACCAGTTCTCTTCCTGTAAATAAGTAGTATTGCTTATGTTTCCAAATAATGGTGGAGCGAAGTAAACACACAATTTTTTTACTGATACAGAACAATGGGTGTGTTGCTTAAATCTTACCTAAAATCAGTTCAACTTGTCAAAATTGATTTCAAATGGCTCAATACAAAGAGCCTTCAAAAATTTAATGAGGAAAGTCCACTTGTATTTTAATACTCTTTTCCCCCACAAACGTTTTGAAGACAACTGCTTAAGTTCTGAACTATAAACTCATTGATCTCCAGGTCTGTATCTCACTCGTCTTTATATCTCTAGCTCCCAGAAGGTTGTTGAAGGTACTTGATATTTTTTTCTTTTCGGAGGTGGGAAGTGGCAGTTAAACTTTGAATTGTTAAGTAAATCAATGTATCATTTATAATATAGTAAGGTCTAGCTTCTCTAATGTCAGTCATTGCCTTGCCTTTTTTTTCTCCCCAAGAAAGAGAGGCACAACTTGAAAGAATATGCATGGAGAAAATGAATATTAACCGGGTACCGTTCACAGGTTCAGTGATTTTGCGGTGGTTCCCTCTGCCTCCTGCTCCCAAGACTACTTGGCGATTTATGATGGGTCGAACAGCAGTGACCCCCTCCTTGGCAAGTTCTGTGGCTCCAGGCTGCCGCCAAATGTCAGGAGCACTAATAACACTTTGCTCCTGGTGTTCAAGACAGATTCATCTCAAACCGCGAGAGGCTGGAGGATATCCTTCCGACAGACATTAGGTAAGGATGTCCGACATGTGAATCGTGACTGTGTTTTATGTCATTTTGCTTCATTTTGATTTTCACTTGACTCGTTGCATTCCATGTAAACTTAAAGAGGTATGTCTTGTAATGTCGTGGTTTTATAAAGGATGTATTTTGTATAATGTCTGGATAAAGGATGCGATTTGATGATATTGAGGTCAACAAACCTACTCCTCCAGCATACAAAGTCAGAATCTACAGGATCACATCATGTGATCCCTGAACTTGGTATCACCAGTCAATCAAGCAAACAAACGAACAAAAACCCTGTTGTCTTCAAGTTGGTTCCGTATCATAGTGATACTATTTTATAGAGTAAAGCTGCTCCAGAGGGTGTGTTTGGCTGTTTGGTTTGGTTTGTGTTAGTCTAGGTAGACTAGAGAAACAAATCCAGAGACAATTATATATGTGTAAGAGAGAACTTTATATAAAAGAGTGATTTTATATTCAGAAAACATCTCATCCCAGTACAGATCAAGTCCATAAGTCCAATATGAGCCCATATGTCTGAGACCAGTCTGTAAGTTCCTCTTCAGACTCACGCAGCACATGCAATGATGCCGAATGCAGGAAGATCACAGGGCAGTGGGTGGAAAGTCTTGTGGATCCAGTGGCAGGGAAACATCTGCACGCTGACAGGGGTCTCCACATGGCTCCCCCAGCTCCAGGGCTCTAGCGTAGCTCCATATGTCCTGTCAGCAGGAATGTCTCACAGGGAGTGAGTGTGTGTGCCCCTTCCAACAAGCTATTTATCTCCTTAGCGCCTCCAAATGAGGTTATCAAGCTGAAACCCGATTGACAGGCTAAGCCCCACCTTTTGCCCTTAATCCTCTCAAATTGACAACAGATTATATAACTACTACACACTTGAAAAATAATTACCTGTATAAACTTAACACAAACTTAGAATCATTTCACATAGATGGTCATTACTCATTTCCCTGTGTTTTCATACTAATAGAGCCTGTTGATGTCGCAGTGTAGTATAACTTATATTTGACTTTGGATTCTCCTATTTAAATGTAGGTGTGAGTACTCTTCTGAAAACTAATAACTCTTCCAACAAAATGCCTATGAAAACTCAGAACAAGGACATGTTCTTGCATGTTAGCCTCACCCACTTTTCAGACTCTTTCTCTTCTTGCTGTGGATAACATTCATCTCTGTGTGTGATATGATGCAGAACTTACTGTAACCTTCTTTACATTGGAGTTGTTTTCTATCATGTATTTCTGAATTTTTATGTACTTGCTTTATTAATCAGAGGGCAAATCCCATTTAATAGAGAAGTACAAATTATGTGATCCAATAGCTGGGAGATACAGATAAGTCTCAAAATGAAAAGATGAACTTGTTTGGCTATTTCAAAAACGAATTTCTCTGAACATTGGCTTCTCCAAGAGGTCTAGGGATATTCCAATAAATGTTTGACACTTATGGCTACAAAAATGTTCAATTTTAATATTAGCAGTATATTAAAATATCTGAACTAAAAATGTCTGTCTTAAGCATGCTATAATTCCAAATTCAAAAATAATTTCTTACGTCAAACTTTAAGATCCGTAAAAATGTTGTACCAAACCGATAGTGGCTTTAGAATATCTAATACAATTTTTGAAATAATAATTTTAGCAAAGAAAACAAAAACATGTTGACTTGAACCTATGTTCCCATAACCTGTGCTCCTATTTAAATTCAGAATTATCCACACTAAATTTAAAAGTGTGTGTGTTTGTTTGGTAACTATATCTTGAGAAATCTTTGTACAAAATGGGGAGAGATCTGTGTGATGTCCTGTATGACTGCTCTTCCAGAGGCTACAATGTGAATTCTTCTGAAATGAAAACTGCTTGCTTTCTAATGTTACCTCCTATCATCAAAGCCTGGAATGCAGCTCCTATGTTTTCCAATCCATATACTATAGTTTCTTTATCTTGATCCATTGGCTCAGCTGTGGAATGCCAGCCTCACTCCTGTCCTTGTAGTTTAACACCATAAACCTTTCCCTTGTGATGTTGCCTGCTCTCCTAATTGCTTCTATGTCAGGGGCTGGTTGGGGAGGACAAGGCGCATCCTTGTTGTACTGAGTTGTTTGACTGCTGTATTAGTCTGGGTAGACTAGAGAAACAAATCCATGAGCACACATGTGTATAAAAGGAAATTGAACATTGGACATCCCAGCCCATGACAGATCAAGTCCATGAGTCTGATATTAGCCCATATGTCCGATATCAATCTATAAAGTCCTCTTTAGACTCACTAAACACATGCAATGACACAGAATGCAGAAGATCATAGGCCAGTGGGTAGAAAGTCTTTGGATCCAGTGTAATTGGAAACATCTCAGTGCTGGCAGGGGTCTCTCTGTGGCTTCTCCGGCTTCTGAGGACTGGTTGTATTCATGTGGCTTGGCTTCTGCAAGGTTTCCCAGGGAGTAGCAGAGAGAGTGAGGTGTCTTCCACCTCCATTGAGGAAGTCCCAGATTTTCCAGAATTCTCAGGAGAAGGCCATGCCAACACAGAAGTCTCATTGGCTATCTCCAGATTGACAGCCTAGGCTCCACCCCTACACTCTTCATCCTTAAATTGACACCAGATTAGGTGACTACCACAACCACACAGGATGACATGTCTGGTCTGATTCATCTGATATCACTGTTTCAGTGATGTTGCCACCAACATTGTCAAAATAGACATCCACTCCAGCTGGACACAGCTCCCCTAGTTGTTCTGCCATGCTCCCCTTTTTATAATTAATTGCACCATCAAAACCCAGTTCTGAGGGCAAACAGAAGCACTTCTCAGGTGTCCCACAAATTCCTACCACCCGGGAACAGCCCAGCAAGTGGCCAATCTGTCATGCCAAAGATCCACTAGCACCAGCAGCCCCAGCGACAACCATTGTCTGGTTGGAGCCAGCAGTTCCATGGCCTCTTCTTGGTATCCCAGTCAAGGAAGTCAAACCGGGCATTCCTGTCCCTCCAAGAAAGTAGGAAAGGTGCCCATCCACAAGTTATGGGTCTACCTTTTCAAGGAGATTTCCATCCAGAATAGCCTTGACTTCCCAGGGCCAACAGAATGAAGTCGCAAGATCACCTTTAGTGTGTTGCATGTGTTTGCTTCTTCTATAATTCCAATACCTCCACCATCAACCACTCGAGACAGCTGTTAGGGTGTTAGGTCATCCCTGCCAATGTGTACGCATTCACAGAAAGATGAAGCATTTGTGCTTGTACTTGGCCTTCAGTGATAGGATCTGGAAACTTGCTTCTTCCACAAGGAAATACTCTGCCACCGATTACCACTTTTTCCAGCTTGGGAATTCAACACCCCTCTGTGTACAATCATAGCTTTACTTATGAAGTAGATTTCTGTACAAAATGATTCCTGGGGCAAAGTGTGCATTGGCCTCAAAGAATTCAAGCTCATTCATCTTCCCATACTTAATTGTATCCTACATGCAACCCACCTCAACACTCTCAGCTACAGTGGCCACCCGGCCGTACTCACCACCTTGGACTCAGGAGAGCTCCCTCATGCATTTCTTGAGGGACACAGTGAGATATTTGTGTATTGAGGTCTTCCCAATGTACCACAGGCGTCCCGACAAATTATATCAGAAACCCACTTTATTTAGTTATCCTCCAAATAACTTGAGAGCCTGTCACACAGACAAGAGGGAGAACACAGACTTAAACAAATTTCCTGAGGGAAGTGTCATACAACACACAGCGGGCGATTTTGACAGAAAAGTTAATTTTCCTTTGGCAAATTTTTTTTGCACAAAGGCACTCCTAGATTCCTGCCTTTAGCACAGACTTCCGAATCAAATCGTGTGTGCTTGCATTTACTGGTGTTGTCTGCTTTCAAATTGTTTCCCTTATTCCTGTCATTCCCTCAAAACTCCTTGGTGGTGCAAATATTTAGTTTGTTACCACTCAAAAGTAGGCTTGACTGTCTACTTCTCAGAAATCACCCATTGGAAATGCGATGGAGTAGACCGAGTTTTACTCTGATAAGCCTTATGTCTTCGTGAGTCAGCATCAACTTAACCACAACTGGGTCCTTTTCCAGATGCATTTCACACGACCATTGAAAGAATTGCCTTATATGATGATGGGGAAAGAGATCTATGTGCATATATTTATAGGTGTAGTATTTAAGGTAGCAGATGGACATTGGGCCTCCACTCAAGCACTCCCTCAATGCAAGAACACTTTGTTCTATTAAACTGACCTTCCATGATGCTCACTTCCCTGTCACGGTTGCTGAAGACAAATGTGTGCATAAGCAAATGCGGAGAAGAAAGCTGATGGTTCCTGGCTATCAAAAGATATAGTGTCTGGGGTCTTAAACGTTTGAAGATAAACAAGCAGCCATGTAGCTGAGAAGCAACAAAGCCCACGTAGATGAAGCACATCAGCCTGCGTGATCATGAGGTGTTGAAGGGATCAGTTATCAGGCATCAAATAACACAAAATCATATCATTTTGAATGACGGGAAGTGCAGAGTGGGAACCCAAAGCCCATCTCTAGGCAATTGGACATCCCCTTACAGAAGAAGGAGGAGATGAGCCAGTCAAGGTGCAGTATAGCAATGATGAAATATACAACTTTCCTCTAGTTCTTAACTGCTTCCTCCCTGCTACTATCATGATCCCAATTCTACTTTACACGTCCAGCTAAAACAGGGATATACACTGGTACAGATAAGAACTGGAAACACAGGGATTCCAGGGCAGATGAACCCCTCAGGACCAGTAGTGAGAGTGGCCATACAGGGAGGGTGGAGTAAAGGTGGGGTAAAAAAGGGGAACTGATTACAAGGTTCTACACATAACCCCCTCCCTGGGGGACAGACAACAGAAAAGTGGGTGAAGGGCTACATCGGACAGCGTAAGACATGACAAAATAATAATAATTTATAAATTATCAAGGGCTCATGAGGGAGGGGAGGGATAGGAAAAAAATGAGGAACTGATAGCAAGGGCTCAAGTAGAAAGCAAATGTCTTGAGAATGATGATGGCAACAAATGTACAAATGTGCTTGACACATGGACGGATGTATAGATTGTGATAACAGTGTACGAGCCCCCAATAAAATGATTATATATATATATAAACTCTCCATCTCCTCACCATCTATGAGAAGTGTCCCAAAGGCAGCCGTCCGTTACTTCTGAAAGTAACTCGTTTCTTAGCTACAGAGAAGCCACTAGCTGTGGCTTTTCTAAACTGAAATCTCACAGAAGGAACATCTTTCGCTGTCAGAAGCATTGCCTGAGCATGAGCCCCGAACGTGTACAGTCCAGAGCTGTTGTCCCCTGGTCATGGAGGGAAGTTGAAGTGTAGAGATTGGGCTATCGCACTTTTCATGGTAATGGCTTTTATCTCCTTCCATTTGCATAAATGCCTTGGGCCTCCTGGAAATACTTGAGAAGGAACTTAAGGTAATTGCTGATAGTAATTTGGAACTAAGTAGAACATCTCATGATCTTGATGGTACTCGGCTTTCCATGCCACACATGGAAGTCTGCCAGTCATTATGTTTACCTGTTATAAACTTTTTATGTGGTTTGGTTTTGATTATGTATGGTGAGGGAAAGAAGAAGGAACAATAGGAGGAAATTTAATTCTAGGTTTTGTAGTGCCTTCTCCCTAACTCAAACCCACTGCCTTCAAGCCAGTTCTGACTCATAGTGACCCTACAGGTCAGGGTGGAACTAACACTTTGTTTCTGAAGCTATAAATCTTTACAGTTGCAGAAAACCTCATCTTTCTCACTTGGAGAATCTGGTGGGTTCGAACTGCTAAGCAGCCCCAGGTGTAAGCACCAGAGCTCCTTCTAGCTAAAAGTCTGGAGAAAAGACTTAAACTTGGCTCATAGGATACTCAGCCTGACTACTTACTCCCTTACCCATTTAGAACTGCTTATAGGAAGGAGAATGAGCCCTAGTGGTGCAGTGGTTATGTGTTGGGCTGAAATCCACAAATCAGCAGTTCAAAACCCCCAGTGCCTCTGCGGGAAAAAGATGGGACTTTTTGGTACTGTACAGAGTTCCAGTATTGGAAACTCACAGGGGAAGTTCTACCCTGTCCTTCAGGGTCACTATGAGTCAGCATCGACTGGACAGCAGGGAGTTACCAGGGTCAGAGGATCAAGCAAAGGACTAAACTGCTGAAGAGTGCCAACTTTGGTGAAAAGGAAGGAAGTCCGCCACAAGGAGAAGAGATATCAGGGAGCAGATGAAGGGTAAGCCAATGGGGGATTGGGTTAGTTAGTAGTTTAACTTGTTGAATACAAAGTTGATGACCAGAAATGCCAAAACCTCCCCCCTAATTTAGAATGAAACAATACATTAATAAATTTTAAAATAAAATTGCATTGCCTTCTGTGTAAAGAGAAGGAGGACAACTTCGTGGCGACTGCTCGGTTTCTGGAATCGAAGGAAAGGCTGGGCCAGACAGAAAGGGTTATTCATTTGGTTGCAAAAAACTCTGGGTGGGGCACACACTCTCCCTGTGAGACATTCCTGTTTACAAGGCACATGGAGTTACACCGAAGGAGTCAGAGTACTGGAGCTGGCGGAGCCATTTAGAGACCCCTGCCAGTGCTGAGATGCTTCCACTGCCATTGGATCCACAAGACTTTCCACCCACTGGCTTGTGGTCTTCCTGCATTTGGCACGATTGCATTCGTCTAAAGAGGAATTTATAGACTGATATCAGACATATTGTCTAATATCGGATTTATGGACTTGATCTGTACTGGGCTGGACTGTTTTCAACTACTCTTTGTGTAAAGCTCTTACTTAAACACACACACACAAAAAACTCCATCGTCACTGTGTAAATGCTTGGAGTGGCATGACAACCACTGTACTCTGTGACCTTTCTTAGCTGAGATGTACGAAGACTTAAGCACTCCACTTCTAGCCATAAATGTTGGTAGTTCAGACCCACTCAGTCATCTCAGGACTAGGTGTGACGATCCACTTCTGAAAGGTCTCCCCGCCCTGTCAATCTAATAGAGAAGCTTCTAGAGGCACTCGGTTGATGGTCTGAGTCAGAATCCAGTCTAGGCCTGTGGGCTTGAGTTTTGATTTTATCAACAATAAACATCTTAAAACTTCTCTTTCACCAGTGGGTATATTTGCATTGATAGTGGGTCAGAATAAATTCGAGGTTTCTCTATTTATTTTTCTCTATTCTTAACTATGTAGTGAAATTAAGTCTCTTTTCATGGAGCATCTGCTGTTAAGGGACCAAATACACTGGATTTAAGATAGGAGAAAGCAGCAATAAATAAACAAGATAATCCATTCACTGGGGCTAGTACCTTCCTGCAATGCAAATTTAATTTTCCCATTTCCCCGAAACAATGCAACACCACATGAATAATTGATCCTGAGTGACGACAACCAAGGAAGTGATAATACTGCACTTCAGGGATCTTCAAAACGGAAATGATCTTCAGATCTCTGGGAGGCCGGTTGCTTTTTGTACTTGGAGAGCATGCATAGCTCTGCTCAGATTCTTAGTGGAATGTGTGAGGACCCAAAGTTTAAGAAGCCGTCAGCTCGGAGGATTTGGTTGCAGGGGGCGTGCTCTGTCAAGGAATTGACATTTATAAATTGGCACTGCCACGCCTTTAATTTCTGCCACCTCTGCACAACTCCAGTCAGCTTTAGCCATGAGTATGCTTCTGTCTGTAACTCACCAAGAACCTTGTAGGGAGTGAATGTGTTTTAACCATAAAATCCCCCTACTTGCTCAGTATACGGGTGTCATGTCTAGAGCGTTACTCAGTCAGCCTATTCATGACATGTGCTCACCACGGCATCACTAGACTTCTAGGGTAGAGGATGATAATGCGTTTACTGTGCATGACCATAATCACATCATAGCTTTCTAAAGTCATATCGTATCTTTCTAAAATAATACATTTTGTAACATTTCAGCAAAACTTCAGTGAGAAAACCTGCACTTGACCCAATTAGGAGAAAGGCTTGTAGATGATTGGATGGTTGAGTTGACATGGAGAGAGTAAAGAGTGACCCCTGCTGGAGAAAGCATCCCAGAGGCACAGGGCTGTCTCCTGGAGGAGCTGATTGGCTGAGGGATCAAGGGAGAGGGCACTAGGAGGGACTGTTGGTTCAGTTCCCCAAGGGTTGTAAATAATGGACGAGTGACTCAAAGCTCCCAGCCCACTGTTGCCCACACCCTGCATCCTGGGCATTCCGGTCGCTATCTGGCTTCCCCCACCTGGGGTAGATGCCATAGGGAGGATGAGTCAGGTGGCATGAAGGTCAGACTCAGAGACTTTTCCTATGAGACAAACATAAAAATATCCAAGTACTTGTTTAGCAAGGACAGAGTGAATCATAGTCCAACAAAGGTGGAAACACAGCCAAACGGAAAGAGCTGGAGACCAGGAGTCAGGTGGGCAAGATCCGATTGGTGCCTTGCCTGGTTATGTGGCATTGGAAACATCCCATCAGGTAACTAAGCTAAAATTTTATTTACTGTATTAAAAATCCATTTGAACCATTACCACTCTTTCGTAAGACTACACTGAGGAATCAGTAGAAAATTCCGTGAGCTTGTCTTAGACATCAAAGACAAAGGCCTTATGGATTGGAAAGTGATGTTCGGAATTCCTATGAAGCCATGTCCCAGGTGGTCATCCTTCTCCACAGGACCACTTCACTGTGCACTTGCCTGCTATTCTTCCTAGTCTTTGAAACCATCCCTCTCTCAAGTACACTTATGACTGGAATTTTATCCAAAGTTAAATTCCAATGAAATCATAAAGCCTTACAGAGAGCTGCCACTTATGTAATTGTTCTTCCACCCATTAAGAACAAAAACAAATCCATTGCCACCAAGTTAATTACCACGCAGAGCAGCACTATGGTTTCTGAGACTGTGAATCATTTTTTCTTATACAAAATGTTATTATGTTTGCAGTGAAAGTTTACGGAGCATATTAGCTTTTCATTCATGTTTCTATGCAACTGCCCAGTGACATTGGTTGTATAGTTTTAATCCATAGATAACAACAAAAAAGAGAACAAGTTAAGAATGGATTAATAGGGAAAACAAATGATAAGATGTCAACTTAACACAGCTATGCCTATATATATTAATTCACTGACAGACCCTGTCTATGCGCAGAGTTTCTCACGTCTCTGCTCAATGGTCTAAGGATAGTTATTGGAGGCTTAATCCCCTGGGGGGAGAGGGTCTCTGCAGATAGATTTGAGGCCTTTTTGACTTTCATTGCCATTCATTCCGAGACTGTGAATCTTTACTGGGGCAAAGAGCCTCATCTTTCTCCGAGGATCAACTGGGGGCTTTGAACCACCCAGGCTGCAGACTAGCTTACCGAGGATCAACTGGGGGCTTTGAACCACCCAGGCTGCAGACTAGCTTACCGAACAGCATTAATTCACCGAACAGCATTAATTTACTGAAAATCATCCTCAGGGCTCTATCAATACTAGCTAAATAAATGACTCAAAGAACCCAAATAAAAAAGAAGCAATATGGACATATATTTTTATATATTAATTACTTTATTATTGTTTTAATCATTTGATTGGGGAGCTCTTACAAGTCTTATGACAATCCATCGTGCGGTTGTTTGAAGCACACTGGTACAAATGTTGCCATCGACATTTCCAAAGCACTTTCTATCTACTTGAGCCCTTGGTATCAGCTCCTCTCTTCCCCTCCCTCCTGCACCCTCCCACCCTCCTAATGGAAATATCTTAAATGTCGGTTTTACTGTTTTGGTCAGGTATTATTGACTATTTCTCATTACTACTTTAAAGCTCTTTCTTATAACATAATATAGTTTCATGCACCTATTTTACTGCCATTATTTAAGTATTCACTGTATGAAATAAAGACTACCTTTCAATAAAAATGGGGAGAAAAATAAGTAGACAAATTATGCCAACTTCATAATTACATCATATCGTAGTACAGGTAAAACATACCATATGTTCTCCATTATATCTAGATTAGCCTCGTTTTCGAAATTCAATGATGGTTCAGATAATTCAGCTATTATGTTGGGTACTAAATTGGATTGCTTACATCTTCTGAGGATGAGGAGTACTTGATTGGACTCAACATTTGGTGTGACATGTCTCTGGATTCTTACCTTTTACTTTAGCATCTGGAAAGTGTCTGGGAAACATGCTTCAGGAGACAGCAGAGGATGTTCAGGGGAAGCTGGGCAGGGTTCACTTATCAGGGGAGATGGGAACGAGAAAGATAGGGAGGCAGAGAGGGCTGAAGGACCCCTGGGGACACAGAGCTGGAAAATACTGCCATCAAAGACATCCACTGCAGGCGCCAGCTGCTAATTATTTCCTCAGTCTCACAGTTTGGGTGTTTGAATGTAGAGAGGCCGTCTACACGTCTGTAGTTTGAAAATACAAAAATAAACTCATCAACATTCAATGACACTAGTTGTGGCTGGGCATGTCTGTGTGCATGTCTTAGCAGGCTGACAGTAGCTGCAGGTACAAATCACTTTTAGAAGCACAAGTACAATAAGCCAGCGGAATTATCACTTGAGCCATTTTACAAATCATTGCTCACATAACGCAGTTTAGTCATAATGGGTGCATTACTTGAAAGCAGCCAAGACATGATATTGTTCTGTTTCTCTTAATGCCCTTGCTCTGTCTGGTAAAGTCAGAGAATGAGATGAGCAGAAACTGTAAACCCATTTGTGGAAAATGAGACTAAGCTCAAGTAAGCGTGCTAACATTCCCTGGGGATTCGGCGTCCCTTGGGAGAGGGTGCCAACAACCAGGTTATCTGCAGCTGATTCTTGGCGGGTTTCACTGAAAAGGTGGTATTTTTGTTATTTGTGTTTGCTGAACTGGAGCTGTAGAAATGGGATACAGAAATGAACAAATGTTTCGTTCTCTATGACCTTACCAAAAAATTTTATTTTGCATGACCTAAGCTCCACCCACACTCCCCAAAATGCAGCCCAGTTTTGTCTCAGATAACTGGATGTTTGGGTTTAGATTACTTGTAACTGGAGAGGCCCTATAATCATCGTGATATATATTTTTTCTGATAGCTTGGCGTTCATTTAGTCTACTCAGGAGCATTAAAGCAAAATCATCCTGTCCATGATAAGAATTTTCAAAAGTTCTTTGGTTACAAATCAACTGTGTAGACATATAACCCTCTTAGGGCTGTATGACTGTGCTTTCCTCCTGGTTTGTACAGTGGCTCACTGGCAAGTGAGCATTTGCCTGAAAATCCTAGGGCATAATAGTAATGCGATCTGTCGTTGAGTACCTACTATGTGCCAGGTGGAGCACTCCATGCTTTGCATAGTTTATCTCACTTAATCTGCATGACTACCCCAGGAGGCAGGGATGATCCATATTATGGATGAGATATTAGCAGTTAAAGTTTCAGTAATTTGTTTGAGGGCAAAGATCTTATAACAGGAAAAGCCAATCTCTGAATGACGCATGCTTTTCTTTCTAAGTAATGCTTTCCCAATCACCTTTCATTAGTTTTTGCATAATCAAGAACCATACACAGTCATAAAGAGGGAGTCTGGGGGTATTCTGAAAGATGAATCATTTCTCTCCTTAACTGTTTGGGATAGAGTTACTTTTTCCAATTCTGTTTTGTTTTTTTGGAATTTTTTGTTGGTTTTTTTTGTTTGTTTGTTTGGTTTTTAAAAAATCATTTTATTGGGGCTCATACAACTCTTATCACAATCCATACATACATCAATTGTGTTAAGCACATTTGTACATTCATTGTCTTCTCATTTGACACTGTCCTCATCAATTTGTACCTCCCAAAACCAAACCAAACTCACTGCCACTGAGTCAGGTCTATAGTCATTATGCTTCTAAACCTAATTCTATTACAAAGTGAAGAGAGAGGGAAGGAGAAGAGAAGAGGAAAACAGAAGTATAAATATGCATGTGTTTATATGAATCTATGAGAGTCCCCCCCCAAAAAAAAACACCAAGGTTTTTTTCAAAGCTATGTATTTAAATTTTTTTTACAAAGTACTCTCCATGACACTTAATACATTTGTCAAATCCTCGTTTCCATTCTTGGAAACATTTTTTCAGACTCATCTGTTTGGATAACTGACAGCACCTCCCTCGTTTTTTCTTTCACTTTTTCTATGTCATCAAATAGCTGTCCTTTCATGTAGCTCTTCATTTGTGGAAACAGAAAGAAATAACACGGAGCAAGGTCAAGTGAGTCAGGTGCCTGGGAAAAGAGAGGCATGCTGTTTTCACCAAAAGCTGGCACACTGACATGGCTCCGTGAACAGGGGCATTGTCGTGGTGGCAAAACCCATCCCCCGTCTACCACAAACCAGGCCTTTTTAGTCACACACTGTTCCTTGGGGTTTCTGAGATCAAATCATGTGTGTGTGTGTGTATGTTTATTTTAAATCATGTTATCATACAACTCTTATCACAATCCAGACATACATCCACTGTGTCATGCACATTTGTACATTTGTTGCCCTCATCATTCTCAAAACATTTGTTTTCTACTTGAGCCCTTGGTATCAGCTCCTCATTTTTCCCTTCCTTTACCGTCCCACCCCTCATGAACCCTTGATAATTTATAAATTATTATTGTTTTGGCATGTCTTACACTGTCTGATGTCTGAGACTAAATCTTCATCGAAAAAGACAGCCTCATCTCTCTCTCACAGAGTAACAGCCTAGTCAACACTGTGGGGCAGGTCTACTTAGTCATAGAAAATGTACAAGGAGTCAGAATTGACAGCACACAACATAGATCTATGAGGGGGCTTCAAAAGTTCATGGAAGAATTCCATTGTCATTTTCATTGTTTTTCCACAAATATTTTGAAATCCTTTCCTATAGTTATATTGGATATGAGTGTGCAATAAAAATTTATATTGTAGATATGTGGCGTTGGGGAGCAAATGTTCCATCTGTCTTGAAGTCATAATGGACAAGAATTAGCATAGTTATGCAGAGTATAATGGCACAGAAAGATATTGATTATGAAAATATTTGACAAAACATCTCTGGTCCCAAATGATGGTCTTCAAGTCAAATTCCTTATCCTTACCTGTCAAGACCATGGAAGTTGCATGTGTATTCTTATGATGTAATCTTGTCTTGGTGTTCATTCATTCTGTTTACACCTGGGGGAAGTCACTAAGATATGACTTGACTTCCAGGTCACCTAGCAAGTCGTAAGCAGTAATGCGGAAAGTATTTCCAATCTCTATTACATAATATTTTTGCTGGAGTAATAAAGGTTAAAATAGTAATAGCTCAGTGTTAATCTAATACATCATCAACATCACATATCCATTTTTATGTTTTAATTTTTAAAACTTAAAAGCTTTTGAATTATTTCTCTGCTTTTATAGACTCATCCTCCACATTGTTTAGACTACAATCTATTTTACTCTTGCTAAATAGCACATTATTAAAAACCCTACTTTGTCTAAACAGGAAATGTTCAATTAAAAGCATTTTATTCTCTAATTGTCAATGTTGAGAAAATAAAATGTTTTCTTTGAATGGCATTGATACACAATATGCATCTTGGATTTTATAAATTAGTAGAAATTTTACAAATTTGTAAACTTATAAATTTGTAGAAACTTGTGGTAAATCTGCTAAAATCTAATACTCAGAGATCAATTTTTCTTCAATAACAGAGCAGGCAGTATTTATCACTGCAAAGTTTTTGCTAAAGAAGTATTTTCCCACTAAACATTACTCCCTTAAGTAGTGCTTAAAACCCTGTTGTAAAATTTTTATTGCTGACTATTAACTGTTCCTTTATAATCAAATATACCATGCCAGTCAACTAAATTAGCTCTTAAATACAGGTTAGTATGTAAAAGCAAACCTATTTTGTCAGTATACACTGCCATGTACACATACATGCATATACACAAGCATATACATTTATAAAAATATACATAATATATGATAAAGTGGAAACAATTTTATAAAGAAGCATTTATAAACATACTACAAAGCAATGAGCAGTCTAACAGAAACTACACATTTTTTATTCATAGTTCAATTATTTATGCAACAATATTCAACCTCCACTTACTATGCAGAACACGAGCTGCTCTTGGGGGATACAAAGATGAATTTAGCACAGTCCCTACCCTTGAAAATCTCACAATTACAAAAGGACTCAAAAAGTAATTGTAAATCCAGCATGGCAAGTGTTTTTTTAACAGTAGTATGTACAAAGGGTGGCGGAGGGTTAAAAAAAACAACAACTGTTAAATCTACACTATACTTCTTGAATTAAATTTGCCCTATATATCTGGTCATTGAATACCACTCTTTGTTCATGATTTTACACACATCTATTGGTTATGCTGAACTGTACGGAAATGGTGGTCAAACCATTTAGTACTTGTACAACGACAGACTCAGTGACCGAGGAACAGAACTGAGAATCTAGAAATAAAATCTCTGTCTAGGCACCACCGACTTCAACAAAGGGCTGAAATCCAGTAAAAGACTAGATCTCAATTTGCAGAGAAATAGAGCAAGGTCAACATCTCACATCATAAATCAAAAGAAATTAAAAAACCAATATGTCAAACCTAAAATTATAATAATAAAGATTCTAAACAAAAAGAGACAAACAGGATCCCTAATTTATGGCACAGACTATCAAAGATTATAAAAAATGTACAGTCACTCAACTAGACATAGGATCTTCTAAAAGTTAAATGAATGTTAAAAGACTTTTTTATGAGTATAAAAAAAGAACCTAGAAATTGGGATAAAATACTTAGTAACAACATTTCCCATAAGAGACTGATCTTAAAATTTATAGAAAACGTCAATACCTCAACAACAAAAGGACCAACAATCAAACTGGAAACTGACAGAGGATATGATCAGACACGTTAGCAAAGGAACCATTCAGCTGACAGCATACATATGAAAAATGCTCACAATCATTAGCCATTCGAGAGTTGCAAAGCAAAACAAGTAGGAGGTTTCACCTCACCCCAACAATTATAGCAACGTTCAGTAAGACAGAAAGCAGTGAGTGCTGGTGTGAATGGGGTGAGATTGGAACTCGCCGACACTGCTGGTACAACTACTGTGGACAGCAGAATGCTGCTTCCGTAAGAATTTGGAAATCAAATCACCATTTGTCCCAGCAGCTGCAGTGCTAGCTTTGTATGCTAAAGAAAGGAGTTAGGATATGAACAGATATGTGCCCACCTGTATCCATTGCAGTACTATTTATAATAGCAAAGAGATGGAAACAACCTTAGTGTGAGTCAAGGTAAGAATGGATAAAAGAACTAAGATATCTATGTGCATTGGAAAACTATGTAACATTAAAGGATAATGGCGGATCTGCAAAATTCTTTATAACATGGTTGAGCTTGGAGGATATTAAGCTGGGTTACATAAGTCAACCACAAAAGGACCGATATTGTATGAGTCCATTAATATAAAAAGTCACGAAAAGGTTTTTCACACTTTGATGATTACCAGGAAAGGTTGGGAGGGGTGAGAAAGATGCTAACTAGATTATACCCATGAACCTTTCTGAGATTCTGTAATTTCACACTACCCAGGTGCCTATGTAGTACAGCATACAGAGGGGGTAAAATTACACAAACTTCCCAGCTGTATCCAAACATTTTGAGAGAATGAGTTGCTTGAACTGCAGGCTCAAGACTCTTAATCTCAGAAGAAAGCATTATCCAAAAAATAAAATAAACTTACCTACTTTGGTAAGTCGTGACTGGGGTCTTCAAAGCTTGTGATCTAAGGTACAACTACTGGTCTCTCCTTGATCAGAACATAGAATAGTAAAGAAAACCAAACATGCAAGGAACCAATTAGCCCAAGAGAAGTGTCCCAGTCAAACCTCAGTCTTCATGACCCCGAGACTACAGGAACTAAGTGTTGCCTGGCTCCTGGTCCCTCCCTCCCCTGACTCAGACAGGATCACAAAGGAGACCTTGATGAGGAGGTAAATGTAGAACAAAACTAAAAATCACAAGAATAGGTTTACACATTGGAGAAAGACTGGTAGTATCCTTTACACACCCTTTCAAACAGAACAGAGTTCAAACAACTCACCCCAATGACTCAACTTTCACCCAAACAATAGGTGGCCATGAAGGTGATCAAAGTAACACGGGGAAGATACTGCCCCATAGAAAAACCAAGCACATGAAATCAAAATGGCAGCCATCGCTCAAGGGTAAACTCAGTAGCGAGAAGAAACAGAAAAGAAGGATCCATGGAAACAGTGAATACATTGGGAAGAGGGTTAGATCATTGTAGGGATTACAGTCAGTGTCTTGAAATGAATTTGAATGGTAAACCCATTTCTTTGGATCACTTCACTCAAGGTTGACAAAAAGAAGAAGCCATTGTTGGTTATTGTCATGGGCGCTATCAGCACTCACATGCGGCAGGGTTTAGCTGTCCCAGAAAAAGACCAAAATAGATGTCAGAAGAGACTCTGCAACTTTCTCTTGAACATAAAAGAGAAATGAGTGAATGAAGCCATGGTGACGTAAGAGGGCTGAACAGGAAATTTCAAAGGGCAGTTTGAGATGACAAAGTAGGCTGTTACGATGACATGGGAGTTAGACAGACAAAAGAGAAGATGCTCCACAGTTCTCAAGCTGGAAGAGCTCTAGAAAAACACCAAGCCTAACTTGCAATAATGAAGGATTACTTGAACCAAATATTCAATGACTTAGGAAAAACAAAGAGAAGACTGGAATACTGTACAGTCACTTTTACCCCCACCCCTTCCAACAGAAAATGGTGGCCGATGACGAGGTTGATTGCACATTGAGTTGTTAACCAAGAGGTTGGCAGTTTGAAACCAACAGGAGCTTCATGGGAGACAAATGAGACTTTTTCCTCAGTAAAGAGAAGGCCCATATGGGTTTCTGGGACTGTAACTTTCCCAGAGTAGAAAGTCTCATCTTTTCCACACAGAGCAGCTGCTGGCTTTGAACTTCTAACCTCTAGTTAGCAGCTCAACATTGCTATCACTACACCACCGGGGCTCCTGCAGCTGTAGAGTAACCCTTACTATTGGGTAACAAGGTAGAAGGATTCTGCCCGTGTTCTATTTATTTGTCAGGAGGAGGGTTTGTGCCTTTCCATGTGATTTTAGCATAGGCTTGTTTTGGTGTACAAAATTTTTGATAGTTATGTTAAACTTATGCATTTACTATGTCACGGTTCTTAAACAGGATGTCTCAATTTATTTAGATTTAGATTTTCCTTGAATTCTTTCATAATTTTCAGCAGTTACACTGTACATATTTCATTAAGGAAACAAACCGGTAAGTGGTTTGTTTTCTTTGGAGGGATTATGAATGGTATTGCATTCTAATTTTATTTTTTACATATTCATTGTTAGTAGAGACAGAAATCATTATTGATTTTTTTTGGCATATGTTCTTACATCCTGAGACATTTTTGAACTCCAAATTGATATTCGTATTTTTTTTAAAAATCATTTTATTGGGGGCTCTTGTAGCTCTTCTCACCATCCACAGATTTCGGGAGGTTTTAATGTAGATTTCTTGCAATCATCTCCATGGGTAATCAAGTTACCTTCCATTTTATTTGTTCCTTACAAGTGTATATGATTTTTTTTAACAATTAATATATGATTTTCTTTCTTGCTATTTACACTGATAAGAATTTTTGATAGTGTGCTGAATATGGTTGATGAGCAAATATCCTTGTTTTATTCCTGATCTTAGGAGGAAAACATTCCATTCTTCTCCATTACGTCTGATATGAGCTACATTGTGTTTATAGATACTCTTTATCAAGTTTGTGATATTCCTTTCTACTCCCAGTTTGCTGAGAGCTATTCCCAGGAATGTGTGTTAGATTTTGCAAAATACCTTTTTTTGGCATCAATCGATACGATTGTATAATTTTTCTTAATAAATCATTTATTTTAATTTCAAAGTTGATGAGAATGGCTTTCCTGAAGTGCCCCTGGATTAACAATGGATGTATAAGGTGTTTTCAGTGATACCAAAATAATGCAAAATAGGGAGCAGTAAGAGAGCTTCCCCGACTCTGTTTTCTTTAGATCCTATTTAGCTCTGTGGGCTCTGGCTTCTCATTCTTTTTTTTTAAAAATCATTTTATTGGGCGCTCATACAATTCTTATCACAATCCATACATCCATCCATTGTGTCAAGAACATATGTACATTTGTTGCCATCATCATTCTCGAAACATTTGACTTCTACTTGAGCCCTTAATATCTGCTGCTCATTTTCCCCCTCCCTCTCCACTCCCCTCTGCCTCATGAAACCATCATTCATAAATAATTATTTTGTCATATATTACACTGTCCAATGTCTCCTTCCGCCACCTTCTTCTCTGCTGTCCCTCCCCCAAGGAAGGGGCTATATGTAGATTCTTGTAATCAGTTCCCCCTTTCCACCCCACATTCCCTCCACCCTCCAGGCATCGCCACTCTCAGCACTGGTCCTGGAGGAGTCATCTGTCCTGGATTCCCTGTGTTTCCAGTTGCTATCTGTACCTATGTATAGTCTTTCCGTATTTTGTTTTAGGCTCCACAAATTCTCCGTTATAGCTAAGTGAGCCTCATGGAGAGAAGCCTCAGGGGAAACAAATCATGTTGTGAGCCGAGTAGCGGGTTTCTCACGCGTACGACAAACATCACACGTACAGTACGTCCAAGTTTGAGCATTGTTGATGGTGGTGGTGATTGTCATCAAGTCCACTCTGACCCAGAGACCTCTCTGTGACTGAGGAGAACTGCCCCACGGGGTTTCCTAGGCTGTAACTAACGTTGAGGGGAAGCAGATGGCCCGGTCTGGATGTGAGCACACACTAGTACATAATGTTTATTTTTAGAGACAAGAGACAAAACAGGATCTTTTGAACTCAGTTTACTGTTTTAAATGACATCACTCTGTTGGATCCGTTGTTTACGGCTGCTTTGGAGATCACAGTATTCTCCAAGGAGGTGTAGTCAAATAGCAGTTAGGAAGAGGTAGCCCTGTATATCCCTGGGTGGTTGAAATGCTTGGGGCACTCGCCTTTCCCGAAGGTGCAGGCTTTAAACGGCTTCGTGTTCTTCTTCCTGTGCTGCTGTGCTTTGCTGCTGCTTTCTTTGTGCTCATCCTGAGTCACAGATGGCTGACGGGGGCCCTGGAAAATGCCGCTCCTAAGTACGGCGAGCCACCCACCATCTGTCCAAGTAACGTTTGTCCAGAAACTAATGGAGATACCATCCAGGAGACCTCAATAGCTCCAGCCACGTGTAAGGTCAGCCATAAAAATGTCAATGCTCACGGCAATTTATCTGACTCCACTCACACCTTTAAGATGCCTTCGCTGAGATTGTGATAAGAGTTGTATGAGCCCCTTATAAAATCTTTAAAAAAAAAGAAATACAAAAATATATTTCTTTATATAAACCAAACAAAAAAAAAAGATGCCTTTACTGAGATAATGTAACTCATTCTTACTTTATCACATTTACCCTGGCTTATGCTTCCTTCGGACGTTTCATAATTGGAAGGGAAATAATGTAGGATTCGGTTACTGATTTTTAATTAAGTCATTCTGCACCCAAATGTACAGCTTGTTAGGGGTTTCTGTTTCCAATATTGTGTTAGTCCCAAACAGATTCTTTTTAAAAAAAGAAATAGCTCTTTTGTGTGGAGTTTTTTCAACATGGAGAAGAGGTTACAGTAGCATTTGTTGTGGGGCACAGGGCATGTCATTCACGCGCTGTAAGATACAGCGACTGACGCGAGCTGACTGGCGAAGTCAGGGCTGATGGATGGCATGTGTCTGCATGATAGAGAAATGTGTAGTAACTAGGAAGATGATGGATTTATCGTGCTCAGCAATACACCAAGGTTAACATGTCCTACCAGTACACACACACACACGCATACACACACATAAATAATTTTATTATGAATGGAAGTTATTTATTTCTCCTGTTATTTCCATACCTTTGACATATGAAAATAGCTATTTTTGGTGGGGGGGGAGAGTAACCCCCCAAACTTCCTTTGCTAACATTCATCTTCATTTTCCCAATGACGTAATATGTTAACATGGCTATTTTGCTGTATGAAGAACTGAGCCATTGGAAAAGGCGTGAACATCTCAGCAGGGGAATGAGAGCATTTGTGACCCTTTTCTGACCCACGCAAACTCCCATCAATCCATATATTTATTCAATCGTTTGAATAGTTTTGCGAGGATTATTTAATGATATCACTGGGCCTCCGTTTTCTTTTCTTCTCTGTACAGTGTCCCTGGGTCTCCTTCAGTGGGTGCTTTCAGGAAGCCTTCCGATGGTAAAATTGGTGATGATCAAGTCCCTTAAAAACTAAAGTCATGATATTTTCAAATAACCTAGGCACTACTCCTGGATACTTGAGACCATTTCTAGATCATTTGAGGTTCTATGCTCCAATAAAGATATACAGTCTTGGAAACTCCAAGGAGCGCTTCTACTCTGTCCTATAGGGTCTCTATCAAGCAGAACCAACTGGATGGCAGGGGGTTAGTAGTTACTCTGCTGCACTACTTAGAATGCCCAAGGCAGTGTCAATGCTCCGTTTATAGCACTGCCTGCTCTTTCTGGGCCTCTGAGCCTTTGCTTTGACTACTTTCTTGCTCCCTCCACCCCAACCAATATACTCTATTTTGATGGAATCTGTGGATGTAGAGGGCCAATATGTTATGAACTAAGCAATGTGCTTTGTTTCATAAGCCAAACAAGCTCTTTGTGTG
Source organism: Tenrec ecaudatus (assembly GCF_050624435.1). Taxonomy (NCBI): domain Eukaryota; kingdom Metazoa; phylum Chordata; class Mammalia; order Afrosoricida; family Tenrecidae; genus Tenrec; species Tenrec ecaudatus. Next base: position 162,965,882 of record NC_134535.1, on the reverse strand, counting down.
TGCATCTTGGTGTGCTTTTACCACAATAATCCTGTGTAACAAACCATCCGGAATTCAACGGCTTACATAACTACAGCATCTCTTCTGATCACTTAGGGTCTGCAGACTGGCTGGCCTGCTTCTGCTCCATTCAGGCAGCAGGTTGGCTTTGTTTAGGGTGGCTCCACAATGTGGATTAGGATTTATGTGGGCCAGGATCTCTCCAGGCACAAATGGCCAAGCCAACCCTCTCAAACACACTTAAAACCTCTGCGTGCTTCATGACTCCTTACAGTTCATTGTCCAAAGCAGGCCATGAAAAGGATGCGCCAACACACCCCATGGCATGCCAGGGCACTGCGCAGAGACAGGTGGGCATGAGGAATTAAAAATCATCTCATCTACCCTTCAATCTTGGGCAACCCAGGCCCAAAATGTAAGGAGTCTTATTCTGGGGTTCTCTGGAAAGAGGGTCGATGCACCTTAAGACATCACCATCGTTACTCATACAATGATAATTTCTGCATGATCAGTGGTACTCCGTATGCCTAATTACAATGGTCATTCGTCCTCTATTACTTATTAGTTACTATTAATAAATAGTGATAACATACATGCCTACATTCTTGAGTATAAGCTGAGTTTTTTCAGCACATTTGTAATGCAGTTGTGGTAAAATTAGGTGCCTCTGCTGATAGACGGGTCGGCTTATGTTCGAGTATGTACAGTAGGCTGAATTTGTTTAAATAACATTTAAATTGTGAAAGTGATTGCATGAATCGAATAATGCTTAATAACATTATTGTCAACTCTTCATTGTCTCATTACTTCTAGATGAGAATATCTTCATGACTGCTCTCATTCCCTCCAGTCCGGTTCTTTGACCTGTCAAATGCTGCTTGCAGATTAATATTTAGATCAGACTTAATTGGAAAGTACTTTTGATCCTACCATTCTCGAGGCAGGGTCAGGGGTTTTCAAATGGATTTCAATCCTCCACATTATTTCTAATGTGGATTTGAGACTCCTGTGCAGAATGACACGACCTTATTGTTCTAGCCTGCCTTCTCACATTATTCTTCTTCAAGTGCCACGCTGTTTCCTTAAACAGCATTAACCGTTCTCACGTGGAAACTATTAATTCCTATCCATTAATCTTCGTGTGATTCTATCCATTTAGAGTCAGCACCACTCATCCTATGTGGAGCCTCATCCACTGAATTAATCTGCACTCTTATGAATTTCATATGACTGTTCCTGGAGCTTTGGGGGCACGTAGGTCCTACATTGTGCCATGGCCATTAGTCATCTATGTCTTGTCACCGTAAATGGACTACCTGATTAATCTTTTTTCCCCCCATGTCAACACTAAGAATTGTACTTTGAATATTCGGGTGGAAATATTGGGTACACAAATACCGTAGCCATACCTCTGGCTGGCTGGGGATTTCAGTAAGCTACAGTAGTTTCCTGAAATCACAATCCGTTCACATCAGAATAAAAGCTATGCAAATTCACACACTATCCTTTTCACGCCCTTTTCTTATGAGCAGAATCATTACCCATAGGTGGGGCACCACTGTGCAGAGCATAGAGGTCGCAGTATGATTTATCTTATGGCTATATCAGAGCGCGGACTTATGAACACATTTCAACTCTGGGAAATGCCTGACTTGCAAACACCTTAGGTACTGCATGGCACTCTGACTTGGAAGCTCTGACCAAAGCAGCTTATTGACGAAGGCAGTATAGACATTCAATCTTCATGGGACTGGACGCAGTGCTGAGGAGGGCTGCCTCTGCTTGCATTGCCTTCCAGGATCTATGTGCCAAGTCTCAGTGCCCCTAAGGCTGAAAGGAGCTCTGTCCTTGTTAAAATAAATAGATGGACTGAGACAAGTAGACAAAAGGCCAATGCCTGTGAAGATTACCCTTGGAACTAGGAATGGCCTATATTTGTATAGAATTACATAGTGTCTCTCTTTGACCATTGGATTGAGTACCTGTCTGATTCCTCTTCCCACTTTGAACTCTTTGGCAGTTAGCTCCATAAGCCTGGCTCCTCTTATGGTCTTCTTACCTCACTGCCGACTGGAAAACACGGAACCAAAGTACATCCTATGTGCTGATGGCTCTGTTCCATTTCTCATTCATAGTAAAACTCTTAACCAGCTTGAGAGTACTTCCTGCCACTTTTGGGGTAACTTTATCCTGAATTTCAATGTTTAGGGTTGGGTTTTTTTTTTTTAATCTCAAATTTAGTAGGCTATTTTCTCTATGCTCTCCCCCTCAAAATGCTCCTCCTGCCCCACCCACTTTTATTTGGAAAAGAGAAAAATCAAATTAAGAATGTGGTCTAGGATAAAGTGCACTGCACATTAAATGCCCCTCGAGCCCTTCTACCAGGGTGCTTAAATAAAAACCACTTTTCCTAGTAAGTTGCACAAATTCTTCACAAATTCAGTTGTCAATCTGATCACGTTCATAAACATAAGACATGTTCACATTTTCCAATTCTTATATTATGCACAAACTTTATGTCATATTGGATTTTTCAAGGCCAGAGAAAGCTTCAATAAACTGCATCCTCATTTCTCAAAAGGCCTACCACTACACATCTTTTAAAAGCGACCGCGTGGATAAAGTGCTGGAGAAGGGTGTGGAGAGGAAAGAGGTCATGAAGAATCTAGAGTGAGTGGATGCAACATGCATATAAATCCACAGGAGCCAGTGATGGATCTGAGACTGTTCATAAAGGAGTAGCAGAAATATAAGAATGATTTCTTTAACCAGACGTGTACAATGGAAATATGTCCTGTTTGCTCTGTACATTGACGTGTCCTCTGTTTTCACGCAGGGCCTCAGCAAGGATGCGGAGGTTATCTGACAGGTTCAAACCATACCTTTGCCTCTCCTGATTCCGATTCAAATGGAAGATATGACGCGAATTTAAACTGTGCCTGGTTCATAAGCGCACCTGTAAACAAATTAATAAAGCTCACCTTCAATACATTTGCTCTGGAGGCTGCAAGCATTTTGCAAAGATGTGTTTATGATTATGTAAAGGTAAGGTTCTTATATTTACCATATTCTACTCATCCCAGACTTTAATTATCATGTATTCCAATCGATACCGTATCAGATATAAGTTGAATATTTGCTTTTAAAATGACGTATTTTCAAAGATGCTGTGTATAACACCATTGAGGCTCTATCTCCCTATCAAATGACTTCAGAACATCATGCACCTTCTGAGCTTAGCTTTACGTGTGCCTGAGTGTCCATCACAGCTCTGTCCATAGACCATCTATGGGAGGGAGGGTTACGTGGAGCTGACCTTGGAAAATCTTCAAATAAATGACCAAATCTATGATGACTATAACCACAAGTAGTTTACCTGTTTCGTGAATTTATATATTCACGCCCTACATTACCTTATATCCTTGTATCTTAGTAGGAAAGGTTCACAGTAAATGAAGAGACCTCTCTCGTCAAGTCGTAGGTTTTTTTTTCCTTTTTTTTCACTTTGTGATTTAGGTGAAAGTTTACAGAGTAAATGGGCTTCCCATCCACAAATTCATATGTGTTCTGTTTCATGTCATTGATACAAAGCCTACAGTATCATGGCACCCTTCCCGTTGTCTTCGTGTTGTTCCCCTTTCCATTTATCTCTCTTCCCTGTCCCTTCCTGCCTTCTGAACTTTACCCCTGGCAGATGCGCCCCTGCTGACCTCATATGGTTGATTGTTCTAAGGAGTGCATCTGTCTCCGGTGCTGGTGGTCACCCGAGAGGCCAGTCTATTGTTCGGAGAGGCTTGAGTCATGGGAACCATTTCCCTGCGTTTCTGATTGTCTTCCCTCTTCTTTGGTGCACACAGAGAAAGACCAGGTGGCCACACAGGCTGTTAGGACTCAGTCATTCTTCACCAAAGTAGGATGTAGAACATTGCCTTTGTGGCCTGTGTTGTGTCAATTGACCTCCAGGTCCCCCAAGACTAGGGTCCTGAGTCTGCAGACCCAGCAACTCCTTCCTCGTGGAGTTGAGTTATGGCTTAAAACGTTTCCATAACTTTCACCTCTGCTCTACTATATTCATAGATAGGTATGCAGCACATATAACTACCTAGGTAGAAATATCCTTTGTCAAACCTGTATATGTTCACAGTATAGTCCCAGGCTTCCTGGACCGGTTCAGCTTGCGTGTCTAAGCATGCACTTCTGGATTATTATCAGAATAATAATAATGTGCTGTCTTTAACGCTTATATTCCCCTCCGTGTATTCTTCTGCCTTCATCACTTTTTTGTTGGCCTCCTTTATTGTCTATTGCCTTCCCCTTCACCCACGTTAATGTGTGTCAACCTTCTAGTTAGTGATTTACGCTCCCTTTCTTTCTCAATCTGATAACCTTAAAAAATGTGTCTTCTTCTTTTTTTTTACATTTTATTAGGGGCTCATACAACTTATCACAATCCATACATATACATACATCAATTGTATAAAGCACATCCGTACATTCTTTGCCCTAATCATTTTCAAAGCATTTGCTTTCCACTTAAGCCCTTTGCATGGGGTCCTTTTTTCCCCCTCCCTCAATAGCCCTTGATAATTTATAGATTGTTATTTTGTCATATCTTGCCCTATCTGGAGTCTCCCCCCGCCTTCTCTGCTGCCCATCCCCCAGGGAGGAGATCACATGTGGATCCTTGTAATCGGTTCCCCCTTTCCAACGCACTCACCCTCTACTCTCCCAGTATCACCCCTCACCCCCCTGGTCCTGAAGGTTTCTTCTTATGTGAAAACTTCTTGGCTTTTTATGATAGTGATCTGACATGTGATACCTGTCCTTTTGCAGTTGACATATTTCACTCAGCATGGTCCTGCAAGAGCCTCCACAATGTGAGGTGTTCCACAGGCTCGCGGTTATCCTTTAATTTAATCATGTAGTATTCCAATGTGTGGGTGGGCTGTGGTCTGCTGCTCTGGTCACTCACTGAGGGGCATTTATGTTGTTCCCATTTCTATGGTGACTGTTCAAGTTTTAAAATCACTTTTTATGTTACATCATTTACCTTATTAGACATGATGATTTCAAAATACAAGTGGTAGCAATTATTAATGAAATCAGCCATTACCCATAGAACTGCTATGACACACTTTGGGAAGGAAATTAGCAAGCATAGCAAGACCTCTGTTCATGAGGGGGTAAATATCTCTGCTAATATGGAGGATGAATCTGATTGGGAAATTAAGGAATGAGACATAAAAATCAACAATAAACATTTCAGAAGAGTTACTATGTAGATATTAGCTGATGTATTAGATACAAGCTTGAAGCAATATGAACGTTTAATCAGAAGACAGTGAAAGAGTTACAGTCCCAGAAAGCCATAGCAGCCACTCTACCTTATCCTGTTGGGTCACTATGAAAGAGCCAAAAGTCTAGGATTACTGGACAAGATACAGGTTTCCCCCACGATCTGAAAGTTAAGCATGTAAGCCAAATGACATGAAGCAAAGAAGCATAAAAGTGATTATGTAAACCCATGAAACATAATGGTAATTATTTTTATTATACGCATTGTCATTTATTTGAAGATTTTCCAGGGTACTCCACCTATCACTTCCTCCCATAGGTTGTCCCTGGACAAAGCTCTTATGGGTGAGCAGGCCTGCTGAAAGCTAATGTCAGAAGGCACATGGCATGCTACATTAAAGATTAATTTATATTTTTTACCGCGACAAGTGTCAAGCCTAGGCAACCAGAGAATGGCAGTATGACTAGGAGGAAGCCCTGACTTTCTAAGGTGTTGAGTCTGGTTTGGTGATAGCAACCTAGGCCGACAGGACAGTCAATGGGGAGAGAATGCATGGTAAAGAAAGCGCCGCTGATAGAAGAGAGAGTGAGAGGTGAGCGATGGGTAAACATGATGGTGGGGCCGGAGGAAAGATCAAGAAAGTAAAAATTATATATATAGGTATAAATATACCATAGATATGTAAAATATATAAAGATAGGTATATTTGATAGGTTTCTTTCCCTAATTACACACACACAACAAGGAAGATGGACTTTGGGCCTCTACTTTAATCTGACCTCAGCACAAGAACAGTTTGTTCTAATAATGTGGCCATGTGTGATACTCACCTTCCTGACATGATCACTGAAGAAAAAAATGGGTGCATAAGCCAACGTGGTGAAGAAAGCTGAGGGTTCCCAGCTCTTAAAAGACATAGCGACTGGGGTCTTAAAGGCTTGAAGTTAAACAAGCGAACATGTAGCAGGGAAGCAACAAAGCCCACATGGAAGAAGCATACCAGCCGGTGTGATCATGAGGTGCCGACAGGAATAGGTATCAGAAGTTCAAAAGCAAGGGATCAAATTGATGTAAAGGAGCACAGGCAAAGTGGAGAACCAAAGCCCACCTGTAAAATAACTGGACAGGCCCTCACAGAAGGGCCACGTGGAAGAGACGATCCATCCAGGGTACAGTATAGCATTAAGGAAACACATGATTATGCTCTAGTTCTTTAATATTTCATCTCATTATTATGGTCTTACTTGTACCTCATCAATCTCATGAGTTCTGCGTGTGTTCATTTGTATAATTAAGATCGTTCGATGCATGAAAGCCAAGATAGGCAAACCCTTCAGAAATAGTAACGGGGGTAATGGCTCCCAGAGGGCGCAATATGTTCGTGTGTGTGTGGTGGTGGTGGGGGTACTGAAAGCAATGATGACTAAATAACCCCACTTGAGGGGAACGAATAACAGGTTGATAGGTGAACAAACACATTGGATGGTGTATGGCAAAATAAGCAAATCCATTATATATGTACATTAACAAGGGTTCCTGTGGGGTATGGTGGGGAGTGAGGGGATTAAGGGAAGCTGATCTCAAAGAAGAAAGAAAATGTTTTGAAACTGATGATGGCAGCAAATGTACCATTATTCCCGATCTAATTGAACTATGGAAAGTTACAATAGCTGTCAGAGCTCCCAATAAAATGTTAAAAAAAATTAAAACAGAGATAGTAAAAAGGCTTTACTTACATCAAGAAGAACAAGACATTCTTTGAGAAAGTCATTGTTGAGCTAAAAAGTTCAACCTTGGCTCAGCCTCAAGACAGATTAAAAAATAAGCAGTTGAAGGCACAGAAGACAGAAAAGGAAACAGAATCATTTCAGGGCGGGGTGTGGGGGAGAGACAGAAAGAGAGGGAGGGAGGGAGGGAGGGAGAGAGAGAGAGAGAGAGAGAGAGAGAGAGAGAGAGAGAGAGAGAGAGAGAGAGAACGAACAGTGTACTACTGAAGTCAGGAGAAGATTCTTTTACAAAGGTTGTGTGGTCAATACTATTAAATTGTAAATGAAGGACCAAGGAAGGTTAAGACCAAGAAAAACTCATTATGTTCTCTGACAACCATCTTAACAGAGTATTGGGGGCAAAAGTCAGAGTAGAGGGAGTTCATGAAAGATTAGAGATAACGAGGCATGGCAATGCAGGTTGAAGTCTCCTTTTCTCAAACACAACCAAAATGAGCAGAACGGCAGTAAAACGGATACTCAAACCTATTCATGAGCTGCCCTGTTTTTCCAGGAATAGAAAAAGCGTGAGAGACAGGTGGTTTAGGAATGCAATCCTAATTGTACCGAGGGAGAAGTGTTCTAACCTCCCTGAGTCTTAGCTACTATATTTTCTTATTTAAGTCACTATAGTATGTCCCTTGTGAGGCTGTTTTCAGGACCACACTAGCATACACCAGCGTGCTGAGCACTGTGGCAGATGCAGTGTTTGTAAACAACGGTGCAGTGTTTGTAAACAAAGTTTCTGCCCTCTCTTTTTTTAGAGTGGTCCCAGTTGGGCCCGGAAGCTATGAAATTTCTGCTTCTGAGCATTTCTAAAACAATTCATTTGCAGTTAGATTATGATACCTTTAAATTCGTGGAAAGTGTTTTGGGTGTGCCTGTGTTAGCAGGAATGTTGATTGGATTTATTTATGCTCAAGAGCCATTTCCATGAGTGTGATTTGATAATGTCATTAAATCCACTAGTAGGTTCCTGAATTTCTTCAAGACACTGAGGAGAGACACAGCATATCAAAACCAAGGAATTGCTTTCCAGCTTCTGAATAAAATACAACCCTTCCCCTCCCCACCCCATCCCCCAAGAAATTCTGTTCAGATCCACTGTTCCTTTCTCTCTTGAGAAAAAGAATTTTCCTAAATTGACCACTTTTCCAACTTGTACTAAAGTGACAGATGTTAGGACCATCCTTGGAATGTGGATCTTAGAGGTATTTTTATTTAAAAGATTCCCTAGTGATAAGTGAGATATTTGATTCCTTTCAGATTATTCCTTAGATATAATGGAATTACTTTCAGGAAAGCTAATTTTATTTAATTAAATTCTACAAGTGAAAACATGACAATTCTATTCATCATTCTTAATTTTATTACCATCTTTCGGAAAGGGTTGAGTTGGAGAGTTATTACAGTTAATTAAAGTAACTATAGTAGTCAGTGAAATATACGTTTCACTAGAACAATTTACAGTTGAAATTAATGCCACTTGCACCTTCCTATAATGAGCTACTTGGCATTACTGTGTGCCAGGTACTGTACCTGGCCCTGGAATGTTAAAGATGCAGCTCCTCAAGGAGTTGTCAGTTATGTGGAGGAGATGGCTCTGGCAGCACATCCATCCCTGTGCCACATGACATGGATGACACACCACGAACAGTGCAGAACAGTATCGTGGAAGATGGCATGCATGACTGACTCCATTTGGGGTTTAGGGAGGGCTTCCGAGAAAGGGTAGCTGGGTTGGGTTTTTTAAAGTAAATGGAAATGTACTCCCAAGATCCATTTCAGTGCACGTGGTTTGATAATTTACACAGGAAACAATTTTCCCCTGCAAAATTTGCAGGAGCATACCAAAAACGTGCTTCCTTCTTGGGACTGGAAACTGCAAGGAATAGAGAGGGAGGGGTTCTGGCTACCTAATTTAGGAAGCCAGCTTGTCACCTCCAGTTCCCGTCAGCCCAGTCACTCCTGCAGCGAGCAGTCGGGGGTGTCAGAGTTCAGACGCGTGGCTGTCCGAGAAAGATGATTCCCTCCTAACATTTCCCAGCTTTGTTGCTCAGTATAATCAAGCCCAATGCCCCTTTTAATCATCAATATTTTTACAGTTCCTTACTCTGTAATAAAGCCTATCAATATATATAATTTCAATAAATTCAATGGAATATACTAAATGACATAAAAAGGAAAGTTCAAACAAAAGTGTGCATTTTGATATGTAAATACTCTGACACAACTTAACATTTCTCCCACTAATAAATACATGGTGGATATAAAAATCCAAATTTAGAAAAATATGGATAGGTTTTATACAAAACTCACATGCCAATAGCAGTATCACCACCTGCGATTTCCAAAATGGTGGGAAGACTCAAAGGACAGTCTTGCCAAGTTTTTATCTTGAGAAGTGGCTGGCAGGTTTGAATCGCTGACCTTGTGGTTAACAGCGAAATGTATAATCACTATGCCATTGGAGCTCAGTAACATCTATAATATGTTCTGTGAAATAGTACATTATGTGAGTTGGGTGTTGTGAGAACCATATATTATATACGGGTCATTTATAACCCACCAAATTATGAGTGAGCTTCATTGTTAAATTTATCTTTAAGTTGGATGTGTACCTAAGTAGGATTGGTTAAAATGAATCATATCTAATGCAAGTCAATTATTTGGCTTGGTATAGAGTATGTGCTGTAACTTTTTGTGCATAAAGAATAAATACATCCAGATAAATTAAAACCTATTTAACAAGATAATATAGTGAGTAAAAATCATGTTTTGATGCACAGCATAGAGTATTACCTGTTTGTTATTATAAATTATTGTATTATTTACCTCACGCTTTTAATATAGGCTTTATAGCTCAGACATTGCCTTAATAGAAGTTAGTTATACAGCAAAATCTTACAAAATAATTGCATTCTGGAGTATTCTGTACATACAGAAATTGTACAAATGTATTTTTGTGTCTGTAGACTAGGTTTAGGTGCTGAGATAATTAAAGTACATGAATGTTTGCCAGGACATTCAAAAGTTATACAAGACTTAGTATATAGGGAGCTGTATAGGACTGGATTCTCCACCAAATGCCAGTTATAACCCCAAATTATTATGATGACCCCAAAGACACCACACCTTTAAAGAACTTTTGAGGTGCTTTTGTATTGTTTGCTAGCACTTCTCTGTGAAATGGTCCCTACTGAGAACTTCTGTCTTAAGCGATTGGCACTCAGTGTGTGGTCAGCTACTGGGAGCTCTCAATCTCTCCTCCCAGTAGGAAATAATATAAAATCAACCACCTGGCAAGGTGTAGAGTTCCCACCTTTACGAAGTAATAGCTACTATGCATTCATGCATTCAATCAATCAATGCCAAATTGAGTACCCACTGTATTCTAAACACTGTTCCAAGCACAGGACTAAAGCACTGAGGTAAAAAAAAAAAGACAAAATCCACCAACAATAATAAAAAGATTCCTGCAGATGTTAAGCTAGTTCTAGTTCTAACCATTGTTTCTCTCCCTTTTCTTAGGGCCTTCAATGGAGTTACAGATTTTTTATTGTAACCGAGAGCTCTGATGTAGACTGAACACAGAGTCCAGTTACAAACCTAAAAACCCATTCTTTATTCCCTTTCCGTGCCCAGTCATGTTGTCCAAATGAGCTTGTCAGAGATTCTAGAATAAAAGGATCGTGAAGATATTGAATGACAAGAAACATAGTTTCCATAATGCTTCAGTATTTCTTAGGCTGGATCCCTATGTGTCTTGTCATTTTCATATTTTCATGATTCCTTTATTACAGAATCTCTGGCAGGCTGATGATAGAAAATCTGACTGGGCTGGGAAAGTGAATAAGGAATGATTTTTCAAGCTGTGAGCTGAAGTCTGGCCTATTTGCTCTGTTAAACAAAACCAGTCACACTTATATATGTATATGTATATATAAATTTATATCAAGTAAAGGGCCTATACAGTTATAGAAGTGGGCAAGTCCAAGTTCAGGCAAGCAGGTTCAAACTGGTGGCTTCTCCTGATTGAGTTAGCTTTAGGGGCTGATGAAGGCAAAATTGGCAGAAAGACCACAGCCTGGTGGCTCGCACATGTGGATGAATCCCAGGTCAGCAGGTCAAGTTTCTAATGGGAGAGGTGAATGAATCCAAGTTCGGTAGGTTAGCTGGAAGGCTGGTGATGGCTCCCGGGGTCAGCAGGCAATATAGCAGGCCACTGGCTCAAGTCCAAACACCAGGCAGCCAATCAGCCAGTTGCAAGATCCAGATGCAGCAAAAAGAAAGCAAGCTTTCTGACAGTGTTCACTTAGGTAAGAAGCAAGCCACACACCTGAGCAAATTTCCTTTCAATTGCATAAAGATTGTGACCCAAGAGAGGGCGGTACGTTGTACTTAAATCTTCTTACAACCGATTCGCTGGTCATAGCATATCCCGTTATGCAGTGGGTTACATTGTGTTAGATCAGTCTTGAGGGATAAGTAGGAGTTCACTGCCAGACCCTTGAGAATCCCAGCCTACCAACTTGACACAGAACTTCACCTATTGAAGAGTTTTAAAAGATGAGAAATCACAATACTCCCCACAGCACACCCATAGAATTCAGAACATAATTCAAGTTCCAGCACTACGCCAGTTGTTCCCAGAATGCATCCGAGTGGTAACTGACTTTGCATTTTACAGTGCACCATCTGCATACTCTATGGAGCTAAGCGGTGAAATAACCGCTGCATAGACATGGAATCGTCTAAGAAAGGGAGGACAGAAGGGGAGCATTTTGGTTTCAAGTACAATAGTAGTCCGGGCAGCCCATGTCAGTGGTCCATAACCAACTACCTGTCTACTTCAATTCATTGTACATATATATTTCCCTTCCAGTTGGTCCTCACTTCCTTTTGTGATCCGTCCTTCACATTTACCACTTATCTATTGAAAGCCCAAATCACACGTTATCCACCCTTTACGTAACGCTTGAACTCTGGGCCATGAAACATAAAGTACTTCGCCAGGATTCTTTTCCGGATCCTCTCTCGCTGTAATCTCCAGGCTAGACTCGTGGAGATGTGCCATGCCTCTCATGCTTCCGTGAGAGTCCTCGTCTTGTTCTGCATGGCTGCCATGGACTTTCCCCTTTGTAGTTTGGGAGAATTTCTACTTACTTTTTAAAACCAGTTTTTATTGTGTTTTGGGAAAAATTCACAGAGCAAATTGGTTTTTCCATTCAATAATTCCTACACGTTTTGTTTTGTGATACTGACTGTAGTCCCCACCATAAAATAGCACGTGTCCCTCTTCCTGCCTGTGGATACTGTTCCCCTTGGTCCCTCCGTCCCTGCCTCTTGGTGTCTTCTAAGCTTTCTTCCTTCCCTTTTGATCTTGGATGGTTGGTTGTTCTAAAAAGTGCACACATCCTGGTTGTTACTGTTCCCTTATAGCCACGCTATTGTTTGAGTAAAAAATGAGCCTCAAGAGTAAGTTCAGTGCCAGGTTTGAAGGATATCTAAGGTTCATGGTCTTGGGAGTTCCTCCAGTCTCTATTAGACTAGTAAGCCTGGATTTTTTGTTGTTGTTATTATTATTTTTGAGGGTTTTTTACATTTTTCTCCTTCTGCTATGATGCCTTTACAAGAGGGCAGCCGTGGCAGCCAGGCACCACCAAGTTCTTTTAGTATCAGGTTTGGGGGGCTCTGTGGTTCATATGGTCCCTTAGTCCTTTAAACTGTTCCCATGGGTCTTTTTTCACTCTGTTTCCTTGGAGATTTTCCTCTGCTTCCTTCAGGAAGACACCGGCAGTTACATCTTAAATGGAAACTCGCAAGTTTTTAAGACCCCCGCCATGACTCACCATAGTAGGATTTACATGGTTGTTGTTTTTGTGAACTACATTATCCCATCTGACTTTGATGCCCCCAAATCTATGTTCCTGAACCCCCAGCCCCATGACTCACTCCCTCAAAGTATTTGGTTATGATGCTGATGTATCCACAACGTTGCCTCTTGTATGGTTTCTTGTATTCATGGATATATTTGCAGCATGGGTAAATAGATGTGTGAAATATCTTCTGTCCAACCTATGTACATTCATGGAGGTAGTCCTACTTACCTTCCCACACCTGTTCGGCCTGCATGTTTATCTATGTATCCACCCACAGATTATTGTGAGTACTATTATCACAAGATTACATATCTATGGCATTCACCTTTGCTGTCTACTTACTTAAAAGTGCCAATTCAAATGTCTTTTTAAAGATTTTTCTGACTCCATCATTTGGGTTCTCCTTCTACATTTCACTTGCCTTCAATCTTTATTGTAGCCCTTATTTTTCTCTCTCTGTAGAACTAATGCACATGTTTATGCATATGCATAGAGAGTCTACAAAAAGCTTGTAGCGTATGGAATGAAAAGATGAAAATAAAAATATATACTTCATTTCTCAACTCAAATTCCACTAAGTTCAAGATACTTTCCAAGTGATGATTATCAGTCATCTAATTTTATCCCTAAAGAACTGAGGGTCCTGGCAATTCAACCATGTCAGTGTAGTCATTTATTACCTTTATAACGCAAGGAAAATGGGCGCCCTTTGGCATAGTGGCTGCTAGTTGGGTTGCCAAGGACAAGATCAGCAGTTTGACATCACTAGCTGCTGCCGTAAAGATGTACAGCATTGGACACCCATTCGCGGCAGTTCTCCTCTGCTGCATGGATTGGAATCATCTTGATGGTAATTTTTTATGTAAGTTTTTACAATATTAATAAACAGAAAGAGATCAGAAGGAGCAAAATTGGAAGTGTCGGAGAAATACCTAATAATTTCCTCAAGAAATTCTCATTGATAAAAACATGAGCAGGAACATTGTTGTGCCGGAGAAGGACTCTCTGGTGAAGCTTTCCTGGGCAAGTGCCTGCTAACCTTTGGTTAACTTTGTCAAAACACTCCCATACTATGTAGCTGTGATCATTCTTTGCCCGCACAGAGAGTCAACAAGCAAATTGTGTGGAGATCTCAAAAACTGTCACGACCTTTGCTCTTGCTTTGGCTGGGCCACTTCTACCTCTTGATACCCGTTGCTTTGTCCTCAGAATAGCAATAGTCAACCCATGTTTCATTTCCTCAAAAAAGTGCTTCCAATTGAAAATTGGAAACATTTTCTGCTTTTGTCTGTCGATCATCGAGGCACTAACAGTCTTTATACCTGTTGAGTAGAGAGTTGGCTCAACCTAAATTTGGAGATCAGACTTGTGTGAGTTGAGCCAATTGTGATGTCTATGGTGTTGACCATTGTCTCTGCTGCTAAGAGTTGATCCTCTTCAATTGAAGCATGTACAAGACGAATGTTCTTCTGCTTCGCTTCTGAAACACGATAGCCATTGATAGCTGGTGATGTCTCTGGAGCATTTGCCCTCACAGACTTCTCAGGGAACAGCACTGATTTCACTATTCCTCCCGCGAAGCCTCACCATAAATTTGATGTCTGCTCTTGCTTCAATGATAGCAGACTTCAGGTTGCTCCGATGGGCCTCTTTGCAAATGGATGTCATCTTCTCCTCAATGCTTCACACGAGATCATGTTCAGACTTGTTATCATAAATTAGTATGAATTTATTTTTATGCCAAAAATAGAAACCCATGCTTAGTGTTTTTCATCATACACATTTTCTGTAAACTTCTGGAAAATAGTTCCTATACATGTATAGTGCTACCCTAACTGTTGATTCAACCCTGGAGGGAAGAGTAGACACTGCTCCTCAGATCCCCATGGCTGGGTCAGTCTTTACAGGAGCAAACTGTCACATCTCCCTCCCAATCAATGGCAACCTCTGATCAGCAGCAGGGTGCTTAACCTCCATTTCCCACTCCATACCGACCCAGCAGAGAACGGCCCTGTGGATTTCCCAAGGTTGCGATTTTTATGGAAACAGATCTTCATTTTTCTCCCAGAGAGCAGCCGGTGGATTCAAAACACCTGCCTTTCAGTTAGCGTTTCCCACAGTGGGTAATGCTATACCTTGCCGGGGGGGGGGGGGGGGGGGGGGGGGGAATGGGGGCTGGAACAATCTGACACTTTTTTTTAAACATTTTATTTGGGGCTCATACAACTCTTATCACAGTCCATACATATACATACATCAATTGTATAAAGCACATCTGTACAGTCTTTGCCCTAATCATTTTCTTTTTTTCCCCCCTTTTCTTTTTTTACATTTTATTAGGGACTCATACAACTCTTATCACAATCCATACATATACATACATCAATTGTATAAAGCACATCCATACATTCCCCGCCCCAATCATTCTCCAAGCATTTGCTCTCCACTTAAGCCCTTTGCATCAGGTCCTCTTTTTTTTCCCCCTCCCTCCCCGTTCCTCCCTCTCTCATGTGCCCTTTGTAATTTATACATCGTTATTTTGTCATATCTTGCTCTATCTGGAGTCTCCCTTCCCCCCCTTCTCTGCTGTCCCTCTCCCAGGGAGGAGGTCACATGTGGATCCCTGTAATCAGTTCCCCCTTTCCAACCCACTCACCCTACACTCTCCCAGCATTGCCCCTCAATCCGACACTTTATCCTAGATTATGGGCTGTAGTGTTTCATGGCCAAGGGGGTGCAGAATAATTTTTTTCTCCCTGAAATGGAAACGAAATCTCAATAAAACTCACGACTCACAATGACCCTAGGACCGGGTAGAAATACCCCGTGATTACCTGAGATGTAATGGGAATAGAAAGTGCTGGGTTTCTCCATGCAGTGGCTGCTAGCTGCTCACTATGCCTCCAGGGCTCCTTGTTTCCTCGGCAAAAGCTTAGAGCCTCAGAAACCCACGGCCCATTTCACCTTGTCCTGTAGGGTCGCTTTGAGTCCATCAACTCACTGGCAGTGAGTTTGGGTTGAGCTGCTTTCCAAAGGTTGTCATTTGCCAAGGACACCTCACATTCCCTCTCCCCTCCCAACGCCCCAGCGCACCTGGAAGATTCAAATCGCCTGCCTTTCAGTTAAAGGCCTCTGGCTTTGCCTCCAGGCCACTAGGAAGCCTAGGTCCCTCACACCTTGAAGGAGGTGCCCTCTGGCGCGCTTCCTTTCCTTTTGAAGTGACGGTTCCTAACCACTTCTATGCCAGATAGGGAGGGTAACCTGCTGCCTGTTTTCAACAACCATGAGTCTCTGTACTGCTTTAGTTTGGTTCCATATGCTGCCAGGATTTTGACACATCTGTTCAGTATTTGGAACTTTATACGTACAGATACTTTATATGCACAATGAAGATTACTTAGCTAGAAAATCATTTTTATGGCTATGTGCGAGTGAACTCCAAATACTCATGATTCCAGTAAGTGTTTCTCAAAAAGCATGTTAGTCCCCAAAGAGAATGTTCTACATCCTATTGGGCTGAGTGGCAACTGAGGTCTTCAGCGCTTAGGCCTCAAGGAAACAATGAATTAGTCCAGAGGAACCCCCACCCCCATGACCCTGAGCTGAGAAGAATCACCTGAAGGTACTGCCTGCTCTGATGTAGATCACAATTCAAAGTCCTGCACAAAGTGGGGGGAAATGGAGAACAAAACTCAAAATCATAAAAATGACCTCTGAGACTATGGCCCTTGGATAACTTTCCGCCCATGGGAATTAACCACATCCTGGGGATCAGCCAAGCAACAGGCAGGCCTGTGATGTGAGCAGTAACACCAGAGGAGACGGCGCTCCACGGTCCATACAGGCAACAGTATGAGACCACAGAGTCAGTATTGGCCCAAGAGCAAAGTTCAGGAGGCAGGAAGGGGCAGGAGAGAATGACAAACAGGGACAAAATTGAAAGGATGCTGTTAGCATGGCAACAGAAGGCCATGAAACAAAAGGTGTGCTTGTTTCCGAATGGGGAATTACTGAGCTCTGTAAACGTTGACCCAAACCACCATTTCGTAAAAGAAGAAGGGGCAAAGCTCTGAGGTTGTGGGAATTGTGCTGGGTGCTGGTGCCAGGGCCATAACGAAGTCAGATGAAGCTGTCCGTCCCTGTGGTGCAGACCTTCTTGTGGGAAAAACCAAAAAACTGAAAAAGGAACCAAGTAGTGTGTAAGAAGCGTAATAAAATGGACATTGGCGGAAGGCAACACTAGATATGATTGGTCTCTCTGAGGCAGGACTAAGATTTCAGTTCAAGAAGGAATCTGCTGTCCAGAGCAGAGGAAAGGGTATTCTGGGTAGCAGTAATAGCAAGTTGCAGTAGCCCCGGGAAGGGCAGCGTCCTGGTAGAGCTGTGGAAAACAGGTGAATGGAATGGAAGGTGGTCTGAGAGGCGATGGAGGTGGGGGACGTGCAGACCAGGGAAAGAGTGTGTGGGTTGTAGCTTCAGTGCAGTGGCTCTCTATTGAGCAGTTGTAAGCGGAGTACCAGGCACAATCTGATGTCAGCTGGCAGGTCCAGGGGCAGTTGACAGCATCTCCTAGCAAGAGGCTGTGATAGTGAAAATGAAGGGCAACGGTGTTACTATTTGGGATGGTGCTGTTGGGATTAATTGGGGAAGCAGAGTGCAGTAGATGTAGGAATTGGAGAAAGCGAGAGCAGCCAAGGGTGGCTGACAAGGATAAAAAAGACTTTAGGAGAACAGGTTTGGGAGGGATGGGTGCCTGCAGAGAGAAATCAAAGCCCTTGCTCACTAATCAAATAGGTATCGAGTGTGCTCGGCATTCTTCAAGCAAGTAAGTGGGGACACAGGATTAATCAAAACGGGCGGCCATCTGTGCCACCAGGGAACTTATATTCTATGATGTTTGTAGTAGTGCCATCTATTTTAGAGAAGATAAAATGTCCTCAGGAAACTCACTCCCTGCTAATGAGTCAAGTTTGACTCATAGTGCCCTACTGGACAGGGTAGAGCTGCTCCGGTGGGTTTCCAAGACCAACTCTTGATGGGAATGGAAAGCCCCATCTTTCTCCTGCTGAGTGACTGGTGGCTTCCAACTGCTGGCCTTGTAGTTAGCAGCCCAACAAATAATCTCAAGGTCATTTACGTTTTCAGAGGGGCGGTCAGGGAAGGCCTTCCTCTGTCAGGGATAATTGGATGGTACTTCCAGGCAGTAGGAGAACAAACCACATGGATTTTCAAGGGAACCGCCTTGTGTTCCAAGACAAGAAACAGCAAACGCACCAGCCATGAAGCAGGAGAGCAGTGGTTTATTCCAGGAGCTGAGGGAACAGTGGGGAAATATTCAGAAATTAGGTAAAAATGCCAAGGGGTGTGAATGTCGATCACATTCCCTTGAGTGCTCCCGATTATATATGGAATAGATGGGAAGCAGTTAGCAGGGGTTTGGGTAGAGTGGGAATCTGGTCTGATTTACATTCTAGCAAGAGCCTCTGGCTGGCATGTCGAGATTAGACCAGTGGGAGAGGAGCAGAGAAAGGGTCTTCCATAGTAGGGTGAAGCCTCTAGTCCCAGCAAGAGGCTGTGGCGGCTTGGTCAGGTGGTAGGGAGGGAGGAGGAACAGATTGTCAGGTTCTAGGTACATCTTCACCGTAGAAATAATGGACTTGCTGACGCGAACGACACAGTTCAAGATGTCTTATAAATTGTTTTCCCATTGAGGACAGATTCTAGGCATCCTACCAGGTCTTTACTGGAGACTCAAAATGAAATCAATTGAATAGGAATTCTGTTCCTAAATTAAAACATCTCTAAGAAGACTGATGCCACGATTCTTCATCATGGCCTGTTTTGCCTTCACCATGCAGTGCAAGGCACAGACTTTCCTGGTGCACAAAGAAGATCTAATGAGCTGTTTGCCTTTTCAGCTGTTTGATGGGGACAGTGAAAATGCCCAGTTGGTGGGAACGTTCTGTGGTTCATCTGTACCTGCTCCTTTCATCTCTTCTGGTAACTTCCTCACGGTTCAATTTGTCAGCGACCCAACTCTAGAAAGAGAAGGATTTACTGCTACATATACCATCGTGGACAGTGAGTACCTTGAAGCATTGTTGTATGTAATGAGATGCATGTGTATCAAGGATATAGGTTAGTCAATGTGTGTGTGTGTGTGTGTGTGTGTGTGTGTAGGAAAGCAACAGCCTCAATCTAATTATGTAAATATAGCTCCTGGGGTCTGGGAGTATGGGGATTGGGAAAAGGACATGAGCAGATGGTCTCATTCGCTATTTTTTGTTTTCTTGCCCTCTCAGTGCTGTGTGGAGGAACCTACAATGCGACTTGGGCCCCACAAACTATCGTGTCGCCAAATTCATCGGACCCTGATGCTCCGCTGCACACCTGCACATGGGTCATGGAAGCCCCTTCTCACCAGCAGCTCAACATCCGTGTGCTGGAAGTGCGGCTGGGCCCCCAGGACTGCTCGCAGAATTACGTGGAGTTCCAGGACTCCCCAGAGGTAGTCATGACAGCATGACTGACAGTCATGCCTGGTGACCGTTCCACCAGTATTTGCAAAGCACTTAGAATCACGAGGGCATGATTCACGAAATTCTCTAAGTTACTCACAGCTGAATATCTTTTTCTGAACTACTTATGACAGCTTAATGACCTTGGGCTTGATCCTGTTGGTCAGTAGCTCTCAAACTTTGGTTGGTGTACCTCAGAATCAGCTGGGTGTCTTGGTCAATACGCATATCCCTGAGCCCCACATTTAGTGGCTCATGCCCCAGAAATTAGCTATTAATACATATATTTGATGAGAACTGTATTGGACAGGGTTCTCTAGAGAGACAAACCAGATTGCTAGTAATTATATATAAATATATTTATAAAGATAGATATATAATTCAAGAAATAAACCATTAAATAGTATACAGATAGATAATACAAGAAATTAACAGTTAAATTATAAAGCAGTGAGACACTAACAGTCCTTTAAGGCTTGAGAGCTGGCAGTTGCCAGTCCCCTTTATAGAGAGAGCTGGGCTATATATACCCAGGCAGCAAACAGCAAGGCAGGTCCCACTGTCATCAACTGTCGGTCCCCAGTTCCAGAGATAAACATTCCAATCGTGTGGGCTTAAAGGGATCTCAACTCACAGTGACACAGTCCACAGACTAGGCATCCCACAGGTGTAGTGTACCCCTTTAAACTGAGGCACAGAACAAGCAAGGTGAGGCTCACCGAGCCACTTATCTCTCTGCCCTTCAGTTAATCCTACTTGTGTTTATCGGCCAGGCTGGCACAATAAACTATAGCAAGCACCTCTCCTATTTTGACCCTTATGCTTTGGCAAATAGTGAGCTATCTATCTATCTATCTATCTATCTATCTATCTATCTATCTATCTATTCCAGCCATAGAGTCAATGCTAAGTGACTCCTAGTGACCCTTTAAGATGGATAAGAACTTCCCTCTTTAGATTTCTCAGGCTGGAAATCTTCATGGGAACAAACAGTCTCACCTTCATCCCGAGGAATGGCTGGTGTCTTTGAACCACCAACCTTGTGTTTGTGTTTAAGAGACCAATGCTTACCCAGCAGTGCCATCAGGGCACCATGGACTAGGAGCTACTAAAACTCAGTAAAGAACACAGGGGGGTCAAGTTGACAGAAGACCTGAAAATGTGGCCATCATCATCATGGAGTTAAGTTGTTGAAAAGATGAAAGTACTTAGAAGACCCCGGGAAAATCTATAAAGTGAAGGGCCATGAAGTGCAGGTGGAGACCTGCTGAACACCAGCTTATCAGGAGGGTGTCACTGCAGTTTGGGGAGCAACTACTCTGCTACATCCCATGTGTTAGCAACAGTAACATCTGCTCTACTATCTTCATGGGTTTTAAGGTACTCCTCGCTCTCGGCCACAGTCGGTCCCCTGATTCACAAACAAGTCTTGGTGGGGAAAGGTTTGATGACCTAAGTGTAGATGTCTGAGAATGCTGGCTGCTGAACGGACACCGGCATTGCTTTGCACTGCCATCAAGTCCATGCGGACGCACAGTGACCCCCCTGTGTGTTCCGTGACTATGGGAGCAGAAAGCCCAGTCTTTCTCCCAAGGAGCTGCTGATGGTGTTGAACTGTCAACCACACAGATCGCAGCCCATCTCCTAACCACCACACCATCAGGGTTCCCTAGTTGTGTCCAAAGCACAGACATGGAGATAAATCCCAGGTTTCCACAGTAGCCAAGTGGCTGGGTCATTACGCCATTGATAATAGTTTCCACAATGAAATCTTCTGTTCCCTAGTGGGACCCTTGCTGAAAGAACTTGGATCCAAGTGGGACAAAGCTCTTGGTGTTAAGATTCTTACAACCTCCCATGGCTTCGGGAAGCCGAGACCCTAGGAATCATGGAAGAACACCCAGCAAGCACAGCGACGCTCATATAGGCACATGGAAACTCTGGGACAAAACAGCAGCTAGAGTGCCCTCAACTAAGCCCTGCTGCTTCTTAAGCATGGATAGTGTCACTGAATGAAACGAGTGGGCTGGCAGGGAAGACAGGCAGGCAGGTGACCCATGGGCCGGGCGAAATGGGGATCCTCACACGTCCAAGAGTGGGAAAGAAGACCATGTGTTGCACAGATGATGATGAGAAGATGTCTGGAGAGCCGGCACTGGGGGTAGGTAGCCACAATAGAGACGAAAGCCTCCCATATTTAGAGAGTGCAACATTAGGGTGTTTAATGGATCCCATGTAAAACATCAAAAGGCTAGCGTTAGAAAAAAAATACTAGAGGCATAATCGGAAGTTAGAGGCAAAAGATTTCCTCCATAAGAGTTGTTTTTACAAAAGAATGGACAGGTATTGGACTATGTACAATCGACACAGTGGGCACAGCCATGGGCTCAGACATGGTGGTGATTGTGAAGACAGCTCGGGACTGGGCAGTGCTTCCTTCCGGGACAGTTGCCAGTGTCAAGGCCAATCTCCGTCTCGTTGTAGTCCATCCATCTTGAGCCCTTGAAACACCAAAACTAGTTCCGTGCTGAATATTTAAGCCATGCTGTTACACAATGACCCCCGTGAATGCCTTAATTAGAAGGGAGCCTCTTTAGAGCCTGGCTTTCTGTTCCTGTCAAGGCTTCCAGTCTTGGACATTCATGGGGCCGTTCCACCCAGCCCTGTGGGGTCCATCTGAGTCAGAATCCACTGAATGGCAGCGAATGAGTAGCCTTGTTTTTCTAGGTCCTACAAGTTTTTCATCTCTGATGGGGTGCAGTCACCACTTTTCTCTCACTTTCTATTTAGTGGAAACCTTCAAGTTTTCCTTTGCTGGAGGATTCTGTCTTTCCCAGGCTCTAGCGTGCACTGGTTTGACTGTGCAGACTTTAAAACCAATGTGACGTGGCTTCCTCTTCATTCTAGATAAATGCGCATCCGGGAGTCCGACTTTGTGGCAGAAACGTCTCCACTGTTCCCCAATTTTATTCTTTGACCCGTACGGCAGTTGTCAAGTTCAAATCTGAGGTCTTTAACAGAGACTCGAGGTTGCGTTTTACTTATCAAATTGCAGGTAAGCGGGGGAGCTGTGTCTTTGATTCAGAAGAACTGTGGGTGGAGCGCCCTCTTGTGAGGCAATTAAGATTTGTTAACACCGACAAAAATACTACAGGGGACAAGACCTAAAACCCAGGTCTACTATATATAGCAAGTTACAAAAGTGCCTGGCAGAAATCCCCACGGAACAAACTATTAACTAAAATATTCAGAATATCAGCCTATTCGTCAAAATTCATGTTAAAATATACCAGTTATTTTACTAATAATCCATTTGAGTTTATATTAAAAACAATTATTACTGCCATCGAGTCAACTCTGACTCATAGCCACCCTGGAGGACAGAGTAGAACTGCCCCTGTGGGTTTGGGGGGCCGTAACTGTGGGAGTAGAGCGTTTTGTCTTTCTCTGGTGGACCAGCGCTTGGTGGTTTCAAACTGCTAACTTTCCAGTGAGCATCCTAATACGTAACCACTATGCCAACAGGTCTCTATGACTTGGTTTAGGAACTACTCTATATTAAATCTGTGTATCATACACAGGGGGCTTCAAAAAAGGTCGTAGAACAATGGGATTAAACAGTTCTCAACCTGTGGGTCCTGACCCCTTTGGGGATTGAACTACCCTTTCACAGGGGTCACCCGATTCATCACAGAAGCAAACTGACAGTGATGAAGTAGCAATGAAAATAATTTTATGGCTGGGGGCGGGGGGTCGCCGTAGCACGAGGGCATTAGGACGGTTGCGAACCACTGAATTAAATGATGATGGATTTTTCCCATGAACTTTTTGAAGCCCTTTCATGTATGTAACTATACATATTTACAGCTTTATTGAGAGAAATTCATGGATTTTACAACATGGTTTGGGTCAACACCAAGATTCTTGACTTCTCTCATTAGATGTTTCTTTCCAGAGAAACTTTAATTTGAGCCCAATTGAAATGAACGCTGCTTCTGATGAAAGGCAAACAAAGAAAAATACTTCTGGTGCTGTTACTAAACATGGGAAAGCGAACCCTTTGCCAAATTCCTCAGCACAAACCGTTCACTAAATAATTTCAAACAGAACTCAGTCCTGGGGGTTGAGCCTTCATGTCATGATCTAAAGGCCTTCATTGCCCACTTTGGTCTGACGAGAAAAATGCAGAGACTTCTAGAACATCCCCACCCCCACCCCCCACAGCGAGTGCGCCTTTTCCATATCTCCTGTGAGGGCACTTTGTGCTCACTGGCCACTCTGCTGTATTTTCTCTGGGTGCAGTGACGTCACCTCTTGGGGTCTCAACTGCCTCCGAGGTAAGTTCAGAGGCAGAACTAGCTTCTGTATCTAACGTGTTCACATTCGAGTGACCTTTTAAAACGATTGGTACTGAGCGGAAAGAGCATGACCTATCTGGAGGCATGCACTGTTAACGGCTCTTTCTCCCCTCTCAGATTGCAGCAGGGAATATAAGCAGGCATTTGGCAGTCTGAAGAGCCCCGGGTGGCCAGCTGAGTATAACAATGAGCTGGACTGCACGGTGACTCTTGCGGCACCGCGGAACCACTCCATCTCCCTCTTCTTCCATTCCTTTGGCATCGAGGCGTCCAGCGGATGCACGCACGATTTCTTGGAGGTAACATGCACTGAAATATCATCACTGAAGGATTTAAAAGACACCAGACTTTTTACCATTGACGCTAGTTAGCCATGGATCTCCTTATTCCATTTGGGGGCTCATTAGTCTTTCGGTTCATGAATACATCATGGGTACCTTCTAGGTTCAGGTACTGTACAGGGATTAGGGAAGAAACCACGTGCAGGGGCCTCAGAAGGCTCCAAGTCTCAGGGGAAAAGCAGACAAGGGCAGACTGTGACAACGCCATGTCAACAGCTCTCACAGTGGACGTGGTACAAGCACCCACATGTGCAGTGGCTGTGAGTCACAGATTACTCTACAGCGATTAATTTTGTTTTTTAACTCAACCTTGGAGATTGGAAGAAAACTTTGGAAGGAGGTAAGATCTGGGCTGTTAACCACAAAGTCAGCGATTCAAACCCACCAACCGCACGCTGGCGGTGAGGGAAACCCAAGGATGGAGGGGTGACGGGTCAGGCCCTCCAGCACTCACCATACTAGCAGTCCTCTTCCTGCGCGGGTGGGGGGGGGAGGGGGAGGGAGGGGAACTCACCACTGTGTCCAGGCCAGGGCCCCTTGGTTTAAATACTTGGAAAGTAGTTATCAAAAATACCAGAAAGGTATTCATTTTCCGTGGCTGCCAAAGGGTCACTGGTTGGTGTATAAAGTTAAAGTGCTCAGGCTGCTAACCAAAAGGTCGGAGGTTCAAGTCTACCCAGAGGTGCTGCTGAAGAAAGGCCTGGTGATCTACTTCCAGACAAAGCAACCACAGAAACCCTATAGATAGAACACAGTACGACTGTGGCACCCATGTCTGGGCCCACCCCAGTGCTCCTGAGTTTTCACTGGCTGCTCCACAGATGCAAAGGATCTCTCTCCTGATCAGCACCACCAGGCAAGCTGCACCTAGCACTGCCCTCCGCCCCCTGTGACTCCAGACAGGCAGCGCCGGGCCCTGCTTTAAATGATGAAATCACAAAGAGTAGGGGAAATTATCGGAATCTTGGGAACACACATGTCAATTAAAGTAGCATTCACACATGCTCACTTGGTTCTAAGAGCGCACTGCCTACAAAACCCTTCCTTAATAGGCCTTGAGGGAGTGCGACTGGGCAGTGGGAAGCCGTCTGGATGGAGAATGTAGTTGAACTCACAGTGTGCTTATCCACACACACGTTGACTCATTTCCCGTTGTTGTTCCACTCTCCCCTGACAGTTCATTGAAAGGGGGGGAGCGGGAATCCTGCGCTTCAGAATGTGTTTTGAGAATATGTAACAAGTCAGAAATGATATCCTTTTCTTGGATTGTTTGCTTCTCCCATACCAAAAAAAAATCCCTTTTGTTCTCAACTTAAGTGTATTTTGTATATGGTTTTAAGTCTCCTGACAGCAGAGCAGTCTCAATGAAGGGGAAAACAAACCAACTATGATACCATATCATCTCATAGAACTGATTGAAATTTCCACTGGGCAACATGGCCTCCCTTCCACCACCTTTTAAACCTTTACTACATTCCTCAAAATGCCTCGCCAAGAGCGAAAGTTGTAGGATCAAACTCCAACTCGTATATAAAATAAGTGCCCTGGTGTTTTAATTACTGTAAGTTACAGTTACCTGAGTCTAGACGCACATGGTTTTGCTGTATAAATTAGACATTGTTGTCCTTCGAACATGCAAGTGACTTTCGAGAGTGATTTGCAGGAAGGCTTTCCTTATACGGATATAAAGAGACACCCTACCCCCTACCCCCCATCTCATCAAGATGACCCTGCACCCACTCTCACCTCACCGCCAGCAAGTAGATTCCAACTGGAGCGACTGGCCCTCGGTTGTTCAAGGCTGTGGATCTTTATGGGATCAGAAAGCCTCATCTTTTTTCCGGGGAGCAGCTGATGGGTTCAAACCACTGACCAACGGGTTTACAGCCCAACGCCTCGGCCTTGGGCCTTCGAGTGATGCACAGCAAGGACAGACAGAAACGTGTATAGTTGTTTGAGGACATAGTAACAAGGGACTCTGGTTTTCACAGGTAAGGAATGGACCGGATAGCAGTTACCCGCTGCTTGGCAAATATTGTGGAAATCTTCTTCCCAATCCTGTCTTCACTCAAAGCAACGAATTGTACCTGCGATTCAAGAGTAATAATGCGATTTCTGCTCGCGGATATGAAATTGTATGGACTTCGTCACCCTCTGGTAAGGCTTTCCTAACTTGTGAGGGACAGCAGGGCCTGGGAGGAGAAGAGGAAGTGTCTGATAGAAAAAGGGATTTTTGGACGACATTGTCGTTTTTAGATAAAGTTTTGGGTTCGACTATTTTGTATAGGGGACACTTAAGAATCTTATCAATGAAAGTGCATAAATTCTTTGTGTTTCTATTATGTTCTATATAAAAAAGAAACCCCAAATAAAACTCAATGCCATCAAGTTGATTCTGACTCATAGCAACCCTAGTGGACAAGGTGGAAGTGCCCTGGGACTCCCCATGGGAGTGGAAAGCGCATCTTTCTCCCACTAAAGACCTTGTGCTTAGCAGCCCAACACAGAACCACTTCAATATCCAGGATTTTTTTAAGTTCAAGATCTCCCCTCCCAAATCTGAGTTTATAAATGAATACCCTAATGTTTAGACCTTCAAACATGTTTAGTATGAAATAGACTTATTTTTATATATTTTAGTAAACATACCATATATACTCGTGTATAAGCCGAGCTTTTCAGCACCTTTTTGATGCTATTTTGTGGTAAAATTAGGTGCCTTGACTGATATTCGGTTGGGCTTATACTCGGGTATATATGGTATTTAGTAATGAAAAGTGCACCTACTTGTGTGTACACAGCGGCTGTTTCCTTGCAGCCTCTATCATTTGGGGCCATTCAGGCAGACTTTTTTTTTAAAACGTTTTATTAGGGGCTCGTACAACTCTTATCACAATCCATACATATACATACATCAATTGTATAAAGCACATCCATATATTCCCCGCCCCAATCATTCTCAAAGCATTTGCTCTCCACTTAAGCCCTTTGCATCAGGTCCTCTTTTTTTTTCCCCTCCCTCCCCGCTCACCCCTCCCTCATGTGCCCTTTGTAATTTATACATTGTTATTTTGTCATATCTTGCTCTATCCGGAGTCTCCCTTCCCCCCATTCTCTGCCGTCCCTCTCCCAGGGAGGAGGTCACATGTGGATCCCTGTAATCAGTTCCCCCTTTCCAACCCACTCACCCTACACTCTCCCAGCATCGTCCCTCACACCCTTGGTCCTGAAGGTATCATCCAACCTGGATTCCCTGTGCCTCCAGCCCTCATATGTACCAGTGTACAACCTCTGCCCTATCCAGCCCTGCAAGGTAGAATTCTGATCATGGTAGTTGGGGGGAGGAAGCATCCAGGATCTGTGGGAAAGCTGTGCTCTTCGTCGGCACTACCTTGCACCCTGACTGACCCATCTCCTCTCCTAAACCTCTCTATGAGGGGATCTCCAGTGGCCGACACTTGGGCCTTGGGTCTCCACTCTGCACTTCTCCCTTCATTCAATGTGGTGTGTGTATATATATATATACATATATACACACACACACATATTCTTTTTTTTTTTTGCATGATCAGGCAGACTTTTTTTAAAAGGAAATTACAACACAAACTCACTGCCTTAGGGTCCACTCTGACTCAGTGACCTTACTTATGGGACAGAGTGGAACTGTCCCTGTGGGCTTCTGAGGCTGTATGTCTGGCAAATAGCTGAAGGAAAGCTAAGCCACGTCAGTACATCTTTATCTACAACACCCAAAGAGCCTCAGCATGTAGGATCTATTCAAATAAGAGATAAAGAAGGACTCCTTTAAGTATACTAAGAGACAAGGAAGGGGGTGTGTCAAGACAACTATATAGATCATGAAATCCTCACTCCGAAAGGCAATATAAGGATCATCTCCAAGGCCCTTCTTTTACAGTAGAGAAATCAAACACCGAGATGGATGAGTTCTCAAAGTGCACGGCTAGGTTGGGGCAGAGGCAGGATTTGAACTCCAGGCTCCCAGTCCAGGGGCATTTTTATGACACCATGGAGTTTCCCCCCATGTGGGTGGGACATTGGTTTTCCCCTGGGTTGCTAGCTATGAATCACAATAGTGTTAGTAGATAAGCTAACCAAGTGCCTACATTGAGGATAGTTCTTAAAAAGCTTGAACTTTAAGTACGTCAGTCTTGGAGCCATTGGTTATAAGCCTGGTAAATTCACTTTTATAATAAAGCAGTTATTACCTAGCCTACACTAATACTCTCTTTGAGTTCTGGCCTGAAATAGAACGATTTCATCACACCTCCACCCTTATCATCATCTCATTGCGTGTGGAGAGTGTATAAGCACACAGACGACTTTCATGCCTTGCCCTTCCTGGATGGTGCAAGCAGTTAAGGACTAGCCACAAGATTGGTGGTTCAGATCCTCTCAAAGGCACCTCAGCAAAAAAGGCCATCCGCTTTGGAAAGGTCACAGCCTGGAAAGCCTTGTGGAGCAGGGTTCTAATCTACACATGTGAAGCTGTGCTGACTCAAACAACAGCAGATGGTTGATGAAGTCCTTTGGTTGCCCATTTTGTTGTCTCCTTTCGAAGAGTAGCCCTGGAGGAAGTTGCCCCCCAGCTGTGAAGTGCAGGGACATGACTATAGAAGTGAGAGTGAGGGCTATAACCTGAAGACTGGACAGGAAAAGGGTTTCTACCTCCACTCTCTTGGAGATTTGCTTAAATCTCAGCACCTTACAGAAATGCAATTGAGTCCTATAGCCTGGCACATGTGCGCTAAAGCTGACAGGATGGTGTCTTCACGGAATCCCACCTCCGGCCATTGTTGGTGTGCTGTTTTACAGGCTGTGGTGGAACACTTTACGGAGACAGCGGCTCCTTCACCAGCCCTGGCTATCCAGGGACCTACCGGAACAACACTCACTGTGAGTGGACCATCACTGCTCCTGCTGGGAGACCTGTGACAGTCAGCTTTGACTATATCAGCATTGATGATCCAGGAGACTGTGTCCAGAACTACCTCATACTCTACGATGGGCCAGATGCCGAGTCTCCATCCATTGGACCTTATTGTGGAGCAGTGAGTAAAATGAACGTTTTCAGGTGTTTTTTATCTTTAAATAAAAACTGTAACTCGAGAGTAGACCTCTCCGGGCAGGTGACATGCAAAATGCAAAGGAAGAGGCCCTTTTTTATTTAAAATCACTTTATTGGGGGCTCATACAATTCTTATCACAATCCATCCATCCATCCATCCAGCATGTCAAGCACATTTGTATATATGTTGCCATCATCATTCTCAAAACATTTGCTTTCTGCTTGAACCCTTGGTATCTGCTTATTTTTTCCTCCCTCCCCACCTCTGCCTCATGAACCCTAGATAATTTATAAATTATTATTTTGTCATGTCTTACACTGTCTGATGTCCATACCTGATCACAGGCTGGTATGGAAGAGAAGCCTTTTCAACACAAGCTACAGTCTTCCTACTTCCTTTTCATTTTGGGAACACTAGTGCCATCTAGTGGGTATTACATTAAATTACTATTAATGGCGGTCAAACTTGTTTTTTAATTAAAAAATTTTAATCGTTTTATTAGGGGCTCATACAACTCTTATCACAATCCATACATACATCAGTAGTGTAAAGCACAATTGTACATTCATTGCCCTCATGATTCTCAAAACATTTTCTCTCAACCTAAGCCACTGGCATCAGTTCATTTGTTCCCTTCCCTCCCCTCTCCCTACTCCCTCAAAAACCCTTGATAATTTATAAATTTTTTTGTCATAGCTTGACCTGTCCGGCGTCTCCCTTCACCCATTTTTCTGTTGTCCATCCCCCAGGGAGGAGGTCACATGCAGATCCTTGTAATTGGTTCCCCCTTTCCAACCCACCCTCTACACTCCCAGTATCGCCATTCACACCACTGGTCCTGAAGGGATCACCCGCCCTGGATTCCCTGTGTTTCCAGTTCCTATCGGTACCAGTGTACATCCTCTGGTCTAGTCAGACTTGCAAAGTAGAATTGGGATCATGATAGTGGGGAGGTAGAGGGGGGAGAAGCATTTAAGAACAAGAGGAAAGTTGTATTTTTCATCATTGCTACCCTGACTGGCTTGTCTCCTCCCCAAAACCCCTCTGCAAGGAGATCTCTAGTGGCCTATAAATGGGCTTTGGGTCTCCATTCCACACTGCCCCACTCATTCACTATGGTAAGATTTTTTGTTCTGATGATACCTGATCCCTTCGACACCTTGTGATCGCACAGGCTGGTGTGCTTCTTCTATGTGGGCTTTGTTGCTTCTGAGCTAGATGGCCACTTGTTTACCTTTAAGACCCCAGATGCTGTATCTTTTGATAGCTGGGCACCATCAGCTTTCTTCGCCTCATTTGATTATGCACCCATTTATCTTCAGCGATCTTATCATGGAGATGAGCATACAATCATATGATTTTTTGTTCTTTGATGCCTCATAACCGATCCCTTCGGCATCTGGTGATCACACAGGCTGGTGTGCTTCTTCCATGTGGGCTTTGTTGTTTCTGAGCTAGATGGCCGATTGTTTACCTTCAAGCTTTTAAGACCGGAGATGCTATATCATTTGATAGCCGGGCACCATCAGCTTTCTTCTCATTTGCTAATTCACCCACTTTGTCTTCAGCAGTTGTGTCGGGAAAGTGAGCATCACGGAATGCCAATTTAATAGAAGAAAGTATTCTTGCATTGAGGGAGTACTTGAGTGAAGATGGCCGTCAAACTTGGAGTTGGTTAGCAATCCAGACTTCCACTAATCAACCAGACCCACGGAATCAGAATTATTGGATGCAGAGATGTTTTTAAAGCTCTAGATGATTCCTATGCACCACCCAAGGGTGGAATACACATGCTTATTTTTTGTGAGAAAATATCAAACTACAGAAAGCTTGTGCTCCTGGTTCTACTTCATCTACTTGCTGAAATGTATAAGGATTTCTTACAGAAACACACAGGGAAAGATTAGTATGATGCTCAACAGTTCGATTGTTTTTCTAAATTCCTCGTCTCTTCTTCATGCATTAGTGAGCATTCTGATATTGACGCAAAGCTGTATGCATCTGCTCTCCATGTTCTTATTTTGTGTGAAAGGAAACATATAAAGAGCTTTCGAGTCTGGAAAATGCGCCCCCCTCTTATGAGAAGACCTCTCATTAATTGTTCCACTCCTTACTCACTTCGGCTTTCCAATCAAACCAGATGCAGAATTATGTCCGCTAGACAGCTGCTGTGTTTTTGTTTTTTGTGTTATTTACCTCCCCCAAACCCACTGCCATCGAGTAACGTCCTACAACACGTAGAGACCCTGTAAGACAGAGTAGAATGTCCCCTTTGGGTTTCGGAGCCTTTAAGTCTTTCCAGAAGTAGACGCATCATTCTCCCTCGGAGCGACGGGTGGGTTCAAACTGCCCCTCCTGCAGTCAGTAGCTCCGTGCGGACCCCACTACCACCAAGGTCCCTTTTCTCCTGTGACATTAAAAATACCATTTTCAGAAAATTAGAATAAAGGATAAGACAAACAACAATGACAAAATTCCTGATAGTTCTACGTATTCCTCTAGCCACTTGTATTGACATGTGTTTGACTAGGGAGACACTCTCCACACTGGGCTTTTCCCCACTTAGAAAAGCAACCGTCCTTCGATTGGCAGTGTCCAACTTACACGCACCTCATACTTATGAAACAACCCCCACACAGCTTATTATATTAAAATTCAAGATCCACACAGTACATGCTACTACTTTGCAGCATGCATCAAAACATTAGTATTATGTCACTGTATTATTAGGCTAAAGATGTTTTCGTGTATCTGGAAGTGTGTAATATTCCTTATGCATTGGTATGTATATTACATACGATATGCTCAAACATTTGACCAACTGAAACTAGGTATTAATTGTACCTCACTATTCTGAAACTTTTCTCAGTCAGGTACAATTGTGCCTAAAAGGGCCATCTGTATCTACTTCACATCTCCCCAAACCAATAAGAACCTGTGCACGTCATATTTAATTGTGTGGTGTTCTGTTTCACGGTACAGTGTAAATCATGCAACTAATTCTCTCTATTTGGAATTTTAGATTTGTTCAACTTTTCGCTTCAACTACAGGCAACCTGCTGATAATCTTTTTTAAAGCTTTATGGCCGCAGGGATTTTTGTCTGTTGTGTCCACTGTTTTATGTCTCTAGCTCTCAACAATACCTGCGATATTGCTGGTTTCTTGATAAATATTTGTTAAATGAGTGACTGAACATGACCAGTGTGAGCCTCCCTCTCCCTGCAACCCCCTCCCCCCACCCACTGTTCCACAGCAAGGATATTATAATGAATCCCAGGAGTAAATTGTAGACATTAAGGATGAGAAGCCTTATGTTTTACTCACATAATATACTTTATTCATTTTTGTTATAGATTTCATCAGACACAAAATGTCCTCTAAGAACTTGAATTAGGAATGTCACTTTAATTTTCATAACAATTTATTGCAATGCAATTTACAGACCACGCAGTTTACCTCTTCACAGTGCACACTTCAGGGTTTTTAGCTCAGCCATCAAGTTTGGTAGCCATCAAGTTCCAAAGCGTTCAGACTTGCAAGAAGAAATCACTCAGAACTTTGGTTTTAGATCATTTTTGTTACCCCATTAGCAGGCACTCCCCGCATTGCCCCCATCAATATATTTTACTATATAATATCCCCATTTATTCTTAGTAAGGCCTTTTTCCCCCCTAGAAAGATAGACTGGTTTATGGTAAATCCGGTAAAACTTCTTTATGTTAGATCTTTTTTCGTTTACTTTTTAAACTACACTAACATTGATAGAAAACGTGTTCAAATGTTCACACTTGGAAAAATCATGACACTTGTTATTTCTATTTTAGGACACTGAGATAGTTTCATTTGCGTTTTCCTCGCATCGTGTCTTCGTAAGATTCCACGCGGAATATGCCGTGCTGCCGTCGGGCTTCTGGTTAACGTGGGCCAGCTAACCTCCCGTGCTGTCTTGGCACCGCGACCCTCCTGCAGACAGCGGGACACCACCCTGGGCAGAGTCCTTGGATCCTGCTTGGTGGGGACCCACCGCGCCACTGAAAATGATCTGAACTTGTACACGTTCGCCACTGCTTGTGTAGAGTCCGTGTTGGAGCACTTCTTCTGGGATGTAAAAATGTAGCTTATTTCATCGGAACTGTGCACGTCAGGCTGCTAGTGTTTTGATCAGAAATAAAATTATCCTTACAACATTGGAAAAGATTGTTGGCATGATATAGCACCAATCTTTTAAAAAGTTGATGAAACACGGAAGTGTGGTTTGATGGAGTATCAGAGGCAGAATAATAAACATTACAGAATTGTACATGGTATTGCTAGTTGTTTTTTAATGCACTGACATTTCGTCTTTTGCTCTGAGGTATGTAAACATTCTCAACTTGATGGTGTACATTTTGGTGAGGTATATAATAAATATATAAAGAGGCTTCAAAAAGTTAATAGAAAATAGAATTTAACTTCTAAGATCATGAAAATAATGCAGAAAACTGCGTTTGATATGACTTGTTAAGAAGTTTGTATGGGGGGATTGTATTCTCATACTCTAAAGTACAGAAAACTTAGGGGCGGGGGAAATAAAAATAAAATAGAATTAAAATATGGCGGAATTCTCCCAAGGTGTTGTTGAAGCCCCTTTGGATGCATGAATCGTTCAGAGTATGAACTCTGGAGCCAACTTGCCTAGGTTTGAATTTCAGCACTAACAGTTAATGAGCTCATTTTGCCTCAGTTTCCTCCTCTGTAAAATGAGATCATGACCTATTTTGTGGGTTTCTATGAGAACTAAATGAGTTTATGAATTGAATGTACTCAGAACAATACTTTAGATTCAAAACAAACCAAAACCCTGCTGCCTTTGAGTCAATTCTGACTCAGACTGACCTTGCAGAGTAGATCGGCCATTGCGGGTTTTCCAGAATTGAAACTGTGAGCGGAGACCTCTAAGTCTTTCTCCCTCGGGGGCTGGTGGGTTGGAACTGCTGACCTTGCTGTTAGCAGTCAATGCTAAACTACTATAGCACCAGGGCTCCTTATCTGTACATATTCATAATCCATGAATAGTAGCTGCCACTTCGTTTTGTAGTAACCTCTAACTTCTCTGGTTTTCCCTCGCTCATGTAACCGCCCCTTCCCTGCATCCCCAGGCCCAGTACTTCGCTGGTGGCTTCTCTTTCTGTGCATTCATCTGATTGATATTTCGCCCATTACATGCAGCACACTGCCTAGGATCCTGTCTTCAGCCCTCTTCTCCCTCAGATGGCTTGCGACTTCTTAGCTGACTTCTTCAGGTGCCCTGAAGTAACCAGTTTGTAACCAGAACACAGACCACATGCATTCACGTGTTCATATTCAGTACTCCGCTCTGACGGCCTGCTTTATGTTATTGCGTGTTTTAGAGCCAGTCCCAACCCACAGCTACCTGGGTGACAAAGGTAAGGCTTCCTGGGCTGTGACTGTCATGGGAGCTGACACCCAGGTCTTCTCTCCTGGGAGCCATGGGGGTAGGGTGGGGTGGGGGGATTCAAATGGCCAAGGGTGATTCAGAGCCATCGAGTGCTCTGGTACTTGTTCAACCTCACTAAAACCAAACTCACTATATCATCTGCTTGTCCTTTTCCTAAGAAAATTAGTTTTTCTTTCCCCAAATTTTGGCGGTTGGAACCGTAATTCCCCAGGTTCTCCTCGCATTGATCTCCCTGCCGTACGCCAGCATCCGGTTTGGTTTCCCCTCTTATTTCTTCCATTCCCTCTTTTGCACTCAGTTGCCTTGGAATCATTCCCAACTACTGTCCTCCTAGAGTACGCTCAACTTCCCCACTTCCCCTTTGCCATTTAGACTACAGTCAGATTTCGCTTTATGAATATGACTTATTTCCCCCCCAGTAAAGTTTCTATGCCAAAGCCTTCGATGACTCTCTACTATGTATAGTGGGAGTGTGGGTGTGGGGGCAAAATCCAAACTCTTAAACTCTTACGGGGAAGGTCTCCCACATGCTTCCCTGGCATACCTATCTAGTCTTCTCTTTTAGCAACAACAAACCCACCAAAATCCAAACTCACTGCTGTCGGGTCCATTCCGATTCCCGAGGACCCTATAGGACAGGGTAGAACTGCCCGTGCCTTGCCAAGACTGAAACTTCACACGACTGCCAAGCCGCCTTTCTCCCAGTGTCTGGTTTCAAACTGTTGACCTTGCATACCGCAGCTGAACTCGGAAAGACTATGCCACCAAGATTGGGTACTATCCACAAGTTTTTATAGTCCATATATTGCATGCATTATACCATGAGTATAACTATACTTGTAAACGATGGGTCAGTTCTTAGACTGTGCTTTGTGTCACCTCCTGACTTCTATTGGTTCCATTTGATGACTCTAACAGGTGAGCATCGTTTTCTGTGATTTTTGACTTCTATTGGTTCCATTTGATGACTCTAACAGGTGAGCATCGTTTTCTGTGATTTTTTTAGATTCTGCCTTTTGAAATAATTATAGCACCCCCCTCAAGACAAACTCGGGGCTATCGAGGCAATTCTGAATCCTAAAGAGGTGACTGAACTGCTCCCTTGGGTTTCCCAAGCTGTTTCAATGGGGTGCAAAGGTTCACCTTTCCACCCGCACGGTCCTTTCCACCCGCTGGCTGCTGGTTACAGCCAGTGTTACACATGACTGAGCACGGCACCAGGGCTCCGACCCAAACCTGGAGGCATTGAAAAGATAGGGGAGAGGTCTCAGACAGGCTTCCCCAAGTTCCTCTCCATTTTCCACTTTTGCGTGTGCGCCTGTCTGTGCATGTACAATTATTTTCTGTGGGTAAATTTCCAAGGAAGAGGAATGTTATTTTCACATGTGTCTTGTGTTTCTAATTTGTGGACACGATCAGAATTTATCACACATTCACTATGAATCTCTTATCGAAAAATGCCTCATTCAGAAAATTCTTCGGGTGGATGCAATAAGCCATTGAAATTAGATCACTTTGGGAGAAACTTCCTAAGTATGTCCTAAACTTGGCAGCCCTCAGGAGCATGTTTAAAATCATCCATATGGAAGAGACATCCTGACATTTTAATGTATTTGGCAAAATACCTTCCCAGAGAAACAATGTTTTCAGCAGGATTAATTCCAGATCAATATCAAGCTCTGTGTATTTCTACTCAGGATAAACATAAGAGGACAGAGCCGTTACCATGGAAAACGACATTCATCGTGGAGCATAAAGAATTCAATAGGACTAAGAGTTTATGTTTTTCTTAATTATGTAAAGAACTGCATAAACTAATCACCTATGAGTCATAAAACATTTGTATATAACCATAGGGTTTGTTGAGATTATTTATATAACAAAAACTGTACATGTGTATGTATCTAGCTTCAAGGATATATTTCCATATGTACCGGCATTCTATAGTCTTAATGCAACAACACAATATGTGAATCCGTAGTGAATGTAGGCTCCTAGTCAATACGTAGAAAGTTCAAGTCTCCATGTGTTTCTTCCAGCTTTATTTGAGAGCTTCCTCTCCCCTTTAATCAAGCTTCCGACTGGCTCTAACAAACTCAAAGGCTTTATAAAGGAGCCTTTGCCTATATTAATATGCAAAGTTAAGTCTTACTACCATATGAAACCCAGTGAATACATGAAGCTATGAATTGTGTGACCTCATCTTACTCTAATAATGACAGAGAAATTATTTCTGCAAAGAGAACAAAACCCAAAACCAAACCCATGGCTAGGGAGTTGGTTCTGACTCGTATCCACCTCGATAGGATATTGGAGGCTTGAAGTCTGCATGGGAGCAGACAGCCTCATCATTCTCCAGAGGTGGCTGGTGCAGTTCATGCATCAAACCTGGGAATAGCCTTCCAATGCTCGCCTGACAGGACCAGCGGTTCATACATAGAGTACAGAGCCACAGAAAGTCCTCTCTCAGTAAAAAAAAACAACCCTGCTTTGTATGACAAATACGTGCACACACACACACATTATGAATGATGTTACTGGAGAGTATAGTGAATTCAGTGAATAACAGGATCAACCTGAAGCATCCCGACAGGCTGCAACAATGGACTGCATCTAACCAGATGCATTCTGAAAGGAATAGATGTCACATCTTATTTTCCTACTGAAACATGAATTAGGAAGGCTCAGATATGGAGAAAATGTTACAATGATACACCAAATGACAGAGGAATTTTATCTGAAAGTAAGTGTTGCACAATGTGGCTGTTGGAAATGAAGGATGACTTGACCCTGAGTTTCAGGGCTAGCATGACAGTATCTCTACGAGTCCTTTCAGTCAGAAGCACGGTGAACTAGGAGCACAGACAGTTCCCGAGGAGGAATATCAGAATGTCCTAGAGGTGTGTGTAGCAAGCTGAAGAGAGCAAAAGCTACAATTATTATGTAATTAAAATTTTTAATGTAAAAAATAATGCTTCTCATGATGAAACATACAACGATCCTCTTGTTCTTTAATGCTTCTTCCCCCACTACCATGATCCCAATTCTACATCATAAATCCGGCTAGACCAGAGGATGTACACTGGTACAGATAGTAACTGGAAACACAGGGAATCCAGGACAGATGATCCCTTCAGGACCAGTGGTGAGAATGGTGATACCAGGAGAGTGGGGGTAGATAGGGGGAACAGATTACAGGTATCTACATATAGCTTCCTCCCTGGGGGATGGACAACAGAAAAGTGGGTGAAAGGAGACGTTGAACAGTGTAAGATATGATGAAATAATTTATAAATTATCAAGGGTTCATGAGGGAAGGGGGAGTGGGGAGGGAAGGGGAAAAATGAGGAGCTGATACCAGGGGCTAACATGGAGAGCAGGTGTTTTAAGAATGATGAGGGCAATGAATGTATAAATGGGCTTTATACAATTGATGTATGTATGGATTGTGATAAGCATTGTATGAGCCCCCAATAAAATGATTAAAATAATAATGCTTCTCAAAATATTCCAGGCAATCTAGACAATGGGGCCATTCTACTTATTGACACCAGAGATCACTGGTAACCAACAGAAAAATGACTGGAGTAACTGACATAAAAATGGTTAGCTATTTGAAAAACTATTAAATACATAATGTACATGTTGAGGGACAGGCACACAGACAGGGGACAGACCAAGCCCAATGATGCATACAGCATACCAACATAAAGAAGGGGAAAAGAGGGGTGGGGGAAGAGGGGGACAAGAAAAATGTTTGGGGAGACACGGCATTAATCCACCATGGGGAGGGTACTGTTTATGTCTCCACAGGAATGGGAGAGAGGGACTAGACTTCAACCTGGTGCACCATGCCTTGAGGGCAACATACTGGCACGAAGCAGTGAACTAACAGGTCTGCAAGGCCGGCCTGGCCCCAATCCCATCTCCGTTGCCACCCCTCCCCAGAAGAATGCAGTACAGAAGACAGCACTGAAGATATAGCCTGGGAAGTGTGACTGGTCTGCCCAGACCACATAGGAGCAAACTAACAGGGAGAGAGAGAAAGAGAGATGAGAGCGAGAGCGAGCAAGTGAGTGAGAGAGAGAGAGAGAGAGAGAGAGAGAGAGAGAGAGAGAGAGAGAGAGAGAGAGAGAGAGAGAGAGAAAACAGCCTTATCCTGGGCCGCCAAGCTTTGAGGATGACATTCCTGCTCAGAGCAGCCAATGCACAGAGAGAACCATAAGGTGGGCCTCACCACAAGACACAAAGTCCCCTCAAGGACTCACAGTGCTACAGGGGGTTAGCACTACCAGACACACAATGCAGAAGTTGTGCCCGTTCTGATCCCTCACCCTCACCCCCGCACCCTCCCCCCGCACCAGGGCGTAACATGAAGGGAATGCAACAAAGCGGCAAAGGGAGCAATCCAACAAAGTCTCTGAGGAATTCTGAAAATAGACTTCAGACTCGATGGGCAAGGCTTGGCACTGCATAAGGCCCGATCAGAAAGCATTCATAATGGTCAGCAGACAGACCTGGAACTATTCATAGACTTCTCCCCCTCCTTTTTTTTTCTTATCTATATAAAACAGGCAGGATAAACAATCCCAAGGAGAAAACAACAAGTCCATTGGTTCCAGGGTTGGGGGTGAGGGTAGAGGAAAGGAGGAAGTGGGGGAAAACGAAAAGGGAGCCAATAAACCCACGGACAAGGGAACAATGAGATCTAAAATTGATGGCAAGGAGGGCATAGGATGTTTGGTAGGGTTCCATCAAGTGCAATGTAGACAAGAGGAATTACTGAGAGCCGAATGAAGGTCGAACATGATAGTGGGGCAGGAGGAAAGTAAAAGGAAATGGAGGAAAGAACTAGGAGGCAGAAGATATTTATAGAGCTATAAACATGGCATGTATATATGTAAATATATTAATATATAGCAATAGGGACATAGGTCTAAATACATATATTTATAAGTTAAGTATTAAGGTAGCAGATGGACATTGGGCCTCTACTGAAGTCCTCACTAAATGCAAGAACATTTTCTTCTAATAATCTGACATTCTGTGATACTCACCTTCCCAAAACGATCACTGAAGACAAAACGGATGTATAAGCTAATGTGATGAAGAAAGCTGATGGTGCCCGGCTATTACAAGATTAGCATCTGGGGTCTTAAAAGCTTGAAGTTAAACAAACAGCCATCCAGAAGGGAAGCAACAAAGCACACATAGAAAAGCACACCAGCCTGTGAGATCACAAGGTGTCAACAGAATTGGGTATCAGGCATCAGAAGACCCCAGACAAACAACCATTTCAATGCAAATGAGTGTTCTCTAGACAAACAAAACCAGGGCACGTGAATACACATCACAAAGGAATATAACAACTAATTAGTTGGGTTGATTTTCCAATCTCTTGCATGCAGATGTTGTACCAATGAATCTAGAGTCTTTGATTCATCCTCCTTTTTGGGTCCAATCAGCATATTGTCATCAATATAGTGGACTAGTGTGACATTTTTCAGAAGAGCCAGCATTTGAGGTCCCTTGGGACTAAATTATGGCACAGGGCGAAAGAGCTGATGTACCTCTGGGGGAGAGTTGTGAAAGTGAACTTTCCCCCCCTGCCAGCTGAAGGCAAACAGCTTCTGGTAGTCCTTTGAGACTGGTATTGAGAAGAAGGCATTGGCCAGATCAATAGCTACATATCAAGTACCAGGAGAAGTATTCATTTGCTCAAGCAATGAAATCATATCTGGAGTGGCAGCGGCAATTGGAATTACCACTGGGTTAAGTTTATGATAATCCACTGTCATTCTCCAGAATCCATCTGCCTTCTTTATTGGTCAAAGAGATGAGTTAAACAGGGATGTGGTAGGAATCACCACCCCTGCATCCAGAAGTACTTATTGAATTTTACACAATGAACAAAATTAGTGAGCAGGTACAAGAGCTTAGCACTAAGGTAAAGATGACTGGAAGAAATCAGAAACGAGTTAAAAATAATAGAACTGTATAAGGAGAACCCTGATCTAATAGGAAGCTCAGCTTAATTTTAGTGTAGTCGGAAAAAAAAAGAGAAAAGCAGTGTATTTAATCTGGGTATAATCTCCTTCAAGTGACACAGAAGTCATGCTCACCCCTTAACATGATCAGGGTCCAAAGGCCATGTTGTTGTGAGGAAATGAAGCATGATCACCTCAGAACATAGCACGGAGGATGATGGCTACATCCTTACATAACTGCCAAACCACGGAGAGTCATGCCCCTGACACGCCAGCAAGTAATCCTTACACTCACAGTCGGGGCTTCTCTGCCCTCACACTTCAGTGTCTTTCTGACCAGATGTAGGTCCTTAAATGCACAATCATCTGATAGTTCTTTTTTGTTTAAAACTTTTTTTACTATCATTTATGCAAAAATGTTGGAAAATGAAAAAGTTGATAAGAGAGTAGTTGTCACACTATTTGTTTCTTCAGTAAGCAATATTAAAATAATCTGAATTATGAAATTCCTTTAATTTTTAATTTTCAGCTCTTAAAATTAATGGTTATAAAAGACATGGACAACTTATAGCTATTTATAGAATGATTGGGAAAATGTGATTAAAAGATTCAAAAGCTAATGGTAGTACCTGAGACAAAGTAATAGAATTATAGGAGAGAAACAGAATTGAAGAGACATACATGCCTTCAACCTATACAATCAAGATTCATGAGCAGAAAGGATAGAATGAAGAATAGGAATTGTCAGCAGATTGGTTAAAGTTAATAACAAAAATAATACAAATATAACATTCAGAATTAGATGCAGGAACAGCAAAGTGAAGCAAATTCTCAATTGTTTCCTTTAAAAAATGCAGGGAAGTGGGGGGGGAGACTCCGGATAGGGAAAAATATGACAAAATAACAATCTATAAATTATCAAGGGCTCAAGAGGGAGGGGGTAGCGGGGAGGGAGGGGGAAAAAAGAGGACCTGATGCAAATGCTTTGAAAATGATTAGGGCAAAGAATGTATGGATGTGCTTTATACAATTGATGTATGTATATGTATGGATTGTGATAAGAGATGTATGAGCCCCTAATAAAATGT
This sequence comes from Tenrec ecaudatus, assembly GCF_050624435.1. Classification (NCBI taxonomy): domain Eukaryota; kingdom Metazoa; phylum Chordata; class Mammalia; order Afrosoricida; family Tenrecidae; genus Tenrec; species Tenrec ecaudatus. The sequence continues at coordinate 162,924,100 of NC_134535.1, read as the reverse complement.
AAAATAAATAAAAAATATTTTAAAATGTTTATTAATTTTTTAAAAAACATAATGATTCAGTAAGTGAATGTAGCCATAGAGTACCACCAAATACATACTGACAAAACTATGAAGTTAGAAAATCACGGCTGGGTGCCAAGACTTGTGGGTAAAACTTGAGGAATGAGATATTTACACCCCTCTGCCCGCAACCAGTCTCGCCACACATCGTTGATTCCAGAGCAACTTTACATTGAAGGAATTTTTCAGACAGCACCTTAATCAGGGGATCAAATGTTGCCAATAATGGGAGAGACCGACGTCACCTGCCTTTGACACAGTGGCAAAGAAATGTCACCTGGGTGATACTCCTCCAAAAAGACATCATCTGAACCTAGTCATGAGGAAACATGAGGCCGACTCACTAGGAAGGCCATTCAAGAAAATCGGTGACCCACATTCTTTAATAATGTCTAGTTAATGAACCGTAAAACCAAGGAATGGTACCAGATTAAAGATGAATGCAAGTATATGCCTCTCCTAGGGAATATTTTCTAATTAGAATAATTCGTGTTTAAATTTAAAAAAATCATTTTCTCGCAGGCTCTTACAGCTCTTGTAACAATCCATACATCCTCTGTGTCAAGCACATTTGCACAGATGTTGCCACCATCCTTTCCAAAACATCTTCTTTCTACTTGAGCCCTTGGTATCGGCTCATCCCCTCCCCCCACTCTTACCCTCTCACCCTCATGAACCCTTGTTAAATGATCAATTAGTATTATTATTTTCATATTTTATACTGTCTGCTGTCTCCCTGCATCAATGTTTCTGTTGTTTGTCACCCTGGTGGGGTGGTGGTTTACATTGATCATTGAAATCAGCTCCCCCCTCCCCGCCCCATCTTCCCCCTATCCACATGGTATCACTACTCCGATTATTATTCTGAGGGGTTCAAGTGTCCTGGATTCCATGTGTGGAGAGCTCCTATCTACACCAGTGTACATGCTCTGGTCTAGCTGGATTTGTACGGTACTACTGGGGTCATGATAGTGGGGGCAGGGGGCGGTAGGAAGCATTAAGGAACTAGAGGAATGTTGTATGGCTCATCGATGCTACACTGCACCCTGACTGGCTCCTTCTTTCCTTGTGACCCTTCTGGGGGAGGCAGGGGATGTCCAATTGTCTACAGATGGGCTTTGGTCTTCACTCCATTGTTTGTTTGGGGGTTTCTGATGCCTGATACCTGATCCTGTTAACACCTAATGATCACACAGGCTGGTGTGCTTCTTCCATGTGGGCTTTGTTGCTTTCTAGCTAGTTGGCCGCTTGTTTACCTTCAAGCCTTTAAGACCCCAGATGCTATATTTTTTGGTACCGGGGCATCATCAGCGTTCTTCACCACATTTTCTTATGCACCCATTTTGTCTTCAGCAATTGTGTCAGAAAGGTGAGCATCACAGAATGGCAGGGTATTGGAACAAAGTGATCTTGTGTTGAGGGAAGACTTGATTCGAGGCCCAATATCCATCTGCTATCTTAAAATATCTTAATACTTAACATATGTACATAGATCTATGTCCCTATCGCTATATATAAGTATATTTACATATGTACGTGACTGTTTTTATACCTCCACAAATGTCCTTTGCTTCCTAGTTCTTTCCTCTATTTCCTTTTACTTTCCTCTTTGTCCCACTGTCAACCTTCATCGGCTTTCTGTAATTCCTCTCGTTTTAAAATTTAATGCTGCAGGTCTGTCTCTTACTCCACTGGTTGAGAGCTGTAATTTCTTTATTACTTTACATCTTTTTACAGCTTTGATCCTTGTTTCAATCTGCAATATGGAAACAGATATACCGATCTAGTGAAGAGAAATGTGTGGTATCAACCCTTATTCCATAGTATGAAATTGACATTAATAAGGGTTTTGGGGGAAGGTAGATCGGGGTTGGCACATGACTGGATGACTGACCCTGAATCAGAAAATGGGGGCAGAGGCCTGTAGTGAGACTAGGATTAAAAATCCCATGGATTTTATAGAGGGAAAGTGAGAGATCGTAGGAATGATCATGTTCATGTTTCACAGATATTAAAAGGTCAACTAGGACTTTTTAATGGTTGTGTTTTGCTTCTAATGTTACTTGTAACTCAGGGTGGTTACAATTGCTGAAAACCAAAAGGGGCAGGTGCCAAGTCCAGGCCCAGAATGCTACAGGATTTCAGAAACTCATCTTAACAAACACAAGGAAAGGCTGCCGAGCCTTGTGCCACCTTCATGGCCACTGTGCAAGTCAGTTCCTTCTTGTGGCAAGTCAAGCGCCCCATTGAGGGTTTCCCATATATATATAGGAAATATATATATATATATATATATATATATATATATATATATATATATATATATATATATATATATATGTTTTGCTGACCCCTCTCCTTTATCAAACATCATACTACATTTTTAGCATTTAGCCTTTTTCTGTGATCTCTTGAAAGTAGGCAGGCCGAAGTGTTGCCAGCCTGGCTTCTAAGGCGCATTCTGGCTGTATGTCTTACAAAACAGATCTGTTCCTTCTTGGGACAGTCCACGGAATATTCCGATTTTTCACGTATGACCCGAGGTTGGGTGGCCGGCCAGACAAGGACTATCAAACGTATAATTGTGAAGAAGTGACTCAGGGTGACAACTTCAGCCAGGCACGGTTTCCTATTCGAAGCAGGACGCTGACAGGTTACTTTTCTTCCAGCCTTCCCCATCTGTTAGAACTGTTCCTCAAGCCTCTGGGCGAAAACCTTGCCCACTGGGTCCCGCGCCGCGGTCGGCTTCCACAACCACACTGAGCCTGCGCACACGCGCGCGCACGCATGCGCAACGCCGGCCCAATCGGAATCCCAAACGCGGGGAACCACAAAGGATGGGGCTAACTTGGAGGAGAGGTGGAGTCTCCAAGCCCACCGACGGACGTGATTGGCCGGCCGCAGGGTATGCATTCCTAAAGGGGAGGAGCGGCGCCCTGAAGCCGCGCCCTGTCGGCGGTTCTCCTAATTTGGGAAGGGCCCGCCGCGGGCGGGGAGTGGGGTTGGCAACCGCCGCGTGTGCGCCTGCGCCAAGTGCCGGGACAGGGCGTGTCTCTAGTTAGGGTGTGCAGCCTTGCCCTGAGCGAGTGCATCTCTTGCCGCCTGAGTGTGTTCTGCTGGACCTGCGATCCCCCTCCCCCCCGCCCAGCTGTTAGGTGCTGCCATCAGCGGTGAGTGTGGCATGGCACTCGGGTTTGCTACTTTGCTGCGGGGCTGGAAGGGCACGGGACCCTTCCCACCCGCTTCTCTGCCTAACCCATCCCCCTCCCTGCCTCGCTTCTGCCGGGCGCGGTCCACTTTCCAGGGCCGGGAAGATGGGGAGTGGCCGCAGAGGGGGCTCTTTCCTTTCTGCCCCCACACCCGCCTGGCCATCGCCCACGTGTTTTCTTGTTGTCGTTTGATATAGACCATGTCTAAATCGCTGAAAAAGTTGGTGGAGGAGAGCCGGGAGAAGAACCAGCCGGAAGTGGACATGAGTGACCGGGGCATCTCCAACATGCTGGATGTCAACGGTCTGTGTAAGTGCTTGGCCAAGACCTTGCCCTTGGAGGGTAGGCGAGGGGGCTCTAAAGACCCCCAACCACCTGCTGATTTAGAGCTCCTGGCTGCTTGTAACTCTCACTTTCCTGCAGGAGTTTCGTGCAAAAAGTTTGCGCTCACCATTTGTTCCTTTCCCTCTGGGAAAGGAGCCTGAGCTACAGGGTGAGACACAGTTAGCTGCTGTGCCTCCTCCATTGCCTAGGATGGATAGTGGCATTTGGGTCCAGTTTCTAACAATTATTTTAATAACCTCTTTAATTGATTTATTTTAAGCCCCGCCCCCCCTTCTCCGTATATAGTCTTTGGTCTATGAACAAATGCCGCACAAAGGTTACGGGGTTAATTGGAGTGCTTGACTCCTCATTTTCTGGGATCTTTGCTAAGGCTTGTGTTATTGCGCTGCATAGTGGTGACCCTGTGGGTTGCTGACTGCAAGGTCAGCAGTTCCAAACCACCTGTTACTCCACAGGAAAGAGATGGGGATTTCTACTCCTGTAATGAGTTACAGTCTTGGAAATGCACAGGGCAGTTGTACTCTGCCCTATAGTCAGTATGAATGCATATCCACTCAATGTGTGTTTTGTGTGGTTTTGTGTTACTGTGATGTCTTCCACACGTGCTCATTTGACCCTGTAGTTTCATCACTATCTTTCTTACAAAGTCCTTTTCCTATTTTATGTTAATTTTTCCCTTTAAAACAATCATTGCAACTTCAGATGCATTTGGGGCAAATACTGCTCATTTGGTCACCAGTGGTCGATGGTTCTAAGACGTGCATACAGCCCTGGGGTTATTGCATACCTTACAGAATGGTCGATAGTTTATTTGAAAACTAAGCCACCAGACTCAAGGTTGTCCAAGAGCCACATGTTGGGGTCCCACCAGATTCTACTAGGCTCACAAGCCTGTTTGTTCTCTTTTTATTAAGAAGCCTGTGATACAGATTCTTCTGTGACATTTTCTAATTTGTAAAGATTAGTAACTAATTCCCATACTTGTAAAACACTGGTAGGTGAAGCAAAATACACAGAGGCTAACCCTGACCCTGATTTGGACCTTTTCCTTTAAACACGTCTAGTTGTCAGTGATGGTCCATGCTGTCTGATATGATACATGGTCTCACTGCCCACCTCCTCTAGCTCTGTCTTTTTTCCACACAGTGACATTTCCCATCACTGAACACAGAGCTCTTCCTGAATCAGAGCACATCCTCTGACACCTTGCTGTCTACAAATACTCCTCTTCACTGAAAATCGTATTTACCTGTCACAAGTCAGCTGGGCCATCCCAACCAATGGGACATCTTCTCTGTCACTCGCTCCTCTGTGAAACTGGGCGCGTCTTGCTCATCTCCTGTTATATAAGACGGACTTCCAAAGGTTACTTGAGAAATCCTATCACCTTGTAATTCCGTTTTTCCATGAACATTTTGACGCTCCTTTATAGACGTAGGACCTGGCAGGACTTAAGCTGTGCAGTATTCATGTTTGTCTGCTTTATAGTCGTGTCTCAAAAGTGCTTGATGGACAGAAGAAAGATAGATGAAGGGGCAGGAAAGTTTTGGAGGTCCAGACTAGGGTGTTCAAGGAGAGATGTCCAAGCGACCTCATAGATGATGGCTTGCTCATTGGGCATGCGGGTAGCGGAGCTAAGTGTTCTAACTTCGTGGCTTGTGTCAGATTGGGCTTGCAGCTATTAATTGTGCTCACGTTTTGCCTCTAATCATAGCAACGCATGTGACAGAGAAGTATGGCTCCATATGGCTTTTTAGACTGTAATATTTATAGGAACAGCTCACCAAGCATGCCTTGCTATTGATCCTTGTTAGCAATAGGAAAGGAGATGTAAAGTTATAGACAGTTTGCGTTTGGTAACTTCCGGCAAGAAGTCTGCCGTGAAACTTAGGGTTTACACTGGGCTTCCTGGTAGATGTTGGCTTCTCAGTGGTGATCGATTCTTGGTGTTGACAAGTACATGGAAGTCTGGTACTGAACTGGCTACATGGGATCTGGGTTTGCCCAGCCACGCTGCCGTCTCGATCGCCTGGGGGTGGGAGGTGGGGTGGACGGGCACTAATGCTGCAGAGCAGGGTTTCCTAAAGTGGGTGAGACCACATCCTAGGTTATAAATCAAATTTTTTCTTTTATTCTTCTTCATTGAGTCAAACTTTATTATTGGGTAACAAATATTCTCATAAAAAAGTTAGCATGGGTTTGTGTGTGTGTGTGCTTAAAATAACCTTCTAAAACACACCTTTGAAAATGCTTCAACAGAATTGCCTAGAATATGATTAGCCAAGTTTCACTGCAAATAGCCCATATTCATGTCATATTTATAAACCTCTGAAGCTTCAGTCTGTAGAACAGAAGTAAATATCTCAAATTTAAATATCCACCTTCTTATGGCATTCAAGAGCTATTTTTTAAAAACTCACTTTACTGAGGGTCCTTATAGCTCTTATCACATTGTATCAAACACATTTGTACATATGTTGCCATCATCATTTTCAAAACATTTTCTTTCTACTTGAGCCCTTGGTATTGGCTCCTCATTCCCCCCCCCTCCCCGACTCTCCTTCCCTCATGAACCCTTGATGATTTATAAATTATTATTATTATTTCATGTCTTACACTGACTGCTGTCTCGCTTCACCCACTTTTCTGTTGTTCATACACCTGGCGGAGGGATTTTATGTAGATCATTGTGATTGGTTCGGATTATACATAGATCATTGTGATTGGTTCTTCCTTTCTCCCTGCCAACTTCCCCCTACCCTCCTTGTATCGCTACTGTCATTATTGGTCCTGAGGGGTTTATCTGTCCTGGATTCTCTGTGTTGTGAATTCTTATCTGCACCAGTGTACATGCTCTGTGTACATTATGTGTAAGATAGAATTCTGGTGTAAGATAGAATTGGGTTCATGATAGTTGGGGGGAAGAAGCATTCAGGAACTAGAGGAATGTTGTATGTTTCGTCAGCATTATACTGCGCCCTGACTGGCTTGTCTCTTCCTTGTGACCCTTCTGTAAGGGGATGTTCTGTTGTCTACAGATGGGATTTGGGTCCCCACTCCTCACTCCCCCTCATTCACATAGATATGATTTTCTGTTCTGGGTCTTTGATGCCTGATACATGATCCCATCGACACATCATGATCACACAGGCTGGTGTGCTTCTTCCATGTGGGCTTTGGTGCTTCTGAGCTAGATCGCTGCTTGTCTATCTTCAAGCCTTTAAGATCCCAGACGCTATCTCTTTTGATAGTTGGGCACCGTCAGTTTTCTTCACCACATTTGCTTATGCACCCGCTTTGTCTTCAGTGATTGTGTCAGGAAGGCTAGCATCACAAAATTCTGGGTTATTTAATACTTAACTTATAAATATAGGTACATAGATCTATTTCCCTATCATCATATATAAATATATTTACCTATGTACATGCCTGTATGTAGACCTTTATAAGTGTTCTTTGCCTCCTAGTTCTTTTCGCTTTCCTTTGGCTTTCTTCTTGCCCCACTCTCATGTTCAGGTCAAACCTTTTTCATTGTCAGGGGCCTGCTGAATATATGTATATTTTTTTCTGAAAAGTGCGTGGTCGACCAAATAAGTTTGAGAGCCTACACTCCAGAGGAAGAAAGGCCAAGCCACAAGCAGGACCTGGCACACTGCTGTATTTCTGGTTTTGGGGTGCTCTGCCTTTTCCCATGGGGTTGTGGGGAAAGGTCGCTTCCAACAGAAGAGTGTTACACTTCTCAGCTGTTGAAGAGTAGGCTCAGTGTAATAGTTCCAAGTAGAGAAAGTGGCACAGCTGTGGGGCTTCAGCTCCATTATCTCTCGGAGGCCTTGGTTCTTATTGAAGAAGAGAAGATAGCCACTTGCTTCCTGGAAAAAACAGAGTTTCCGGTGTGGCATTGGGGATGAAAAGTAAAACCATTCTGAACACGTTCCACTGATGTGACTGTGAAGGGTGAGGTTTGATATAGGCTCATGAAGACAAATTCGCAGCATAGGAAATGGCTACTTCTGGAGTCTGAAAGCTTTCCACTCCTCATCCTTCCCTTGCCCACTTTCTCTAAAAAAAGAAGCACATTTTAAGTTGTGAAGATAGAATGAGGGCGTGAGGCTTCTTCTAAGCGTCTGCCTTTCAGCTGGATAGGAATGTGTTGCTTTGCTGTTACAAACAACTGTATCTATTCTGTCACGTTTGGGGAGGCTACAAGACTAAATTCAGAGCGCCAACTCTAGGGGACAGTTTTCTCTCCTTTTGTTGGTGCTGGAGCCAGGTCTGTGCCTCCTTTCAACATCCACAGGCCCTTTGGAGATCTCTGTGTGAAGCCATCAATCTTCCCGCGGACTAGAAGGGACCCCGTGTCCAAAGAATGTGTTCTGACGTTCTGCTCCTGCGTCCTCTTTCTTCACAGTAGTAGAGGTTTTGTGTTGTACACATCGCACTTTGTTTGCTCAGAGACCAGGAACTGCTTTCTGAAAATGAAGTCTACTCCCAGGGGAGACTTAAAGTCTGAGAAACCCCCAAGGTAGCCCTTCCTTGCCCATGTGTCAGAATTGACGCCATGGCAGTGATTCTGGTTTGGTTTTCTGTAACCTGGAGAAACTATGTAACCTCACAGAGATTTCATCATTAAATGGGAACTTTAGTACATAGGTTGCTAGGAGTCCTGGTGACCTAGTGGGTTACATGTTGGACTGCCAAGCCCAAGGTCAGCAGTTCAAAACTACCAGCCACTCCGCAGGAAACAATTTATAGTCTTAGAAATCTATAGGGGACTGAGATAGTTAGTTTATTGTGCCAGCCTGGCCGATAAACACAAGTGGGATTAATTGAAGGGTGGAGAGATAAATGGCTTGGTGAGCCTCGCCTTTCTTGTCTCTCGCTCTTTGATCATCAGACCAGTATGCGGCTGCCTTGCTTGTTCTGTGCCTCAATTTGCAAGCTACACTACCTGTGGGACACCTAACCCATGGACTGTGTCGCTGTAAGTTGAGATCCCTTTAAGACCACACGATTGGAATGTACATTTCTGGAGCTGGGGACTGATGGTTGGTGACCTGACTGACAGTTGGGGCCTGCCTTGCTGTTTGTTGCCTGTGCCGGGATAGCCTAGCTCTCTCTCTACAGAGGACTACCTGGCGGCCCTCAAGACTTGAAGGACTGCCAGTGTCTCACAACTCTCTCTTGGGAGTGAGTTGCACTGAGCCATTTGTATTGCTTTATAATTTAACTGTTCATTTCTTGTATTATCTATCTATGTATACATAATTTAACAGTTGATTTCTTGTGTTATCTATCTATCTATCTCTCCCTATATATATATAATTATTAGCAGTCTGGTTTTGTCTCTCTAGAGAACCCTGTCTAACACAGGGACAGTCCTATACTGTCCTCCTCTAAGGTCACTAGGAGCCAAAATGGACTCAACGGCAGTGAGTTTGGGCTTTGGTTTTCCCAGGTTGAGTGTTAAATGCCGTCATGCACGTAGATCTCACGCTCAGTGTGGAATTCAGCGAGTGTCCATTCGCTGCCGACTATTAATATGAATATTCCTGTGGTGAGAGCCAGCCGTCACCAGTTGCAACAGATTCTGTGTGGTTTGACAATGAGACGATGTCAGGCAAGAGTGTCTTAGGTCGATGGTTCCTGTGTGGACTTTCAGGGCTGGTAGAACTTGACACTTGTGCCTGTGATACTTAATAGATTTAATTTGCTATTTCTTCTAAATCCGTCCTGATTTTGACTTCTTTTCAGTTTTTCCCCATCCTAAGCAGCATTTCAATCTGCACACTTGCTTTCCATAGAGCCTGCATGAGTAATGTCACCAATTGTGTCCTTTTTATTAAGGATGCTGCCGCAGCCAGGGGCTTCATTGGGCGATAAAGCTGCCTTTGAAGGGCCCCAGCGTCACCCTGCACGGGCGCCTGGAGTCCCACGGCAGCCTGGTGCAGTGACTTCCGTGTCTGTTTATTTGTCTCTGGTGACTTTTTGATCTCTTCTTGTTTATTGTCCTCTGGATGCCCAAGCCTTTATCGAACTCTTCCTATCTCTCTTTCTCTGTGCCCCCTCCCCCCCCCCCCCCAAGCCAGGTTAGACTCACATGCCTTTCACAGAAAGCTGGAAAGGAGAGTAACCTACCAAGGGAGTGGTCTTTCCCAAGGGCCAGGCCCAGTAGTCGACAACAGTACCCCTGAGAAATTGGGGCGACTTCCGGAGCCCTGAGAACCCCCTGTTCATCATCTGGTTGATCCACAGGGGCTGTCATTGGAGGAAACAGAAGAGGTGCCTGTAGTGTGAAGCAGTGATCTTTAGTAAAAGCGGCCCTCCCCATCTCCCCTTTATTTTAACCTTCCTAAGTGGTACGGCCATCTCCATCTGCAGCTTTTGATCAGGCTGTGCCCGGCCTCGAGGACCTTTGTCTGCTGCTCCCTCCAGCTCAATGCCCCCGGCAGGCAGGGCTTGGGGAAAGAATGGGTGGCTTGGACAGCCACCGGACAGCATTCCTGTGGCCCTTCTTCTAGAAAGGCTAAATGTCAGTCCCTCACCCCAGGTACGCCCATGCGCGCACAGCGACTGACATGGCTTTCTCTGCTCACTCGGTCTCTTCTCCTCACCCTGACCTTGGCTGAGTGCTCTGGAAAAGGCTATGAAGGAAGGGAAGTGATGGGAGTCAGCGACGAATGTTGGATTTCCTGGGCGGTGAAAATGGTTCAGTGCTTGACCACAAACTTAGAAGTGGATGGTTGGAGCCCAGTGAGTAGTTCTTCAGGAACCAGGCCTGGACGCCTGCTCCTAAGAGGTCACAGCCTTCCTAACTGTGGAGAGCAGGCCTGCTCTGCACACCTGGGTGCAGGTTCCATGCAAGGGGATCGACTCGCCAGCAGCCAGCAGTAGCAGCAGCACCACCACCTCTACCACCAGCACTGCCTCCACCCACACCACCCTCACCAACTCCAGCAGCACCAGCACCACTGAGGCCACCACCTCCAGCACCACCGCTCCCACCAGCAGCAGTACCGCCACCACCTCAAGCACCAGTACCACCACTACTTCTAAAGACATTTAACTTAGAAATAGGCTTTTCTCCCCAACTCCTATCAGAAACTTGGTTGAACTGTCCAATATTCCGTTTTAGGTAGGACATAGATTTCATCAGGATATACTCACTCCCATAAGTCAATTCCGACCTTATAGGACACCGACCCTCTAGGACTGCCCCTGTGGGTTTCTGAGACTGTAACCCATCTTGCCTTTCTCTTGATGAGTGACTGGTGGGTTTGAACTGCTGACCTTGAGGTTAGGAGCCCAACACGTAACCCCTGTGCCCCTCGGGCTCCCTTTTTAGGAAGATAGGAGATAACAATAAAACAAGAGGACATCTTTGGCGTAACAGAACTAATTATGATATTTTACTGTTATCAAATCATTTGACATTTGACTCTAGTCAATTGCAGCATATTTTATATAAACAGCTCTTTTTAATTTTCATCACTAGCTGTGTGAGTGATGCGCTCTCTGAGCCTCAGTTTGCTCATCGTGAACTAGAGGTAATGAGTGCCGTCCTCACAGATGAGGTTTCATGTGAGTCAGTTTCTGTAAAGTGCCTATCAGTCCACCTGGCCCGTAAAAGTCTACTCGTCACTATTAGTACTCTTTCACACATGATTTTATCTGTGATGGTTTACTAAGTGCAGAGCAAGTCTGTGCTACGTGGGATTCAATGCTGGAACTTCGCCGGTGACCTTGGCCTCCTTGTGCCACGGTTTCCCCTGGCAGCTCATCTGCTGAGCTGCCCGATTCCTCGCTGATGCAGAATTCCAGGAGGAGGCAGGTGATTGTACCCAGTGGGGCACTGGCCTCATGGAATTCAGGACCAGGGACAGGGTGTTGGGGTGACTTTGGCTCCACAGGACTTTATTTGTGTGTGATTAAGGCTGTAGGCATTCACTCCTGTTGGTGAGTTTTATCTGATCATTATATTTATTCAACAGTAATTATTGAATGCATCGTCTTTTCTTTTTTTCCCACGGTGAGCAGACACTATGTAAACAGTCCCCTTAGCAGTCTTCTCCGTGTGGTTGTCAGACTCCCTGCACAGTCACTTCAGCTCACACTGACCCGGTGTACAACAGGTATACAACAGATCGGCTGGGCGGCCCTCGCTTGTTACGTGTGAGACCGTGGGTGCAGCCCCTCTGTCAAGCCATCTCCTTTAGGGCCTTCCTCTCTTGCTGCCCTTCTACATTTCTAAGCGGGATGTCTGTGGGGAGAGGAGGGTCCCCACAAATCCTCACAGGTCCTGTAGGTGCAATTGTACAGCGATAATACGTAAGGATTATAGTAAAATTACAGAGAGCATGAGAGGTAGAGGAGAGACTGGAATAATGGGAGTCAGACACATTTCATGGTAGCATGCTCACCTCCTGGATGGCCATGCTCTTACCAGCCAGGTCCGCGCACAGCGTGGGCCGAGGGGAGGTCGGGTGGAGACCTGGCAGGAGACTTGAAGACCTGGCAGGAGGTTGGAGAGCCGGGCCGGATGCTGGAGCCCTGGGCACGAGGTTGGAGGACCCCACTTATTGTTAACCAAGCATTCTACCTCTTAGGGGGACGTAATTGCATGTCACCATATGTCACAGGAAGGGGCAGTCCAATAGGCATACACATCGTAGGAAGAGGATGTATGATAGGCATAAGCAAGACAGGAAGGGGATGAGCTAGGGGTGTGCCCATAGGAAGGGGAAGGTCTAGGGGTATACATGTGACAATATGGGCGGACCCTAGATTCATGATGGCAGCCTAGCCTTAGTCATCCTTGGGTGGGTTTGACCTCTCTGGAGTCTCCTACAAGGAACCAGACAACTACTATCCTTATCAGAAGGGAGTGGGCCCTACTTGTTGTGGGATGAATAGTGGTGTCTGCCTGATCTAGATGGCTGATATCCCTTAGGGAGAATAACTCTGACCTACTTCTGATGACCTCCAAGTATATAGTCATTTGCAAGCAGCTAAGTTTGGCATGTATTTGGGGGAGACAACTTGGAAGAAATCCTTCTGTTTCCGGCAGATGTCCTTCTGCAGAGACTGGTGGTGAGTAGATGCCTACCTGTCCTTGCCTCTAAGGAGCATCGTGGCTGTCCTTCTTTCAAGACAGGTGGAATTGTTCTTTTGGCAGTTCTTGGTAGGTTCAGTAATCTTCACCAGCCCCACAGTTCAAATACATCAATCCCCTTTGGTCGTCCTTGCTCAGTGTCTAACTTTCATATGCCTACAAGGCGATTGAAAGACCCTGGCTGGGGTCATGTGCACCTTAGTCCTCAAAGTAACATCCTTGCTTTTCAACACTCTAAAAGAGGGCGTGTGCAGTGGATTGATGCACAACAGTGCGCCCTTTGATCTCTTGACTGCTGCTTCCATGAACGTTGATCGTGGATCCAAGCAAGAGGAAATCTTCGACAACTTCAATCTTTTCTCCATTTATCATCATGCTCTCTCTATATTAATCAAGTTGTGGGGATTTTGGTTTTCTTTACCTAGAGTTGTAATCCATACTGGAGATCGTCGATCTTCATCAGCAAGCGCCTCACGTCCTTCTCATCTTTTAGCAAGCCGGGCTGAGTCATCTACATATCGCAGGTGATCAAGCTGTTAATAAGCCTTCCTCTGATTCTTTGCCATGTTCTTCATATGATCCAGCATCTCTAAGGATCTGCTCAGCATATAGATTGTGGTGAGAGGAGACAACCGTGACACACCTTGCTTGGTTTTCAATCATGCAGTCTTGTCTTGCTCTGTTCCGTTTTCTCCATGTTGAAGCTTTAAATTATAGCAGTCTTGTAGGATAGTAATATTGTCCCATTAGGTTCCCAAGGCTATGTCTTCACAGAAGCAAATAATTATGTCTTTCTCTCATGGAACTCTTGGTAGATCCAAATCACCGACCTGTCAGTTAGCCACCAAGTACGTCAACCACAGCGCCACTGGGGCCACTATATAAATTGCACCAAAGCAAAAAAACCCCAAACTCACTGCCATCCAGTCCTTGTCGACTCCTAGCGACCCTGTGGGACATGATAGAATTGCCCCTGAGAGTCTCCGGCAGTGTAATTTCTTAAGTGAGTAGAAAGCCTCATCTTTCTATCACGGAGAAGCTGGTGTTTTTTGAACTGTTGACCTTGGGGTTAGCAGCCAATGTGTAACCACTATTCCACTAGGGCTTGTATATGAACTACATAGAGATGAACAGCTGTTTGCCATGTTAAGAAAGCTGGAAGGTATTTAGTGCACCTGCAGCAGTTCACCGTAAGAACCTGTAATACCCAGTGCTTTGAGAGCCAGTATAGCTAGCTCTTAATTGGGATAATGAGAAGTAGAAATTGTTGATAATTGAAAATCAGGCCCTGCATCTGACTGTCGTAAATGCACACAAACCTGGTTGAAAGAAAACTAGATGTATGATGGGCTTCCTAAGTCAGGAAGCAAAAATCAGTGATTATTTCTTTTATCACCAGAAATCCTGTTGTTTCTTTCCATATCAAGTGTGCTAATTTTTTTTTCAGTTTTTCTCTTTAGGTGAAAGATAACTTAATAAACATGTGGCTGAGGAGCAGTTTAAGTGCCTGACCAGTGGAGGTCAGTATCGAGCCTCTGCAGTTTACTCCCAACTTCTTATTTCAGGGTGACCCATTGCTTCCTTTCTCGGGCCTCAGGCCTCTTTCTTCCAATAAAGAGATGCATACCTCACAGTGAAACAAACCTTAGCTGTGAACTGTCACCTAGTGCATTCCCCTCGTAGACTTTCCAGGGGCAGCAAACCTCGCCCGCTCCTGTGCCCTCCTCCCATGGTTGGCATGCTCAATGTTGCAGCAGCTGTGTGTGTTCGGGGTGCCTCCCAGCAGTGGACCACTAGAGGGGGCATCTTCCAGTGCAGGACCTTGTGGTGTCATGTGCCTGCACAGCACCCCACCCCCACCCTCAGTGCCCCTGGCCAGTGAATCCCCCCACTAGTGTAGCTAGCAGTCCAGGAGGGAGTTAGTCTTGGGGGCTCATACCACCATATGTTAAGTTTACTTTTTACAACTGTTGAAGCCTTTAGGCCATGTCAGAGCTATTTAGTTGTGTGTATGTATAATGTGTGTATACAGTAGGAATGTGTGATAGTTATATAATTTCATGTCAACTTGAGGATATATAAAAGTGTAAGGGGCTAGCCTGTCAGTCATGTCACAGGAGGTGCAACCGAGACATACAGCTCTCTGGAGGCTGGCCTTTCACTCTCTGCCGTCACCTTCTTGCCTGCTGGCCACCCCGAGAGGGGCTGGAGCCCTGCTGTGCTTTCCACCAACTTAGGATCCACAGGCTTTGCACCCACCAGCCTGGGATCTCCCTGTGTTCTGCATCATTGCATGTGGCTGCGTGAGTCTGAAGAGGGACTTATGGACTCAGATAGGATTGATGGACTGGAGTTGGACTGGGCTGGGATGTTTTGTTATATAATTACCCCTTGAAGTAAGGCTCTTCCTTACACATAGTCAACTTGGCCTAACACAGGACGCTATAAGTTTATTTGAATTGGTGGCCAAGAGTTTAAGATGTATATATGGGAAATGTGTGTGTATATATGTATGTGTTTATATGTAATGTGTGTGATTTATATGGACATATATGTGTTTATAAGTGCATTCATACACACACACATACTCACTCGCTCACCCATTGCCAACAAATTGATTCAGACTCATAGGGAACAAAGTGATTTCAGACTTACAGGGACACTATAGGTTAAAGAATTTCCATGGGAGCACACACTGCCTACTCCCAGTGCCAGCTCTGAACTATCCTCATGCCGCTGAGTTGGTGCTTGAGAGCCCCGAGCCATTTAGACTCAGTACAAGTACCGGACAACTTGTGTCACCTGCGAGGGAGGTGTTCTCAGGGTGCACCGCACGGCCACACACTTCACCTTCCAGACGAGCCGGCAGGTACCCCTCCTCGGGGTCATGTTCGTCGGCTGGGACTGCAACAATGGCTCCACTCTGGCCGCCGCTGTGCTGGACAGCCGGCTGCGCTTGTCCTGGCTCACACGCATGGGTCACAAGGAAGCCAATTACGTACTATGGTTTGCTGACGCAGGTGGGCACCCTGAACCTGGGCCTGGATGCTGAAGGCCAGGAGGTGCACGTGCCCTTCTGCGCTCTGCTGCCCATGGTGACTCTTGATGACCTGGTGTTTGACAGCTGGGACATCTCATGACTGAACCTGGCCCAGGTGATGTAGCGCGGGCAGGTGCTGGATTGGGGTTTGCAGGAGCATCTGTGGCCGCACATGCAGCGCCTGTGCCGGAGCCCCTCTGTCTACTTTCCAGAGTTCATCGAGGCAACCAGGGCACCCGTGCAGACCACCTCATCCTGGGCACGCATGCACAGATCTGCAAGGACATCCGAGACTTCTGGACCAGCAGGGTACTGGGCGAAGTCATTGTCCTGTGGACAGCAAACACTGAGCTCTTTGGTGTGGTCCCAGCCTGTAATGACACAGCTGACAACCTGCTTTGAACCACCGAGTCCAGCGGGGATGTGCCCCCGTCCACGCTCTTTGCTGTGGCCGGCATCCTGGAGGGCTGGCTGTTCCTTCCTCAGTGGGGCCCCCCAGAACACCCTGGTGCTGGGGGCACTCGAGCTAGCTTGGTGGCACCGCTTTTCGTGGGCGGGGATAGCTTCATAACAGGCCAGACCAAGGTGAAGTTTGTGCTGGTGGACTTCCTCATCAGCTCTGGTCTCAAGATCATGTCCATCATGAGCTACAATGAGCCATGTGGTGGATGACACGGTGCTCGACTCGCCTGGTGAAGTGCCCGACCACTGTGTGTAAATCAAGTACATGCCTTACGTGGGTGCCAGCAAGCTGGCACTGGACGAGTACACATCAGAGCTGATACTGGGCGGCACCAGCACCTGGTGTTGACCTGGGAAGACTCGCTGCTGGCCACACCCATCATGCTGGACCTGGTGCTGCTGACCGAGCTGTCCCAGCGAGTGGCTTCTGCACAGATGGGGACCCTGAGCCACAGGGCTTCCACTCGATGCTGGCCCTGCTTGACTTACTTTTTAAGGCGCCTTTAGTGCCCCCAGACAGCCCTGTGGTCATCGTCCTCTTCCACTAACGCAGCTGCATCGAGAATCTTCTCAAGGCCTGTCTGGGACATCCACCACAGAACCACATGCTGCTGGAGCACAAGATGGAGCGCCCAGACCCTGTGCTCAAGCAAACCGGGCCTGTGGCCCATCCTGTGCGGTACCAAAAAGTCCCAGTACCTGCCGTCCCCAATGGCTGCACAGGTGACACCAATGGCCACTGCTTGAGCCTGCAGTGTGTGCTGCGCCCCGTCCCCCCGTTCCCATCCTTCAGGACCCCATCCTGCCAGACCCCATCCCAGACAATGAAGCTGGCACCACTATCACACCTGAAAAAAAGAGAATTTCCACGGACATCCTCATTAGGGAAGGCGGCTGCTACATCTTTCCCCTCTGGAACAGCTGGTAGATTCAAGCCACTGACCCTGTGGCGAGCGGCTGAGTGCTTTATCCTTGCACTACCAGGGCTGTGCACACATAACCACAAATGAAATGCACCAGTCAACCAGCCGGCCAGCTTGGAAGTTCGACTCTTGATCATTCTTTCAGAGCTTTAAGGAAACAAAACCAGACAACACAGCGTGGCCCCTACTGCCATTGCCTGCCACGAGACTGTTTGCCACGGAGCAGCCCTGGTGGTCCTGTCCTGCTCAGTGTGGATTCTTGGTCAGAGGCAGGAAGGGGACTCTCAGTGGCCAGTGCCCATTAGTCCCAGAGGCTTGTCCTGCTCCGTCAGATCCCCATGCAGACTGTGGCTCTGGGAGCGGGCCACCCCTGCCTAGTTTCTGCTGCTCTTCTTGAATCAGTCCACTGTTTTTTTGGGATTAAATGTAAGGAAACAAAACAGAGACGATTGCCAACGACATAGGTCCGACTCATGGCAGCACCGTGTGCGTCAAAGTAAAGCTGGTACTGGCTTCCACTGGCTGCTGGTTCCGAAGTACGTCCCCAGGGCTCTCTGTGCAGAGCCTGGGGGTGAACCTGAGCGGCCACCCTTTGAGGAGCAGCCTAGCACGGTGACTGTTTGCAAGACCCGGGCACACTGCTTTCTAGTGAGTGCTGGCCGGCCACTTGAGGAATCCCTGTTCTCAGACTTGCTATCCACTCTTGCTTCCTCCCACACAGAGTCAGTATCCGGCCTGCCTGGTGGCTCTTGGCGCTTCCCTCACCCACTTGTCTTTTGGAGTCTGTAGGCTTCATCACCCAGTTAGCTTGTGAGCTCTGGCTTTGGATTTTTGAAGGCTGACTAGTTGCTGTGTAGACTTTTTGCTTACATAGGGAGTGGAGATTCAGAAAACGGGCTGTTCTCCCGCAGTCATCTTCGCGAGCTCATGCCCCGCGTTGAAGATAGCAGACAGAGGGGATGGCTTTCGGCCTCCTTTTCTATGAGCGAGTGGCATCTGGGCCTTCTAGCCGAAGGTTTGGAAGCTTGAGCTCTGGAATCCCCCAGGCTGGCCTCCCCACCTCCTGTTCTGCCATGCAGATGTGGCTGCTGGGTGGTTTTCCAAGGCTTTCACGCTTAGTCATGAGATGGCACGGATTTAGAGTTCGTGGAATCTCTGGGTGGGGAAAAAGATCAATGAGTTAGGCTTTGAACTGAAAAGCCCATCCAGGGTGCCTTGGAAGAAAGGCCTGGTGCTCAGCTGTGGAGCCCTGTCCTCCTGTGGCACACAGCGGCTCCCCGTGGGTTGGGTGTCACTCCACGATTTACGGGTTTTGGAGTTAGAAGCTAATGGGCATGCACAGGAGTCCTGACAGTGATGCGGTAGGAGTGGAATGGTTTCGCCGTCTGAGGTGAATGTGGCAGGGCAGTTGCTATAGGTTATTGTGCCAGCCTGGCCGATAAACACAAGTAGGATTAACTGAAGGGCAGAGGGATAAATGGCTCGGTGAGCCTCACCTTGGTTGTTCTGTGCCTCAGTTT
Source organism: Tenrec ecaudatus (assembly GCF_050624435.1). Taxonomy (NCBI): domain Eukaryota; kingdom Metazoa; phylum Chordata; class Mammalia; order Afrosoricida; family Tenrecidae; genus Tenrec; species Tenrec ecaudatus. Next base: position 162,905,432 of record NC_134535.1, on the reverse strand, counting down.
AAAGGGGTACACTACCTGTGGGATGCCTAGCCTGTGGACTGTGTTGCTGTGAGTTGAGGTCCCTTTAAGCCCACACGATTGGAATGTTCATCTCTGGAGCTGGGGACTGACAGTTGATGACAGTTGGGGACCTGCCTTGCTGTTTGCTGCCTGGGGATATATAGCCCAGCTCTCTCTATAGAAGGGGACTGGCAACTGGCAGCTCTCAAGTCTGGAAGGACTGCTAGTGTCTCACTGCTTTATAATTTAACTGTTAATTTCTTGTATTATCTATCTGTATATAATTTAACGGTTCATTTCTCGTATTATATATCTATCTTTATAAATATATTTACATATAATTACTAGCAATCTGGTTTGTCTCTCTAGAGAACCCTGTTCAATACAGCAGTGGACCGCTGTATTCCGGGGAGGCATTTGGGTCCTCACATCCTTTCCACCTGTTTCTTTGGGCCACCTGGAGATGTCATCATCCACTTTCTCAGAGCTCGGTGGCCAGCGTTTAAGAGTAGCATAAGGGGACAGAAAACAGCACACTGTCCCCACTGCCTGCTGAGTATTCATTTTACAGACCCCGAAGGCTCATTTCTACTCAAGTTCTCTTTTTAACAATCATTTTATTGGGGGCTTGTACAACTCTTATCACAATCCGTCTGTCCGTCCGTCCATCCATCCATCCATCCATCCATCCATCATCATTCATCCATCCATCCATCCATTGTGTCAAGCACATTTGTACATTTGTTGCCCTCATCATTCTCAAAACATTTGCTTTCCACTTGAGCACTTGATATCAGCTCCTCATTTTTGCCCCTGTCTCACCCACCCTCTCTCTCTCACAAACCCTTGATAATTTATAAATTATTATTTTTCATGTCTTACACTGTCTGATGTCTTCCTTCACCCACTTTTCTGTTGTCTATCCCCCAGGGAGGGGGTTATATGTAACTCATTGTGATCGGTTCCTCCTTTCTCCCCCACATTTCCCTTCTTCTCTTGGTATCGCTACTCTCATTATTGTGCCTGAGGGGTTTCTCTGTCCTGGATTCCCTGTGTTTCCAGCTCTTATCTGTAGCAGTGTGCATCCTCTGATCTAGCCAGGTTTGTAAGGTAGAATTTGGATCATGATAGTGGTGGTGGGGAAGCATTTGAGAACTAGAGGAAAGTTGTATGTTTCAACAGTGTTATACTGCTCCCTGACTGACTTGTCTCCTCCCTGCGACCCTTCTGTAAAGGGATGTCCAGTGTTAGGTAAACTGAGGCACGGAACGAGAAGAGATGGACCATACTCGCTGAGGACTGATTAAAAAGCAGGCTTTATTGGGGACAAGCGGACGGGCTCAACAGCCTACAGTAAAGTGAAGCTGTGTAAGCCTCCCCAGGGCAGCGCTTGAGGGTTTTTTTATACCCCCTCCCCCCCCTTGAAGCTTTTGGAGAGTTGACGTGAGGTGCGGTTTTGCTCAGTGGGGCATATATGGCTCGTTGTTCAAGGTCAGTCTGTTCTGGTTCTAGGAACAATGATATGAGCGGTCTGTGCTTTTAGAGGGTACAGTTGTTCGCAGAACTAGACCGTTTCTGGGAAACTCAGTCTGGGGGAAGGGTGCCGATTCATGCTTTTACCAGACATCCAGTTGCCTACAGATGGGCTTTGGGTTTCCACTCTGCATTCCCCTCATTCACAATGATAGGATTTTTTTGCTCTTTGATGCCTAATACCTGATCCCTTCGACACCTCATGATCGCACAGGCTGGTGTGCTTCTACCATGTGGACTTTGTTGCTTCTCAGTTAGATGGTTGCTGGTTTATCTTTAAAGGCTTGTTATCAAGCCTTTAAGACCCCAAACGCTGTACCTTTTGATAGCTAGGTACCATCAGCTTTCATCATCACATTTGCTTATGTACCAGTTTTATCTTCAGCTATTGTCATGGGAAGGTGTGCACCATGGACTGCCAGGTTAATAGAACAAATTGTTCTTGCATTGAGGGTGTACTTGAGTAGAGGCCCAATGCCCATCTGCTACCTTAATACAAAACCTATAATTATATGCACATAGATCTATTTCCCCATCGTCATATAAAAATACATTTACATATATACATGCTTGTATAGAGATTTCTATAAATGTCCTTTGCCTCCTAGTTCTTTCCTCTATTTCCTTTTACCTTCCTCTTGTCCCACTATCATGTTCAGCTTTCATTCCAGTTTCAGTAATTTCTCTCATTTACAGTGCCCTTGATCAAGCTCTACCAGGCCTCCTACATGCTTCTCGCCATCAATTTTGGATCAATTGTTGTTTCCTTGTCCCTGGGTTTGTTAACACCCACTTCCTTTTCCTGCCACCCCCTCACCTATGCCCATTGTTTTCTCCATTTTGTTTATCCAGCCTATCTCATCTAGATATACCTGCAGAGATAATGTGCACAAAAAACAAGACAGAGCAAAACAAAGCAACGAAAGAAAACAGCAAAACCAACTGGAAAAAAAAAAAGAAAGAAAAACCTGTAAATAGTTCCAGGTCTATTGACCTTTAGGAATGTTTTCTGGTCAAGTCTGATGGGGTGCCATGCCCTAGCCCCCAAATCTAATTTTAGTATTCCCTGGGGATTTTGTTCTGCTCCCCTTGCTGTTCTGTTGCATGCCCTTATTGTTTTACCTGGGTGTGGTGGGATCAGATCAGCTGCAATTCCTGCACTGTGTCTCCAGTGTTGGCCCCTGTAGAGCTATGGGTCAGTGAGGGATGTTGTGTCTCATAGTGGGGTTGGCGCTATGGTTTTCTCTGTGCATTGGCTGCTCTGAACAGGAATTTTGTCCTCAGGGCTGGGCGGGCCAGGATGTGCTCCACTCTCCCTCCTCCTTCATTTGCTCCTGTGTGCTCTGATCAGAAGTGTCCCTCTCCTGGAGCTGTAGCTTCTGCGCTGTCCTCTGAAGTGAATTCTGTGGGGAGGGAGGGGTCAGTATCCAGTTGGGATTGAGGCTGGCCCCTTAGACCTTTCTATTGGTTCCCTGCTTCATGCCGGTATATTGCATTTACATCTTGAAGCACTGGGTTGAAGTCTGGTCCCTTTTTTCCTGTGGAGATATAAACAACACACCCCCCTTCGGTGGGTTAGTGCCCTGTTCCCCTGCTACCCATGCCTTTTTTTCCTTCTTTTTTTCTAAGAACATGTTATACTCACTGCAGGGCAGGCTGACACAGTTGCCCTTAGCCAGGCCACTCACCACCCTCCCCCAACATAGTCTGACATGAGCGAGGGAGAACCAGTGCTGGTAGATGAGGGAGTATGTAGCTAAATGTTCTCCTTCCTCTCCCTGTAATTTTTAACCTTAGAATCGTAGGGAAATCTTTTCCCCATAGAACCGTGTGGAGATAGAGAGCTCCATTTTCATGCCACTCTTCTAGTTGCATGTTTTCCTACTTCCCCAAATAAACATCCCCAAAACAAACATACAAACCAGAGCAAAGACCACAACCCAATCGCATTGTCCTCTATTAGATTCCAACGCACAGTGACCACGTATAGGGTGTCAAAGGCTGTTTGTCTTTAGGGAGCGGATAGCCTCACCTGGGCCCTGCACAGAGATTAGTGGGTTTGAACTGCTGATCTTGTGGTTAGCAGTCCAACACTTACTTGACAGCTCTGCACTACCAGGGCTCCTTCCAGTGTATAGAAGATTGATATCAGCAGAAGGCGTTGTATGATGGCTCCATGCATGAGCTTTTGGAGTCTTGACTTTTTTATCATTTTATTGGTGGCTCGTACAACTCTTATCACAATACATCCATCCATCCATTGTGTCAAGCATATTTGTACATTTGTTGCCATCATCTTTTTCAAAACATTTGCTTTCTACGTGAGCCCTTGGTATCAGCTCCTCATTTTTCCCCTCCCTCCCCATTTCCCCCTTCTTCATGAGCCCTTGATAATTTATAAGTTATTATTTATACAAATTATTAATATATAAAATGATTTTGTTGGAGTATTACCTTTTACTGATTATCCCAACCATGCTATTTATTTGTAAACATATTTACTAGCAGTGTATCTCTAGAACATTTCCTTAGCATCTTTACACCTCAATTTCTTCAATAGTAAAGGGAAAACATACATTTCGCAGGTAAAACATACTATATAAATAGTACCTGGTACAGAGTAGGCACTTTATAAATGATGTTTATGATCAGTAAGAAAAGCTTTTCCCATTTCTCCAGAAAGAGACACAGCTGCTGTCTTAACATTTCATTACAAGTGCCCTAGTGGGGCTAGGGATTTGGTGAGAAAATCTATGGGTCTTTGGGGTCAGGAGGGGATTTGAAGATTCGTGGGTCCCTCAGTGGCATATTTGTTTGCTGGATCTTGGGGCAGGAGGCAAAAGACACAGATGAGAGCAGGATAGTAGGAAAGGGTATCATCGAGGAAAGAAATCAAGGAAAACCCCGTAGTGAATCCCAAGAAGGTATACGCAGGTTTGCTCTAGGAGGCACGTGGCCATGAGGGTCAATCCAGATGATGAGTCACACAAAGCGGAGGTCAGGACTCGCAGCGACATGTGGGAGGAGAAGCTGAGAGCCAAGGCACAAGACATTGGATGAGCTTCTCTGGAGACTGAATCATGCCGTAGGGGTAGAGCAGGTCGGGTCTCACATACCTCCTGAGTGATGAATACTTTACAAGTCTCAGAGCATCATCGAGCTTGTGTACACAGCGCGTCTTCCTGCATCTAAAGAGGACTTGCTCCACCAGGAGACACTACAGCGCTTGAAGAAGTCTTAGTGACACAACAGTTTAGCGCTCAGCTTTGAATGTAAAATTTGACAGCTTGAGCTCCCCCAGCAGTTGTGCAGGAGAGAGACCTACTTATCTGTTTCTATAAAGATTACAACCAGAAAATCCTATGGGGAAGCTCTGCTCTGTCACATGTAGTCACTGTGAGTTCAGATCTCCTTTATGACCCTTTATTAGGCTGTGTTTTCTAGAGAAGCAAGACCAGTGAAGCACGTGTGTCTGTATGTCTCCGTCTCTAAAGAGAGAGATGGAGACAGAGACAGCTAGAGAGGGGCTTCTATCAAATAAATGACTCACACGGCTATAGAGGTGGGTAAGTTCCAAGGCTGTGGGTCAGAAATCAGGTTTGTGTTTGCATGTTACTCATGTATTTGTAGCACTGATAGTCCCAAGACTGACAAGTTAGATGACAGGCTTCTGGCTGCAGACGGAATTGAATCCGAGATTCGTCATCAGGATGGCTGGCAGTTGATGACACCAGGATCAGCAGGTGATATGATGAACCACTGGTTCAAGTTCAAAGAACCAGCAGTCGGAAGGAGGATGAGCCAGACCCAGCAAAAAGCAAGCAAGGTTTTCTACTGCATCCACTTATAGTGGAAGCAAGCCACATCCCCAGGGAAACTTCCTATCATTCAATTGAGGCAGGACAGTGTTTTATATGAGGGGTTTGCAGTCCACAAAAATCTTCTTATCCCTGATTGACTATTCATAGTGGAGCCTGTTGTGGAGGTGATCACATGGTGCTAGGTCGTACCGCGGGGGATTACCGGACTCAGTTTTATTGCCGAATCACCGAGACTCCTGGCCCAGCCAAGTTGACACAAAACCTTAACCATCACCTTAACTGTGCCAGACACCCACACCTGCAGCAGCACAGCCTCTTGGGAGGAGGACAGTTGATGGACAGGAGGAGAGCCATGCTATGTACGGAGCAGTGAGTTCTCATCAAGTAAGAATGGACTCGCAGCAAGTTTGGTTTTGCTGAGGCATCTAGGTTTAGAATAAATTTGCTTCTTGCTCTTGAAGATTTTACTAATCTTGTGAAAGCTTTGAGACCTTTTCCGTTAGTTGGGAGTTTGGTATTAGTTCACTTCTTTTATGGCATCTGTGGATTGGATTGAAATCAAAGATGATGGGCTATATTCCGTATTGAATAAACCCAACACCCAAGGCTGCTGAGTTGATTCCACCTTGTAGCGACTTTATAGGGCTGAGCACCACTCTCCTAAAGGCTCCCAAGGCTGTGATCTTCCTGGAAGCAGACTGCTACATCTTTCTTTCACATGGTGGCTGTGGGTCCAACGTAATCACTGCACCATCTGACGGCTCTCTGTTGTTGCCCAGCATCTACATCTCCCCTTGTGAGTAGTGCAGAGTCAACCTGTGGAGGGCAGTAACCACGTCTCTTTCATAGCACACCCCAGGAACACCCAGTCAGCACAGTGCCCGCTGCCTTGCAAAGTAGTGCACACTGTGTATTGTAGAGTGTCATCCCACTTAACCCTCAGGACAGTGACTGACCAGTGCTTACTTAGGTGGGTTACTATATGTTTCTCTTAAATTCTTGCAGGCATTTGAAAAAATAATCATGCTTTTTTTTTGCCCCCTGAAGAAACAGAAAGATGAGTTTGGTTAGGCATGATGGGGGCTGCCCAGTGTTAGTAACCTGGGCCTTGGATGTTGTAGCTCTCCGTTCAGTGAGGTGTGTAGGTGTTTCCCTGGCAGACCCGAGTTTGAGCCCCAGTCAACACACCTGTGGTGCAGTCCCCACCCAACTGCCAGTGGAAGTGCGTTACTACGACACCGAGCAGCTGCTGTAGAGCAGAGGAAAGGCTTGGCAGTCTGCTTCCCCAAATCAGCCAGTGAACATGCTATGGATCCCCATGGTTTGATCCTCATGTGATCATGGGGCCGATGAAGGCTGGGCAGCGTTCTGTCCCAGCATGTGCTTGTGGTTGATAGGAGCCAAGGGCTGATGAGAGACAGCTAAGAACAATAAACAATGTCTCACTGCGCACAATGTCCCTGGCAATGACCGGGTCACGGGTGGGTATTCGACTCACGTGAGTTCTCTAACTTTTCTACCTATGTCTGTGAAGAGGTATCACATTTGTGGAATGGCCATCTGATCAATGACTTTCCCACGAAACGTTGTTGTTGCTGCTAATGCCATTAAATCGATTCCAACCCACTGCGACCCAGTGCACAACAGAGTGAAACATTGCCCCGACCTGGACCTCCCACAATTGCTGTTATGTGTGGTCCCGTTGCTGCAGCCACTGCGTCAATCCCTCTCCTCCCGGGTCTTCTTTCTCGCTGTGTCCTGACGCAGGAGAGCAGTTCATTACGGCTGGTCAAGTCTTCATCTGTAGATAGTTGGGCTTTTTCAAATAACTCTCTCCTTTGGACATGTACTAGAAACGAGTTCCCAGTCCTCCACAGTCAGTAGTTACAAAATAAAGCTTTCACGCTGGTGGGCTCTTTCAAGGTTTTAGCTTCCAAAGGAATATTTTTACATTTTCATGTGCATTGATGAATATGATATTTGTATTACATCTTGGTAGCAACGCTTTTATTGTCTGTTCTCATCTTAATATATTGTCAGAAGCTGCATATTTAAGAAGATCCAAATCTCGATACTACTGCCACGGGTGAAATAACTTCAGCGTGCGACATGGGCAGGCATCCTAATCGTGCACCCCGGAGACGCACGGCTCCCATTGGTCAGCCTGCGTGCTGGTGCTGACATCTTGCCGCTCCCACCCTGGTGGGGAGTCACAGCCAGGGTTATTTAGGGCTGTCTTTAGCCCACCAGGGAGCAAGCATGGAAAAGCCATTTGGGCTTTCCCATATTTTAAGTTGAAAATGAAATCTTTTCTCCCATAACTTTGGGAGGGTTTGAAATAGCATGGCTTCCTCCCCGTGCTGCATTGAAAGATATCACTCGCAAGACTAGACTAGGGCAAAATGTGAGCGATGTCCTGGGATTTGTAAAAGGAGGCAGCTCTAGGAGGTAGTGACAGCAGCTAGAAGCTCAAACGCAGCAATAATTATGAAGATGTTGCAGGCAGTGTCTGAGTCTGACAATTCGGTAAGTCGCTATAACTGGAGTCAAACACTCACAGCCGTTGAGTCGATGCTGACTCACAGTGTCCCCATAGGACAGGGGTTCCAAGATTAGACCTCTTTATGGGAGTATAAAGCCCCGTCTTGTTTTTCTCCCTCGGAGTAGCTGGTGGCTTTGAACTGCTGACGCTGCAGTGAGCAGCCCAAAGTGTAACCAGTACACGAGCACCTGACACCACGCAAGTGGTGTCTCGATGGCGCATTGGCGGCTTAGTGGTAGAATTCTCAGCTCCCATGCAGAAGACCTGGGTTCAATTCCTGACCATGGGAAGCTGGCACCTCTTTCTGTGGCAGTCCATGGTGGACAGGTTTGGCAGCTCTTCCAGAATAAGATGAAATAGAAAGAAATGCCTGTTGGTATTCTTTTGACAATCAGCCCGTGAAAACCTCTGGGTCACAAAGAAGCACTCTGATCACAGGGTTGGTGCGAGACCAGGCTGCGTTTTGTTCTGTTGTGTGTGTGGACCCCTGTGTGTGTTGGAGGAGGCCCCGTGTGTATGTGTGGACCCCATGTGTGGGTACGTGGGGCCCTGTGTGTGTGGACCCCTGTGTGTGTTGGAGGAGGCCCCGTGTGTATGTGTGGACCCCATGTGTGGGTACGTGGGGCCCTGTGTGTGTGTACCCTGTGTGTGTGGGGGCGGCATGTGTGTATGTATGTGTGTGGGAGGAGGGTATGCAGAGTGTGAGTCTCCAACAGCTAACCAATGGGTTTCTTCTTCTCTTTTGTGTTCATGTTGGATTTGGTCAGAATATGCTGGGCTCTTTGCCTGCCGATGGCACCAATGCCTTTCAGAGGTAACTTGTGCCCAGAACACACACTCTGGAATAGACTGTGTCTACAGTTCACTTTCTCTGGCCAAGGTTACGAAACCTTTCATTTGGAACGGAAGATGGCCACTGACATTGAGCTGCTCCTTCTAACCTGAGGCAGCCCAGTGGCGCAGGGGGTGATGGATTGGGCTGCTAACCCCAAGTGTGAGCAGTTCGAAACTGCCAGCCGTTCCACAGGAGAAAGTTGAGGCTCTCTACTCCCGTCAAGAGTGACAGACGCGGAAACTCACTGGGGCCGTTCTACCCTGCCCTGTAGGTTCATCATGGGTCGGAATCAACTCGATGGCAGTGGATTTGAGTTTTGCTTTTGTTTGTTATTTGTTTGATTTACTTTTTACTTCTAATCTGATGGCAGAATTTTAGAATCTTTTAAGTCTCTGATCGCTGTATGTTTTCAAGCCTGGAGTCCCCTGGCTTTACCCTGGCCCCGTGTTTTTCTCTGTCTATAACTGGTGCTAGGATATTTCCCCAATCACTAACGTGGTACCACAAGAGCCATGCGCTTCCTGATTGGCCAGACTGAAATCTGTAGACACAGTTTCCAGCATGTCGCATCTCTGGTATTTGGAATACCAGCCCATGGTATCACTGTAGGGGGCTGTGGATTTCATTGTGCTTGTTGTTTCCCTCCGTTGGTTTGATGCTGAGGAGGACAAAAAAAAATCCAATGATTTTAAACAAGTGTCTAGCACAATGAGTGTTTTTTAGGGGACTTTAGTTAACCCTTTGGTTTTCCTAATGCTCCTTTGGTCCTATTGCTTTGTTCCGGGGTGGCTTTCTTAACCCAGCTTGGTGTCCAGGTTCTTTCAAAACTGGATTCTGGGTATCATGCAGCCTCTTCTCCGACGCATTTCTTGTCATTGCACACAAGCCACGTCTCCTCAGAGCTGCCGTGCCATGCTCTCTTAGACCTTGAAGTTGGGGTCTTCGGTGCAAGCTTTCTGGATTCTAAGTCCAGCGACGAGGTAGTTTCTCATCTCACCCAGGGCATTTTTTGGGGAGCACAGCACATGTAAACTGAGGCTCACCAGGGCATGTGGACCACACTCCTTCTGGATGTTCCCCAAAGGTAAATGCTGCTGGCCCTGCGCGTGGGTCAGGACAGAGCAGCCAGTCTGGGTCTGGTTGCCCTTGGTTGTCTTCCTTGTGAAATGATCAGCCAGCATGTGTGCCACCCCAGCAGCCTTACCTGCCCCCTCTTCTCCACAGAGGCACCCCCAGCCCGCCCTGAGGATTCTGGCCCGGCACCCCAACACCATTGCTGGAGGCACGCCGATGGCCACGGCACGGCCACCCTCTGTGGTGCTTTCTACACGTTGTCCCCGTTCCTTGGCTGGCTTTAGAAATCGTCCCACTTGTCAGAGGCCTGAGCCGAGCACAGTGGCAGACGCTCGAGGGATGGTCACTGTGGTTTGTCCTCACAGTTGTGGCGAGCTGCTCCTTGTCAGTGGGCCACGATTGACTCAGCAGAAGCCCCAGCAGCCTGGGCAGCAGGTCGGTGGGCACAGCCCACTTCCATTTTCCTGATGTGCGTCCCGGGCTGCTTTTGTTCTTTGAAAGAACCCATTCTATTGTGCCCGCCTGTCTCTGTCTGCTTTGTGAGCAGCACTTTCCAGAGAAGTCTTACAATGTGCCAGCACTCAACAGTGAAGGGCGGGGCAGCTCTGTAAATACCTCCCCTGCTACTATGGCTGTGCCTCTCCTGGGCTTTGTGGGTTCCTTACGATTATGCCCAACTTAACTGCCCTCCCTGTGGGCTCAGCTCGGGGGTCCTTTGTTGGCCTCAATATTTTCTCAAAGATCTTTTATGAACTTTTCTCTTTTCCGCTGTATTTACCTCCCTCTTAGCTATTTTAGTGTGTAGCTCTCTCACCACGGTGAGAAAGAAAAATACACCCTCGCGGTGCCATTGGGAAACGCGACAGCTGAATTATTTCTCTCCTTGAATTAACGGAGAGAAATTCGTCTGTGCCTTTTTCTGTGCATGACCAGTAGATATTTGTTGGAGGGGGCAAAATAAAATGATTGAAAAGACCTGGTTTTCCCGAATGAAGTTTCTTGTTTCTCAAAATTAACTCTCTCATTGAGAATGTCAACTTCGATAAGGCAATATTTTGTTTTTCCTTTTTTACTAATTAGTCAACTCATAATGTTATTACTATTATTGAGGTGAGAGGACTATCCTTTGTTTTTCTTTTTTGGTGATGAGGATCCCTTTCTGTGACTTCTCAATGGAGTTATCTGCTCTAGGGAGAGACTGCCAGCTATCTGTCAGGGTTTGCCCCATCCTTCTCCCTGATGTTGTTAGGGGCCGTCCAGCCAAGCCCCAGCCCCCCAACAACCTTCACAGTGGCACAAAGCACTGGCCAGTCCTGCACCTTCCCCAGGAGGGGGACAGATTAGACCGTTGGACTCACAGCATCCTTATTGGTTAATATTTGGAATTAGATGGTCAGGCCTTTCGTTTGAAAGTCTAGTCCCAGAAGCTCCGCTGAAACCAGTTCCAACAGCCACACACAAGCCTCCAGGTCCAGCACGTTAACTGGGAAATGGACCCGGGTCTCTTGCATGGGAGGCAGTAATTACCCCAGGGACTCACTCCTGCCCTCCCTGCGTGCCAACAAAGAAAGTCCCTCATTTAGAGTGCGCTCACGGTCCTCTGGGCACCACAAGGTGTTTGTGCCTCCCGTGGAGGTAGGCATCACCGTGCTCCACAGTTTTATGAACTCGCTGGCAGTGGGCGTATTGTTTGCAGTTTGTTGGTTCCCTAAAAGGAGGAGGATTCCGTGAAACACTTTAAACATTTACACTAAGCACTTGGTGGAATGATATGTTGGGTATATGCTCTTAACTAAAATGGTTTTACCACTCTTAAGAAGGAGAAGTTGTGGGAGCGGTAGGGAAATGAGCTGATCCCCAGGGCTGAAATAGAAAGAAAATACTTTGCAAATGTTGATGGTAACATGTGTACGAATGGGCTTGACACATGGATGTGTGTATGGATTGTGATAAGAGCTGTATGAGCCCCCAATGAAATGGTTTTAAAAAAACCAAAATAATAAAAAACCAAGAAGCCTTCTTCCTGCTTCTCGCTGATGCCAATGTCCACGGGAAGGCTGAAGCTGAGCTCCCGCGGTCGCCCTGGGTCATGAGGGATTGAGGACGGTTGAGCAGCGAGACATATGTCGAAGGGAAACAGATGCTATTAGTTTGTGGAAGTCTTGTCATTTGGGATTTGCTCTCCTTTGAAACGGAACATAACCTCCCCTGATCTGACCGATGAGTCTGTTTAATGTTAGCATGAGGGCAGCTCTTTGCCAGTCCCATCCCCCATATAATTCCACAGACCTCAGAGAGGGCGGAATGCCTTATGTAATGGAAAGGAATATCGTAACACGTTGAAATGAAAAGGGGTGACATTTCCTGCGGCCTCTAAAATCTTAACCGTCATGTGCGATGCCGCTGCCGGGGGGCTCTCTTACAGATGAAAAAGTTTGCCCTCTTTTCCTTTGACCTTCCTCTTCCCCCTTTCCTGGGAGTTCACTCTTGGAGCCAGTATGTGGGTCAGAGGTAGGTAGACACTCAGGGTGCAGAAGGGAGCATGGTGGCCTAGAATGTTGTGAGATTCCATGTTTGGCAAGGGAAGCCTCTGCAGGGTGTAACCTGGCATGAGAAGGCAAAGCAGCAGGGGGGTGAGGGTCTCCCTGTGGCAGGGCATTGGGTAGGGGCGCCGGAGTGGAGTCTGAGCAGCGAGAAGGATGTCTGCGTAGGGGAGGGGCAGGATTGGAGAGAAGGGATGGTTATTGCCATGGTTACACAGGTTGGGTACCAGAAAGGATAAGCAGGAATCCAGAGACCGCCTGCAGATGGATGTCACGAAATCCAAGGACACGGCCCAGCCGGAGAAAGCAAGCACAGGCAAGCCTCGGGTGACCCAGCAGCTTCTCATGTTTCTTCCAGGACATACTTTATATCTACTTATGGGCTATCAGGAAAGTCAAGGAAAATGCGGTTCTCAACACACCCTCCCTCTAGTTCTCTACATTTCTAAAGATTCCGTTTTCTTCTCTCCAACCCTTCGCCACAGCGTTCTGCATTCTCGGATTGACACCGCCACACAGCGCAGCCCTGTAGGGACCCTTAAAGGGTCACACACTGAGTCCTTTTGGAATATCCTTTGAGTTTTTGGAACCAAAGAAACCTGAAGGGGCCCGAGGAGGACTGTAGGGTGGGGGAGAATGTTTCCTAAGGGAACGCTCCTAGGGCAACCCTTGCTCCCCTTGGAGAATGAGCCCATGTAATGTGATGAGGGGAACAAACTTCTGGGTGTCACTTTTCTGGTATTTTTCCTACCAATTCATTTTGGGGGGCGGCTATTAACAACTTGTTCATGGGGGGGGGGAAATGAGGAGCTGATATCAAGGGCTCAGGTAGAAAGCAAATGTTTTGAGACTGATGATGGCAACAAATGTACAAATGTGCCTGACAATGGATGGGTGTATGGATTGTGATAAGAATTGTATGAGCCCCCAATAAAATGATTCAAAAAGCAAACAAACAAAACTTGTTTATAATAAACGTCTATGCTTTTCCTACACCTGGGAGATTATCTATCAAGATCACCCCCTTGGAATTCCAAAGAAAACCCTCACCAGAATCTTCAGAGCTGACCTCTTTGCTTTCAGTGTAATTGGCCAACAGAAGCTGCTGGAAGCCACCGCTTTGATTGGGCTATTTTTTTAAAGGTATATTGTTGAGTGAATTTGCCTGAAGCCATCCCTTGACCAAAGAGACCCATTTAAACACATTTTGTTTGGAATAAACCCAGGCACATAGGAACTGACCCATTGTGGCATTCCTCACAATGTCCTTAGTAATTATAAAGAGGAAGTGAAGTCAGTTTAAAGTGGAGGAACCTGGCAGACAGGATTCTCTGTCCCATCAGCAGTGCTACCCGAGGGGACACAGTAAAAAGAACTGCATGTCTGTGTCGTTTCTGCCCAAGACAGGAAACCTGACTGTCACAGGAAATAAACAAAAGAAACATTTACTGCTTGGGAGAGAATACAACATCATTTGGCCCGCAATCTTAAACATTTTTGATGCCATAAAAATCATCAAAAACAGTTTCAAATTAAAGGCGTTTCTGAGCTGGGTCCTTTTTTAATGAAATAAATTACTGAGATAGATGGCAAAACTTTATGCTAAGATAGTAACAATGTGTCCTGCTCAATTTTTTTGATGTTTCTTGTAGTTATATGGGAGAACATTGATAGGAAATATGAGGGGACTTCAAAACGATGTGGAAAAGTAGAATTAAAAGGTAATAGGGTTAGTCCCTGGACTTTGTGAAGCCCCCTCGTATACTTTAAACTTTCTGGGCCATCAGAGCATCGGTTTAATCTGAAATGGCTCAAGGGGAGAAAAAAAAATTCTGTCTGTACCATATTTCAAACTCTTCTCTAATTTTGTCCTGATTTTGAAACAAACAAGTGTGCTCAAGGAATGGAAAATACTCATTATTTTCTAGGCCTGCTGGGTCCAAGATCCCGACCCGTCTTGAGTAGCACGCTCCTTTTATGATTCCTTTTTGGAAAATAACAGTAGCAGAAAGCGTACACCCAATAAAAGATCCTCCCGAATGAACAGGATTTTTAAAACTTGTGATTTGGGCGAGAGTTTACAGAGCAGGTGCGTTTTCCATTCAACAGTTTGTACACATTTTGTTTTGTAACACTTATTGCCATTCCCTCCGTGTCAGAACACTGTTCCCATTTCACTCCTGGCTTGTATCACTGTACCTTTCTCAGGAGGCTCACCCCTGTTCGTTTTCACAGGCCTGTTAGGTGTTTGCTACAAGGTGCTCCCTGAGGGTGGGTTCAGTTCTGCGTTTGAAGGGTGTCTGCGGATCCATCGTGAAGCTCCACAGTCTCTGCCAGAGCACACAGTCTGGACTTTTTATGATCTTGAATTTTGCCCTCCATTCTGTCCGGGACCCTTGGTAGCCACAGTCCGTGGTAGCCAGGCACTGTCTCGTTCCTCTGGTCCCAGGCTCGTGGGGGCTGGCTATAGTTGGCATCTCCCATTCATTGGTCCTTTGGACCAATTGTGTCTTTGAGTCTTTGAATTTCTGTTCTATGTATAAGTTGCCTCTTTGATGGGCACTTGCTAGATTGTAAGACTCTAGTCTCTAACTACCACAGCAGGGGGGCGGGGGCATAATCTTTGTCAACTAAAGTATATCAGTGGAGCTAGCCCTCCCCTGAGATTGTGGTCCTGAGCCCTCTAGACCAGACCCTCATTTCCCACTAGGTGTTTGCTTATGACCAAGAAGTTTCATAACGTTGTCCCATTTGCTGTGTTATATACATGGATACTTTGATGACATATATAAATACATATGCATAAAAAAGTCTGCCAAATCTGCCTGTAGATCTACTTGTAGACTACTATGTGTTATTACTGACATTGCAAGATTGTCTGTGTAAGGCTATTTCCCTCTGCGGTAACTCCTGTCTACCTCTCGGGGCCCACCTCTGCCTTAAGGATACTGTGCTGATCACATCCTTACTAAACGGGGAGATTTCAAAATGTTTCATGGAAAGATTCCATTATCTTTTCATTCCATTTCCCCCCGGAATTTTGATGCCCCCTTGCATATTGCCTCTCCTTTCCTGCAATATGATTCACTTCTATTATATCTAGTGAGTGATTTTTCCCTCTCCTCCCTACGCCCCCCCCCAAAAAAAAACCCTCGTAACCATTAAAGGATATTTCTTTCTCTGTGCCAACTTTTCCTTGACTTTTTATAACAGTGATCTCATGCAGCATAAAAAAGAGGATGTTCTTATGTGCAGATTCTGCACATCTATTAATTATTTAATATAAGTCTATCACGCCAACCACAGGAGTATTTGAGCCCAAAGTGGAAGGAAGATCACTTTATTATGTTTTTTGACGTGTGTACATTTCCTCTCCTGATCATTGGCCGAACTGTTATGTGAGCAACATGATCCTGTTCAGCAGACTAACATCTCTGCAGTCGTATTGGAAACTGGCACGGAATCTGCATGTGTTTTTCAAAGTCAACCAAAATATGCTGAAGGGAGATTGGGGAGAGGTGTACCTTTGATCCGCTGATAATGTGTGGGAAATTCCTGGGCTGACAGTGGACAGATATAGCAGCGTGCTTGCCCCCTCCTGTTAGATGATATTGCTGCCTTTTGTTTTGTCGCGTTTTTAAGGCACGGGGAAGGCAGCACGCTCCCCCCATTCATGGCCCGTTTTTCTCACGGACTCTCGAGTCGGGTAACTAAAGTGAGGATAAAGGAGCCCCGTGAAGCTACCTGACTTTGTGATGGTTGATCTCCTGACGTTAATCTCCTGAGTTCTAACTTGCTGTGCGGATTGCACTGTTAAGCCCATGACCTTAGTTCCTTTGAACGTCTAGCAGGTAGTGGTATAGGACTCCTTCCCCCTCTTATTTTGTGAGCAGGGACATGCCGGCCCATGACAGGGATTCAGCAGTTGAGTGGGCGGGTATTGGGGGGAGGGGTGGAAAGATCTGGGTCCCTCATTGACTGTGACCTCTCTTTGTTTTCTTCTTTTATAGTCTCCTTAGCCCATCTCACCCAACTGGTGCTCAGTCACAACAAGCTAACAAGTAAGTCCACTCTCTGATTGCTTACCCGGCTTTTGACTTTATAGTGCTTTTAGGATCCTGCTGACTTTAATGCTTTCTTTAAAGAAGCCATTGCCAAGTGGTAGCTGTCGGGAACGTAAAACTGATTTTAGTGGCCTGAACGTGCTGCGTTCCAGCATCGCCCTTGCCCGCACTTGGCTCAATAGTTCGTCATCCGGAGAGAGAAAAGGGCACGGTTTCTCCGGAACTCGCTCGGGTCAGGTTTGGCACCTACTGGTGACTGAAATGGCAGTGCCCTTGATGAGTAGCAATCTGTGAAAGACTTAGCAAAACATAGGATCCGATTTCTTTGCTGTGTCTTTTTAATCTGTATGGAGAGCCCGACTGGTGCAGTGCTTAGCACCCTCCACTGGTCAGGGGCTTGAGGGCTGCAGCCCTCTGAGAGAGGCCGGGGTGCCACCCTGCTGTCATAAAGACTGCCGCCAGAGAAACCCTCAGGGACACGCCTGCTCCGCCCTCCAGGGTCTCTGAGCCCGAATCAGCTGACTGGTAATGGGCTTGGTGTTGGCTGGTGGTTTCATTTATAGTTTGTTCTCAGAAGGGGAACATTTCACTATCGGGCTTGCTCCCCTTTCCTGCTTGGTAGCGTTTAAAAGAAAAAGCAGAGCAAAGAAAAATAGCTACCAACTTGTACACGTTCGCCCCTGTGGTTGTGAAGTTTTGGAGTCTGGTTTCCAAGAATGCAAGAAGTGCTTTGAGGCATCAGTAATTTTTAGACCTATTATCATGGTGGGACGTTAGCTGTTTGTTCTAAGAACCTCTCCTGCCAAGTGAGAAGGGACCATTTTAATCTTCGCTCTGTGGCTTTGATGGGAACGGGCTGGTGGTGGGAGGGGTGAGGGGAGGGGGTGGTGAGGGGGTGGAGGTGCCCTTACTCACCCCTAATGGACCATTGCGTCCTCGCTGTTGCCACATTTCCCACAGACTTGACCGATCTTCTAATCACGTGGCAAGCATGTGTGAGGGAGTCCTGGGACCTTGCGCAGAATGCTAGGTGGGGGGATCTGTGCGGTGAATGTGCGTGCATGTGCACAATGTGCAGCGTGCAGCGGTGCCACAGAGCTGTTGATGATGGAGGTTGAGGAGTGCCGGCCAGTGCCCTTCTCGTGTCCGGGCCAGGTGGATCTGCCAGCTCTGTGGCAGACACGCACATTTGTCACGCAAAGGCAGAGGGGTGCCCTGGTCCTGTTTGAGCTGCAGTGACTACAGAAGCTGAAGTGAGGGCTACTAGGCACCGCGATGATTTCTGTCTTGCGGGTCAGAGGCTGTGAGTGTCATTGTGTTGGTAGCAAGTGGTTGTGTGGTCCCCAAAAACCCTGATCTTGGCTCAGGGGGATTTGCAGCCTGGTTTGATGTTGGATGTCATGACCCCTAAATACCCCAAGCTTTAGTGAGTACACATTCTTGCAGTTTCCTACACATAGTTTGCAACAACAACAAAAAAAACCCCAAAAAAACCCCACAAACAAACCCAAAACACTCCCAAACAACCCCAAATCAAAAACAATAATTCTGCCATTGAGATGATGCCCATTCACAGCGACCCTGTAGGACAGGGTAGAACTGCCTGCTGTGTGTCTCTGAGACTGTAAGTCTTTACAGGAATAGAATGTCCCATTCTTCTCCCTAGTTCATGAACATCCTTCTTCATTGCTAAATTTTCTCTTCCGTCTGCAACATTGCTAAAGGGAAAGCATTTGCATATCAACACGATAGTGAAAGCAGCTTTATTTCTAGTACCAATTCATCTAGATTAAAAAAAAAACAACCCCACATGTACACTGGTAAAGATAGGAACTGGAAACACAGGGAATCCAGGACAGATGAACCCCTTAGGACCAGTGGTGAGTGTGGCGATACTTGGAGGGAAGAGAGAGGGTGGGGTGGAAAGGGGGAACCGATGACAAGGATCTACATATAACCTCCTCCCTGTGGGATGGACAGCAGAAAAGTGGGTGAAGTGAGACAAAATAATAATAATTTATAAATTATCAAGGTTTCATGACGGAAGGGAGAGCGGGAGGAAGGGGGGAAAATGAGGAACTGATGCCAGGGGCTTACATGGAGAGCAAATGTTTTGAGAATGATGAGGGCGATGAATGTACAAATGTGCTTTACACAATTGATGTATGTGTGGATTGTGATAAGAGCTATATAAGTCCCCAATAAAATGATTTTTAAAAAGAAAAAATAGATTTCTAAAAAATGGGAAAAAATGATTTTCATTGCTACTTCATAACTATAGTTTTGCCAGTGTTATGAATCATAATGTAAATATCTGATATGCAGGATGTATTCTCATTGTTACGAATTGAACATAATTAAAACATAGTGATTAATCACAAAAACAATATGTAATTATATATTGTGAAATATTTGTTTCTAATTACAAATAAATGAGAAAAACCCCCACATTTTTCTAATAGTTGTAGACTCTTGATTTTACTTGTTTACAAAGATAGACATCTTGGGCCTCAAACCTGTCTTTCCCTGAGGAGCAATAATAGGAAATTAATTGAAAGAGGGATGAGTGCAGAGTCTGGTTGGTACATTGTGTCTGCTCTTAAAATATTCAGCTCTGAAGAGTCCAAATTTCCTATTTCTTCCTTCCTTATTTTTTTTATTTTCCTCTCCCTCCCATTTAAGACATTCTTGACCTAATCCAGTAAACTCTAATTACCCGTCTTGGTAACTTCTGTCTCAGGCCACCGTGGGTCCAGTGTCAGTGACACGCGATCTGGTCCACGAAGGTCAAATTAGCATCTCTTACTATTGTTCTGCCATTTAAACGAGTGACTCCGCTATGGACTTTCAAGTGTTTATAGTAAATATGTCCATCTGATGGGCATATAAATATGCATCGGACGCAAGTGGCATAGCACACCCTCTGCCGTTTATTTCTTCTTGTAATCAGTGCCTTTCACTTCCCGTTGCTTTTAATAGGGACCCGCTGACAGTGCTACATGGAAACCACTGGGCCTCGAAAGACATCAAGCGCTGGGCCCTGCTTTGATCTTGCAAACCCTATCTGTGTTTTCCTTTTCTGCTGCCAATTAACTGCCCTTTGACATTTTCTCTTGTGTGCTTGTGCAATGAATGGCTGGCTTTCCTCACACTGGGACTTGGGTTTGGGGTCTACCCTTGGCCCCTGAATTTAATGAATTATCTGCAGGGGGAGGGGCATTGCGGGGGGATGTCAGAAGCCTGTGGTGCTAAGATGACCTGCCCCTGCTCAGGGCTCTGACCCACAACAGGTCAACTCAGGGCAGTCAGAGTGAAGCCACCAGGAAGCAGACGGCTGGACTCTAGGATCCTTAGTCAGTGAGATTTTGGAGCAGGGGTTCTCGAAACCTTCCGAGTTCTAGCTCATGAAAACGTTCAGCGCGTGGAGGCTCATTTCTGGTGGACCCTCGTCACCCTCACGGCAAAACCTCTGAGATGTGTTCCAGCCTGCTCCCAATATTCTGATGTACAGCCCGCCCCACCCCCACCCCGGGGAAGTGTGGGTAATGCCATCTTGCTGTAAGGCCAGGTCCTCTAGAGCCCCCTACCCTGTTGGCAGCTTCCTACGCCAACCTGCCCTGGTAATTTTCCAGCCTACCCTTGTGGCCTTGCGATAGCTCTGTACTCCCACCCTGTTTCAGCATGGTATTGTAGACGAATGCTTCTTTTAGCTTCTGTCATATGCTAAGCTCATCTGAGTGGAAAACCAGGATGCAAGAGGAGACTTGTCCATTACAGTTTGTGAAATGGGATAGGGTTTTTGCCTTTGTGTACCCTGCCTGACTGCTATTCGGGCCTTCAGGGGTTTGAAGAGATGCTAATCCTCTCATAGCCACTGGCTTCAGAAAGACTCCTAATCCGAATTCATGGCATTACCATGGTCTTAATCTCTCATGACATATCACATACATTGCCTTATATGCCCATGGGGTTATATGCGTGTTATATGCCCACAGGGCCCACAAGCTGGGCTCTTAGAGTCAGCGGGGAGTTGCTTCATCCACATGGGACTGCTTTCCTCGATCCATGCCCAGAGCAGCCAGTGAACCTTTTTCTTCTGCCTTTTTGCTCTGGTTGGTTAAGTGCTGCTCCAGGAAGCCCACCAAGCTTCTCTGTGGCCCAGTGGGAAGCGTTTCTAAGAGGGGAGGGTCTCCTGCTGGGCTATCCCTCCTCAAACCACACTGACTCTGAGCACCGGCTACATGCAGACCTGGCTACTGACTCTTTTTCCTTCTGAGCTTCATAACCTGGCCTCCGCTGGCTGCCCACACCCAGCCTGCTGGGAAAAGGTGGATGGAAGGGGGCTCTATTCCTGTGTCAGCCCCTCCTTCCCCAGCCTCCTTCAACAGCGCCACCCAGCCCTCTCAGTGTCTCCTACTGACTGCCGTGGCCTGTTGAAATGTGTGCTTCCCAAAGAGACTTTCCACTTCCTCCAACGCAGCAGCCACCGCCGATTCTTCCTTCATGCCCATTCCTCTCCCCACAGTGGCTTCCTAGTGATCATCTAGGGAATCCACAGTGTCCGTGGAGAGAGGCAGACATAGGAGCAGGTGGTCCAGAGAAGAAATAGCTGGGACAGGTAGGGACAGGCTGATTTCTTCTGGGGTAAAGGGCATAGCAACTTCAGTGTCTGGAGGCATAGTGAATGTGTGTTTCTTCCTCATCATGTGCTCATGTCAGATGAGCTTTCTGATGCAACGTTACCGCACATCAACCAACCAACCAACCAAACAAACAAACAAACAATCAACCAACCAACCAACCAACCAACCAACCAACCAACCAAACAACCAAACAACCAAACAACCGAACAACGAGCCAACCAACCAACCAACCAACCAACCAACCAACCAACCAACCAACCAACCAACCAACCAAACAAACAAACAACGAGCCAACCAACCAACCAACCAACCAACCAGCCAACCAGCCATCCAACCAACCAACCAACCAACCAACCAACCAACCAACCAACCAACCAACCAACCAACCAACCAACCAACCAACCAAACAGCCAAAAACCTAACTCCCTGCCCTCAAGTTGATTCTGACTCACTGTGATCCTGTGGGACACTCATTCTGCTTCCAGGGTTCCCACATTACCACAGGTCCCTGGAGATTTACCATGTGAACTGGATGTTAAGAGTGGTTTGTTGATGCTTTTAACTTTCTGAGTTTCATTGCGACTTGGGCGAGGGGTTACGGAGAGGATCAGTTTGCCATCGATGGTTCCCTTTATGGTTCAGGGATGATGTGCTGAGACAGCTGTTCCTCAGGTACGCCAGGGAATCTGCGCAGAAGGAAACTGGTTTCACAGCCCAGCAGTGGGTGTTTATTCCCCTTCCGCCATCTCCCTGGGCTCCGCCAAGCCCTCTCAGTGTGCCCTACATGCCCCTTCCCCCAGAAAACCTTTCACTACTGTAGATCTGACTGGTCACTTAAAATTAGTTTTATGTATCAAAGTCCCCAAATCATTCACAACCCAAGCCTCCAGCGTTCAAGTCGATTCTGATTCACGATGACCCCATTAGACATACTAGAACCACCCCCAAGCTGTCCTGGGCTGTGATCTCAATGGGAGCTGTTGGCCAGGGCTTTCCTCCCTTGGGGAAACTGGTGAGGCCGAGCCATCACCCTTTCCATGAACAGAGTACTCCCCTTGCCCACAGCACCCTCAGAGCTCCTACTACGCATCCCACCTCCCAGGAACGTGCCGGAAGCATGTGGCACATGAAATAGGGGCGCCGTTAATATCCACTGATTAGATGACATTGTTGGTGTTGCTAGGCGCATTGAGGCGGTGCCAACCCACAGCGACCAAAACACAGACAAAACACAAACAGCACAACAGAACAAAACACTGCCCAGTCCTGTGCCATCCTCACCATTGTTCTTAGGTTTGAACACATCTTTGCAGCCACTGTCAATCCATCTCGTTAAGGGCCTTCCTCTTTCTTACTGTTCCTCTGCTTTACCAGCATGATGTCCTTCTCTATGGACTGGTCTCTCCTGACAACATGTCCCAAGTCCATGAGATGGAAGTCTTGCCATCTTTGCTTCTCAGGAGCACTCTGGCCGTGGTTCTTCCAAGACAGATCTATTTGTTCTCTTGGCAGTCCATGGTAATCTCAAAGATCTTCTCCGGCAACACAAGGAAAACGCACCAATTCTTCTTCACTCTTCCTTACTCAGTGTTCAATTTTCACATGCAGAAGAGGCACCATCTCCGATAATGCTCCGTGTCCATTTGCGAGCTCTGCAGTACTGGACAGTGTTCCTAGGCTACGCAGAAGTTTTCAGTGCCTGCTTCCTCCGGAGTGGCCAGCCGATCCCTTCTTCGTTGTCTGTTCTTAGTCTGGAAGCTCTGCTGAAACCCGTTCACTTTGGTTGTCCCTGCTGGCATTTGAAATACCGGTGACATAGATTCCAACATCACAGCAACACACAGCCCACCAGAGTATGACACACTGACAGACAACTGGGATGAGATAAAGAGTCGTGCTAATTCCAAGCCGCCTGAGGCGATTTCTGCAAGGACTTGCCCTCCCCATTATGAGGGGGCTGCAAAAAAAGTTTGTAGAAAATGGAGCTAGAAGGTAATATTATGTGTCCACACACTTTGGTAGCCCTCTCCCTACTGGTAAGTGTGTGTAGACATGATTCCAAAGGTTGTCTTCCAAATTCTCTTTTCTCTACTACCCCCTGCCATCTGCCCATGTGACTACCAACTTCCTTTTCAGATCGATGTTGACTGAGCCTTTTCCAATCTGTTCCTTAAACGGATCACTTGGTTTATGCTTTCTAGTGTTAGTCTTGTAAATGGTTTTTTTCTACCTGCTTTCATGCAGAGGACTTAAAAAAAAAATACAGCCATTCTAAGATTTGTCCACTAGAGGTCACTGTTGAGGCACTTATTTGTCTCCAGGTTTCCCAAAGACTCAAAAACCAACTTTGTTGTCCGACAAAATATTTCGCAGAATATTCTGCTCTGTACCACGAGGCACATTTCAGATGCAATTTGAATAGTGCTGTTTTACTGCAATTAAGATAGTTCACTCAGTAAGGAGGTATGTTGTTAATTTTCCTCTTTTGCTCCCCAAATTAAATTACACAGATTCATGTATTATTTCTTCTTGCTTATTATGACTACTCTCTCAAGTTGAAAATTTCCCTTCTGATATCTTTAAGTTATAAGGATTATATTGCCTAATATAGAATTTGATATTGGATCCCCACCCATGTGTAACGCCCCCACATAGAAAGTTTACCCAGATTTTAATTCAAAATTAACCATGAAAACCCTGAAAAAATGTACTTTGTATATGTGTGTGTGTGCTGTACACCGATTCTTGTACTGTTTGAACTCCTGAATAAGCAATCTTTGAGCATTCATTTTTTTAAAAAAAGTTTTTTTGAGCATTCATTTTTAATGGGATGTTTTTCTTAATTAAAAAATCATTTTATTCAGTAGCAAGGCCCACATGAAAGTAATGCTAGTGCCTTAAATATATTGTGTGTGTGTGTGTGTGTATCGCGTTTTGTTTGGTGCAAACATACTGCGAAGCCAGCCTGCTATGTAAACCTTTCATAAATTTGGGTCTCAGAATACGATTGTACAGTGTTGTACTTTGAACTTCCAACTGTCATGTAAACCCTTCTTCAGAGATATTGGCAGTTTGTGCCTGCAGTTTCGGATCTTAATTTAACTGTGACCAAATCCCACCATTTAATGTATCGGAAGAAGCTTGGCTGGTAGTAGACCTAAGCTTCATGGCAACACTTGGGTTCATGTTTTACAGCCCATTTCTTATTGGAGTCTTGGTGGTGTAGTGGTTACGAGTTGGGCTGCAATCCACATGGTTGACAGTTCAAAACCACCCTCAGCTCTGTAGGAGAGACTGGTCTTTCTACTCCGGTGAACAACTACAGTGTCAGAAACCCCCAGGAGGAGCAGCTTTGACCTCCATGGCAGAGCAAGTCTTTCATATTAGGATGGCTTACTTGTGAATTGGGAACAACGGTGAACAAAAAAAGTACTTGCATATTTTCCTCAGTGAAGGAAACTTCAAGAAATTCTTCCTCAAAGAGAGTGTTCTAAGTAACATTCTAGCATTCTTTCAACCTTTCAGGCAGATGTATCTATACCTGGTTAGGAGATTGACCGTAAGTAACAATAAGTGAATGAAATGGTGTGTGTCTCATGAAAATGTTGTATTCCCAAAATATGCAGGCGGCATTTATATGAAGGAAATTAAGCAGGTTTATTTTTTAAAAGCAGTTTTTTAAAAGTTGAAGAAATTGAAGCCCTTTTCTAGAGACAGGATGGGTTGCTGAGACGGATGAGAAAAATTAAGTGTCTCACCTCATTTCAATGACCTTCACCATTCCTCCATGACCTTGTTGTTCCTAAGTGTCTAGTCATCTCCTCTTGCATGGGTTATTTATCACGCCTTATGAAAAAAAGTTATTGCACACAGTTTGTATGAAATTAAACCACGAAGGAAAATATGCAAAATAAATTGTTCCCGTGTCATGAATTTATCTTCTGACAATATCAAAACAACGTGCTGTTTGCATTTTAACGGAGGATAAATGTATTTATAACACAGAAGCTTTGATCAATAGCTTATTTTTTTAATTAGTGCACATTTATCAGTTTGTTACCGAGCCATCTTTTGAAAGATTGAATTTGAAAAAAAAAATTATACTTTGTATTTTTGAGCCTGACAGCTATTAATTAGACAATATCCCTCTAATGGTCCCTGAAGTTAGGTTACCATGAAAAATTGTCTGCACTTGGGAACTTGTTGTTATTTGGAGCCTTGTTAAGTAAGCAAGTGAGATCATCACAAGGAAAGGTTAAAGAGCTCCAGTCAGTCCGTGCATTTGGAGAGTCTTGCTCTAGGTAGTATCACATCCTCAGCGAATAGCAGGGAGCCCTCTTACCCCTTTGTTGCCTCCCCCAACCAACATACACTTCCTTGAGAAGCTTGCCTGCCCAGGACTAAGAGGCTGTTCACTAAAGAGCAGCATATTCCTTCTTCCACATTTTAAACGTGAAACAGCTTCAATTGGAGACTTTCAGAATGGAGGTGGACTTGGGGCCAGGTGACACTGCCACCTTCCAAATCAGAATTGGTACCTTTGGGGACCGGGTCTATAAGAGGGCTTCTTTGACTATTTTTACTGTAACTCCTCTCAAACAAAATGGACCTAGTGGCCATATTTTATTTCTATTCTCTGTTGAGTATCTCCCTGAGATAATTTGTAGGGAGTGAGTGAGTGTGTGTGTATGTGTGTGTGCACGCGCTTGAGACCAGTGGGAGCGCTTCCTCCCTGGGGTGCCATGCTATGGGAAGGGGATGTGCAGTCTTTTAGAGCAGTTGCTCTTGACTCTCCTGAAGGTCAGAGGCTTCTTAAAGACTAGGATGAAAACTGTCGCAATGATTCCCTAGAAAAACATACCTACTAATTATAATTTCAACAGGGTTCCTGTCCTGTTGTGCATGCCCATTAATTCACTAGGGGCCCTTGTGCCTCAGAATTAGAAAGCCGAGAGAGGGTGTATCTACAATATGGATATGCTGATGCCGTTTCTTTAAAAAAAAGCATTTTATTGAGGGCTCATACAACTCTTATCACAATCCATACATACATCAATTGTATAAATCACATTTGTACATTCGTTACCCTCATCCTTCCCAAAACATTTGCTCTCCTGCTCTCCACGTAAGCCCCTGGCAGCTGATGCCATTTCTTAACGAAGATGTTTCTGGACATTTGTGTAAAACTACAAAAGAATGCTTTTGCTTGCAGCACGAAGCTCATTCTGGATAGCTATTTACAAATGCTCATAAATGTCACCAGGGAACAAACTCTTCTTCTACCTAATTTTCCGCTGTTTCCATCGGAACACCCCTCTCTTTTTCCTTTCTGGCGCTTCCCTGTTGCTTTCGTCTCCCCCTCCCACTCCTAGGTGCATGCACGTTCTGATTGGATGCTGTTCTCCTATCTGAAAGGCCGGCCCTGTGGCGCCAATGTCTCCAAAAGTCTCCAAACCGAAGGGTGAGGTAAGGGCTCCGTTGTCTCCATGACTTCTGGCCTTCCCGAACCAGTGCTCTGGGTCTTTACTACCTGTAAAAGGAAGGGAAGAAAAAAGATCTTCATTTATGGAATCCCCGAGTCTTTGCCCAAGGCACCACGGTGACACGACGGCTGAAGTTAAGCACTGCTGCCAGCTGAACAGTTAGGAGAGTCAAACCTGCCCACCCGCTCTGCAGAAGAAAAGCCTGGCCATCCTACTCTCGTCAAGTTCACAGCCTGAACGTGGAACTACAAACCCTAGGGGGCCGTTTTGCTCTTTCACATGGGGCCACCGGGGGTTGAAATCCCCCTAAGGATACCTGACCACCCGAGCTCTGTGTTCGGTAGAAGAAATAGACTTCAAGCGGTCAAGAAGTGTCGTTGTTCAAGAAACAAGCATGGTTGGTTCAGCGTCCCCGGCAGTGGAGCTTTCTGGATGGCTTCTGAGCTTGTAGTCTGCACGGGTCATTCCCACGCTGCCTTTACAGAGGAGCGCGTGTGCTACCTCCACAGCCCGGGAAAGGGAATCGAGGAGTTCGCGGGCAAAGTATTTTTATAGCCCTTGGTGGATGCTTACTCCAATAGACCAGCAAGACGTCTTCCTGTGTTTAGAAGGACTCTGCGTTCAGTAGTTCAGGAGGATCATGAAAGCTTCTTGGGATTTTCCGGGCGCTGGGTGTCTTTCATTCCTCCTACCGGATGCCCCTGGTTCGCCAGCATCATGCCACGTGCCCAGGCAGCCCAGTGCGGCCCCTCGCGGAGGTGATTCTTAACAGTAAAGAAGTTGGAAACTATGGACAGTGCGTGCCTGGTGTGCTCCTGTCTCTGAGAAATTCATTTGCTGATCGTCTCCCTCTTACAGGTTCATGGCCTAGCTGCCAGTTGGCATTGACTCGATGGTTGTGAGCTTGGTTTGGAAGGAAGTAATTGCGGATCACCTGGATCTACTGTAATTAGGTCTGTGCGGGCGCCTACGCCCCAGGAATGGCAGGTGCTCCGCTTTCCTTACTGACTATGTTACCTTCCTTCTTTGAATTCTTTTCTTTCTTGCTTCTCTCTGGCGTGGTGGTGTGGAACTTCTTAGGCCGTCTTGCTGGAAGAGACTCCGTCCTTTCCTTGCCCTTCCCGGATGTCACTTCTCCCCCAGGCCATCGAATGCCGTTTCCTCTCCTCTCAGTGCCTCTTCTTTGATCGGGCTCCCAAATTAAAGCCATTTGGTGATGTATGGCTTTGCTCGCAGTGCAGCCCATCAGGGCTGGCGTGTAATTTAGAACGAGTGCCCTGGAAGAATCGAGGGTTTGTAAGCACCCCCAATGATTGCTGGGGTGATTCCTGGGCTTTCTCCGGAAACTCATCCAAGATTCAGACATTACCTAATTTCTGCAGCCCCACAGGGGAAGAAATCCCTGCTGCGAGCTTCTCAGGAGATTCCTTTGGCTAGCACACTTACTTCAGAATGCCGCAGAAAAAGCCCCCACGCTCCAGTGGATTAGAACTCACACTGGCTTGACAGCAGGCCTGGGGAACACAGTCGACCTGCCCCAGATGGTTTTGAGGGCTTTAAGGTTTACGGAAGCAGACGGCCACAGTGCTCTCAGTAGCTGGTAGTGTCAAACCGCTGACCTCTCTAAAGTACGTTCTTTAACACTGTGCACCAGGATTCCTTGGGGCGTCTTTTTGTAATTTTGGCATGATACAATCTGCTGAACTCCTTGTTTGCCACCTTCTTTCCCCCTTTAATTTTGGGATAATTGATTATTCTCCTTGGAGCGGAAGGAGTTTCTTTTTCTTTTGCAGTGAATTAAGCCAGGGATATTGGTTGATTTCTTCTTGAAATAACCAAGACTTCCCTTGCAGAATCCTAAAGAGACTCCTAATAGGAGACCTAAGTATATATTTCTGAGTGGGGGTGCTCGGCAAATACTTGTTGAGTAACTGCAAGTTGCATTTATACCGTCATTTGTAAAGCTAAGAACGTCTGGGGACGCTGCTGTGACTTGTCTAGATATTCCGCTGGTTTATTTTTACCTCAAGGAACATGTAGCTCCTTTTAGATGGGAATTGGCGTCACGGTTTCATAAACTTTATGTTTTTTAAATAACCGCTCACTACTGTAATTCACTGTTTTAATGGCTGCTTTGGGGGAAATCCCATAAAATCTGTAAAGCTTGTTATCATTAGTTTACTTTTGAACTTCAAATTCTTATGGTAAGCTATAATTACTTCATTATCCACCTTGTGTGTTTTGGCCAGAAAACAAAGGTAATTAATCATTAGAAGTACAAATGACCTTTTTTTTTGCCTATAAAAAGTCTGATGAGTGTAATTATTTGTATGCGAGGCTGAGGAGATTCTTCTATCCACATAATCATTAAAATGGCATTCAAGACGATGATTCCTAATTTGCAGAAAGAATTGGCATCTATATAATTAGTCTAGACATCAGCTCTGTGGTGTGAATAGACTAATGTTTTCCAGCGACTGTGGCTAAGGATTTAAAGGGCTATGTTTTCACTTGAGCCGGGATCGCTCTGCTTCACATCATAATTTGTGTGGTGTTGTGGTGTGGTACCCTTGAGTTGGTTTTGACTCGTGTGACAGGGCAGACCTTGCCACAGGATTTTCTACGTTCAAACCCAGTCACCAAACACACTGCCCTGCTGTTGATTCTGACTCGTGGCAGCCTCACATAGGGAGGAGTGGAGCTGCCTTTGTGGGTTTCTGAGACGGTACATCTTTGCATTCGCAGACAGCCTCACCTTTTCACCCCACGGAGTAGCTGCTGAGTTTGAACTGCTGACCTTGTGGTTAGAGCCCCTCCCCTCCCAACGAGCAGCCCACCGTGCCACGAGGGCCCCTCTTGTTGATGTTGTTGTTAAGTGCCAACAAGTCAATTCCATCTTATAGTGATCTTACGAGCAAGAAGACGAAACACTGCCAGGTCCCACGACAGCCTCACAATTATGCTTATGTTTGATTCCATTGTTGTGGCCGCTGTGTCAATCCATCTTGTCGAGGGCCTTCACCGTCTACTCTACCAAGCTTGATGTCCTTCTCCAGGGACCGATCACTCCTGATAACAAGTCCAAAGTACATGAGGTGAAGCCTTGCCATCCTTGCCTGGAAGGAGCATCTTGGCTGTACTTCTTCCAAGATAAGTTTGTTTGCCCTTTGACAGTCTGTGATATTTTCAATATCTTTTGCCAGCACCGTAATGTAAACACATCCATTCTTCTCTGGTTTTCCTTAGTCAGTGTCCAATTTTCACATTTATATGAGATGGTTGAAAATACCATGGCTCGGATCAGGCTCACCTTAGTCCTCAAAATAACCTCCTTGCTTTTCAGTACTCTAAAGAGGTCTTGTGCAGCAGATTTGCCTAATGTAGCGCATCATCTGATCTCTTTCCAGGCTGTCGCTTAGTTTCTGTTAATTTGGGTATCCCTCCGCTTTGCAGTATTCAGGCCAAAGAGGGGGAGTTGTTATCTCATGCAATATGCACCAAATATTGAAGCAAAGACATGTTTGCACCATTTCTTCTTAAGTGGCCATTTCCCCCACCGTATGCATATTGAATAACATAATTCATTTTCATGCATGCTATGATCTTAGTAATGTTGCTGTCACCGTTAGGTATCGTCGTCAGTTCTAACTGTTGACAACCCTCATTGTAATCATGGTTGACTCGGTGGCAGTGGATTTTTAGAGGCATTTGCTCACTGGATCTAGACCTTAAATAGGATCTTCTCAGTTCTTGGTAAACTGGAATCGTTAGGTAGTCAAGAAAGCAGTATTATGATAGTCGATGATTTCCTTTTCTGAACAGACAGTGCCACTTTCCACCCTTTGAACATTCCCCGTGCACACCACCTCCCCGTGACCCATCCTTATTCAACTTCAAATAGTTTCCTCTCATTCTTTGGTAATTTTTGTATTCCGTTAACTAGACACTCTATAACTATGCTTGCTTCAGATTGTGGAACGGTCACTGTGGCCTGACCGCTCCATCATCTCAGGCCTCTGCCCAGCGTCGGCCACTCATTCTTAGCCTTGTGTCCATGGCCATGCCATTGCTAACAACTGTGGCACCTGCGGGGAGCCCTGGTGGCATAGTGTGGACGCGTTGGGCTGCTGACCACAAGGGCAGCCATTTGAAACCACCAGCCATTCCAGGGGAGAAGAAAGGGGCTTTCTACTCCAATAAGGGGCTGCAGCCTCTACCTGCCCCTGTTAGTCTGGGCAAACCAGGGAAACAAATCCACAGAAACTTGTATGTATATAAGAGAGAGCTTTATATAAAGGGTAACTGTACATTCAGAAAGCATCCCAACCCAGTGCTGCCCAAGCCCACAAGTCCAACATTAGCCCATATCCATATGTCCGACATCAATCCACAAAGTCCTCCTCCATCTCACAAAACACACGCAATGATGCTGACTGCAGGAGGAATGCTGAATCAGTGAACGTGTAAGCATCTCAGCACTGGCAGGGGTCTCCACACGGCTGCTCCAGCACCCAGGGCTGCATCGGGGTAGTTCCCTGTGGCTTCTCCTCAGGAATGTCTTGCAGGAAGTGAGCCTTGCCAGCTGAAACAGGGAACTGGCTAAGGCAGCTGCAGCCTGGTCCGACCATCACAAAGCAAGAGACCTGAGAACTAGAAAGGCGAGACTCACCAAGCCATTTATCCCTCTGCCTTTTCATGAATCCCACATGTATTTGTCGGCCAGGTTGGCACAATAAACCTTAACTATCTCACTGCCCTGTAGAGTTGCGTGAGTCAGAATCGACTAGAGGACAGTGAGTGTGGCTTTTGGCTTGGTGAGTTGGTGTTTGGTTTGGTGGTTCCTCCAGACCTCTGTCCACACCCCCTGGCTCCCCTCCCTCCCCGGCCTTGCGTCGTGGCGCTCCTGGATTCCCGCAGGTCGTGCACTGCTGTGGTGTTTTGACCCCCCTGGGACCCGACTGCATTCTTCCTCTCCATTCTTTTCCTGCTCCTAAGTCTGCACTGTCTTTTTCACCAGCCTGGATTCCCACGACCAACGGATCCCGTACTTCCGCCCCTAGTTCCCTTCGCCCTCTTCTCACTCCCCTTCTTGACTAGGCAGCTCTTTCCTGCTCACCCCCAGGGCAGCTGAATGTGACTAGAATCAAATGTACTAGAAAAGGACCGGCCTTCAGCTACCTTTGTGGCTACTGACCTCTGCTGGACCAGAGTGCCATCTGGCTGTGCTGCTGCCTTTATGGCCCCAGACAACTACATCCTTGACGCAAACCTCCCATCTTCCCCTCACCCCCGTCTCCCAACTTGTTTCTAATTTCCCTGAGGATATAGGGGCGATCAGAGCGAGCATCCACCCTGCCCCTTGTTACATTCCTAGTGAGTGCATCTGAACCCCCCCCCCCCCCCCCCCCCCTGTAAAGCAGCCTTCTGCACTGCTTCTGTGGAGAACACAGCGCCTCTTTCCGCCCCTGGTGACCCCACAGGGTTCAGGAGCACGGCTCTGTCAGTAGGGCTCTCAATGGCTGTGACCTTACCAAAGTAGCCTGCCAGGCCTTTCTTCGTCAGCACCAGGCCATGGTGCACTCAAGCTGCTCACCGCGGGATTCGCCCTTGAGTGCCGGCCATTTATACCGGGGACTCTCCACGCCTACCTAAAGTCAGCCTGGCCGCTTAGCCCCTCTCTCTTGCACCCACAGTTTACCCTCCTTTCTAGTTCATTCTTGTCAGAAGAAAGCCATGCTGTAGTTGCTCCTCTTCCATCAGCTCCCCTTAGCTCCACATTCAGATCAGCTGCCACCTTGTTTTTCGCCCCCCCTTCAGAGCAGAACACCACGATAGAATCGTCTAAACTCCAAACTCCACCTGTTCTCTCCACCACACTCTTGTCAGGCTTTTTTCTTCAATAACTCCACGCAGGGAGCCCTGGTAGTAATTGAAAACCACCAGTCACAACACTGGGGCAAGACAAGGCTTTCTACTCCCGTAAAGAGTTGTCGTCTCTGAAACCCGCAGGGGCAGTTCTACCCTGTCCTCTAGGGCTGCTGGGAGCCCAAATCAACTTGATGGTGGTGACTTTGAGAGAGTTTTTACCACCACCTACAACCTTCTCAGGTGCAGCACTGAGCTCTCTCTCCCCCAAGCCAATGGTCAATTCGAGCTGTCTTCGACTCAACGTTCAGTGTAGTATTTGACGCACACGATCCCGTCCTCTTTCCTGACTTCCTTGGCTTCTAGGACGTCACCTGCTTAGCTTTCCTTTCTCACTTTGCTCTCTCCTCCAGCTCCCTGACTCATTCTGCCTTAGTCCTCTGCCCACTGAACCCCAGGGTGTCTTAGGCTCTGTCTTCTGTATCCTCTTCCCTTACCACGATTTATTGAGTGAACTCTCCATACCACCCGGCTCAAAAAGTCTCGACTTTGCTTCTACACCTTAGTACAGCTCCCTGTACTGCTCAGACTTAGAGGTCTTAAGGCATCCCATACCCAGTGATATGGTCAGAAGATAACCCCTAACGTTCACCCCCACATTGACCAGTGGTTTCTTCCTGCTGTCTTGCCCATGTCTGAAAATGCATCATGGCAATCTATCTTACTGAGGACCCAAACCTCTTTCTTTCTCTTATTGTCACACATCCAGTTGTTAGGTGCCATGGCACTGATTTTGGACTTATTGTTACCCAAAGAGGCAGAGTAGAACACCCCATAGGGTTTCCTAGGCTATCCCACCGATGGGGGCAGACTTCGAGGTCTTGAGTGTGAACCACCAAACCTGAACTGAGTGCTGACCAGTGTGCCCTCAGGACTTGAGGGGCAGTGACTTATTTAATGTGTCTTTCTCCTCAAAGTCTCTAACTCCTCCCCAGACGACCTTTCCCTGTGTGGGAGTGGTAGGAGTGTGGAAGAGATGGACAGAATTCACCTGTGTGTCAGCGTAATGAGGATTCACAGGGATGCTGTCCTATTGGGTTTAAAATGAGCCCTCTGAGAAGCAACAGGTGGAATCTCACTCCCATTGAGAGCTGAGGGGGGGGGGAGAGCACATCCTCTGGACCCAAGATCTCTGCGCAATGAGCCTCCCGGATCCAGGAGACAGCTGTGACCTCCAAGAAGCAGCAGCAGAACCTGGAGCCAGAGCACGAAACAGAGTGGTGCCCTTCCCAGGCCGCAGAGCAAGTAAACCAAGTGCTTGGGGCCAGAGGCTCTCTTGAAAAGAAGGGTGCTGGGCTGTCTGACCTACGAAATGGAATAGCATGGAGTGCCTTCTGGCTGAGGGTTTCCGGAGTGGAGCGCCTCTGGGTGCTTAGTTCAGGGAGCGTGAGCCGAATGCCTTTGGGTTGAGGCTTAAAGTAGAGTGGCATGCCTTCAATTGTTTGTGAGCAGACCTGGAGAACTCTGTAATATGATTAATAACTGGATCTGTTGCATATCTCATTTACATTGCAAGCTATTAACCTTCTTCCTAAGCTTTTTAATCATGAATATGGTGAGTTCTGTGTAGCGGGTGTAATGGATGTCACAGGCTAGGTTTTTGGGGGAAAAGATAGAGTGTGTTGTTAAGAGACAGACCACAACAGACGGAACTCGTTGTCTTTGAATAGATTCCATCAAGAATCCTTTCACCCATCTTCACACAGTTTCACCATGGGATCACTTCCAGCCAATGCCATTTTGCCATCTCTTAGGACTCCTGGTGGCACAGTGCTTACCAGTCGGGCTGCCGACTGCAGGGTCAGCAGTTTGAAGCCACCAGATGATATGCAGAAGAAAGAAGGGGCTTTCTACTCCCATAAAGAGTTACAATCTCAGATACTCACCAGGGAAATTCTATCCCCTCCTCTATGGTCGCTATGAGTGGGCATCGGCTCAATGCCGGTGAGTTTATCTTTGTGTTTTCTTTCCCCTGAGATTTATTTATTTATTGCACAGATGACTACACTGGCTTCCTGTTTTCTTTTTCTTCTCTGCCCTTAAGCCTGTGTCTGGTCTGACGCCCCTTCCAACACAACACACACTGTCTTGTTGTGACACAGCAGCCGGGGAAACCCTTTAAAAGATGGAGATAATTTCAATCTAGGAAGCAAAGGCTATGGATAGAGGTATAAGCATAGGTGTGTACATGCATAAATATACTGCTTCATATAAGCAGAGGTGTTAGCTTATGTACATATATTTATATGGCAATACACTGAGGTAGTGGACGGACTTCAGACCTCTGCTCATATCTTTTTTCAATGCAAGAACCCTTTGTTCTAACAAACTGGCATTCTGTGATGCTCACCCTCTCAGCACAATCACTGAAGATAAAATGGGTGCATAAGCAAATGTGTTGAAGAAATCTGATGGTGTCTGGCTATCAAAAGATATAGCGTCTAGAGTCTTAAAGGCTTGAAGTTAAACAAGCGGCTGTCCAGCAGAGAAGCAACAATCCCACATGGAAGAAGCACTCTAGTCTGTGTGATCATGAAGTATCCTTGGAACCAGGAAACAGGCATCAGTAGACCCATAACAAACAAACAAACAACAAAAACCATATTGTTGAGAACTGGAGAGGTAAGAGCAGAGACCCAAAGCTCATCTGTAGACAATGGGACATCTCCCTACAAGAGGGGTCACAGGGAAGGAATGAGTCAACCAGGACACAGTACAGCATCGATGAAACACACAATATTCCTTTGGTTCCTTGAGGCTTCCTCACCCTCCCCCGCCACTATCATGACCCCAGTACTGTCTTTCACTTCTGACTAGACCGTAGCATGTACACAGGTACAGATAAGAGATAAGAGCTCATGACGCAAGTGATCCAAGAACAAGAATGGGAATAGTGACACCAGAAGGATGGGGAGTGGAGGGGAGGAAGGGGGAAATGTTTGCATTGATTTACACACACACACACACACACACACACAAACACACACACACACAAACACACACACACACATACACACACATCTCTCCAGGGAGACAAACAAGAGAAACCATGGGGGAAGGTAACTAGTGGTTGGTGTAAGATATGAAAATAATAATGTTTTATCAAGGAGTCATGAGGGTGGTGGGGGGCAGAAAGAGGAGCCGATACCAAGGGCTCAATAGAAAGTAAATGTCTAGAAAAGAATGATGGCAACACATGTACAAATCTGCTTGGTACAATTGATGTATGGATTGTTCTAAGAGCTGTTAAGAGCCCCCAATAAAATGATCTTTTAATTTAATAAAATAAACAAACAAAGATCCCTGAGATGATTTCCTATCGCTTCTCACTCAGGTCACTCCAGTGGGTCTCTGTCTCTCAGAGGTAAAGCCCAAACGTCCTTCTCGTGTCCTGCAAGGCCACCCCTAATGTACCCCACCCTCAGGGGTCCTCTGCTCTCTGCTGCTGTGGCACGTGCCCTTGCTCGCCCTATGACCGCCTCCTTGGCCACATGATATCCTGATGTTTTGGTCTGTTGAGACGGCTCACAGCAGCCCTAGAGGCCAGAGTAGAACTGCCCATTGACCTTCCTGGGCTGGGGTCTTTATGGGAGTAGACAGCCAGATACTTTCTCCCTTGGAGTGGCTAGTAGCTTCCAATCATCAATCTTTTGCCTAGCACGTCACCACTTTTAACAGTGAGCATCTTCACATGTACATATGTACACACACATACATATGTACATATAAAAAAGTTAAAGCACTAGACTGCTAAGCAAAAGATTCATATATGTAAGGGAACCCTGGTGGTGTAGTGGTTATACATTGGGTTGCTTATCACAAGGTCAGTAGTTCAAATCTAGTAGCTGCTCCTCAGGAGAAATATGAGGCTTTTAAAAAATTTAATCATTTTACTGGGGGCTCGTACAATTCTTATCCCAATCCATACATCCATTCATTGTGCCAAGGACCTCTGTACATTTGCTGCCATAATTCTCAAAACATTTGCTCTCCACTTGAGCCCTTAATACCAGCTCCTCATTGAGAAATCTGAGGCTTTTTACTCTGGTAAAGAGTGGCAGGCTCTGAAACCCACAGGGGCAGTTCTCCTCTGTCCCATAGGGTTGCCATGAGTCGGAATCGACTCCATCACAGTGAGTGAACTATGTGTATGCATGTATGCACGCACGTATATGCATGCATTAAACCATGTGTATAAATGTATTCATGCACGTATATATGTATGCACGCATTAAACCATGTGTACATATGTATGCACGCACGTGTATGCATGCATTAGACCATGTGTATATATGTATGCATGCATGTGTATATTTATGCATGCATTAAAGCAGCATCCAGGTTTCTGTTTTGCTCAGAGTCAGAGCGCACACATTCCCTGCAGGACTTTCACGTTGACTGTGCCCTCTGCTTAGGAAGTATGTTCTTTAGCTGTCTATGTCCCCGTGGTCACTTTCTTACTTCCTGCAGGTCTCTGTTCAAATGTCCCCCGAGCAGAGAGCATTTCATAACCACCCTAATAAAAACTGACCTCTTCCCACTGGTGCGCTCTGTTGTTTTCTACCTTCACTCTTTTCACCAGGGCATATAAGCAACACTGTCTGATTGTTAATGCACGTTTGCCTGCCTGTCTGTCCCTCCCCCTGGGAGAAGGCAGGGATCTGTCTGTCGCACTCACTGCTCTATCCGTAGTCTCTCACAGTCACAGCCTAGCGGCGGTTGGTTATATTGAGTTGATTCCGAGTCATGGTGACCCGTGTGTGTCAGGGTGTAGCTGTTCCACAGGGTTTGCAATGGCTGGTTTTCTGGAAGGGGATCGCCAAACCTTTCTCCTGAGGTTCTCCTGGGTGGACTCGATCTGCCAAACTTTTGGTTAGCAACAGAGCACACCAACCCCAGGACTCCCGGCACAACAGATGGGCACTCGATACGTGCTTGTGGAAGGAATGAACGAGTAAACTCTTGGAGTAAGTACATCACGTCCCTCCAGTTTGATGACATTATACTTCTTGCTATAATTTTTAATTTGACCACCTGGCTACTTGGCATTTAAATGTTAATCGTTTCTTATTTACCCACCTTGTGGCGGGATCCCCTTCTGAATTTTGATCAACAAGTATTATGCAATGAAGTTAAATACAAGTAGTTCTCCTCTGCTAACTCCCTTGGTTCTGACATAAGTCAAACATCTCTCTCGTTTTTAGTCTTCATCATTGTTGCCTTTTATTTTCACTATCATGATCAATCAGAGCTCTCTTTGTCTCTGAGGGTTGGAAACATTACTTCTAAGTTTGCAGTATATTTTAATACATACACACAGGCATGCATTTTAAAAGTTGGAAATGTGTATTCTAATCATGAACAGACTTGGCATTTTGTTGGTGGTGGTGGTAACTGTACTTGTGGAAGGTTCTGGATCATCTAAAGCAAGGGTCTGCAAACTTCTGAGCTGCAAGAGCCAATCCTGCCTCTCACAACAGTTTAAAAAGTATTCAAGAGCCCTATGTATATTTTTACAAATAAGGAAAATTTAAAGTAATGCTATAAATGAAATCCAGATAGTTTTATTTTGAGTTTCAGTTTTACGCAGAGCTGTGTCTGATCCAGAGAGTCCCTGGGCATGGGTATGGTTTGTCTAATCAGAAAATGAGTGAGTGTCATCTGCGTGGGCCTCCCCTTTATTTCTCCACGCACACCTTGCTGTAACAGCTCCCTGCTTCTTGATCTGAGCAAAGTGAATGGTATGGGGGTTCGTGGTTTTCAAGCCTCCGAAGCTTCTGCCTTGAGTTCAGAAAGCGAAACCTGCCCGGAAGTGTTTGCAGCTGTAAATCATCAAATCGAACATCTGCCAGGGCCAACACCGGCTAATCGCACACTGCCACCCCGTGCGTTGTACACATCCCTAGCGTTTGCACAGCAGCAAACAGAAACTGATGGCTGTAGGTGGCGTTCCTTGTAACGGACTGGGATGCTTTGTCAGCTGGGGTCTCCCTCCAGTGTGGCGCCATCGGACTTGCCCTGCTTATGTGTCTGATATTTTCCTTGACACATGTAAGTGTTGTTTGGAAATACGGGTTTCTCATGAGTTATAACTTAGTATTTTATAATCCCCGTGCCCCCAAACCCCACATAGAGGTGGGATCTGAATGTTTTCTTCTTTGGGGTTGGAGGTGGATGATACCTTCGAACGTTGGCTGCGCAGTGTATTGGTGTCTTCGGATTCTGAAGCTTGGCAGGTGTACCTGGGCCAATGTCGCCACGACTCCACCAGGGCCTCTCCAGCTGTGCCCTTGGGGAACTCTCAAGCCCGCCTCCGCTTCTCGCAGTGTCACTTCTATGTCTGTAAGGTGGGCTGGCGGTTTTCCTAGAGCCATTTGTTTGAAGGAGGGGGGGCCAGCCTGCTCAGGGCCTGAGCATAGTCAGCTTGTGGCCTGCCCTCGGTTAGCGTGCCGGTGCTAACCACGGCGGGGGTCTTGATTCCATCATGACTCCAGCGTCGCACGGGAGCATGCCAGGTGGCTATTGCGCACTATCCGTAACGTGGTGTCCAAGCCTGCATTTCCTGTTTTGCGTTAGGTCACTAAAACCAAACTAAACTCGCTGCCGTTGAGTTGATGAAAACCAGAGCTGGTTATTCCCAGTAGGTAGGTCACCTACAGTTGCTTCTCCTTAACTCGCTGCTGTGGGTAGATTGTGGAGATTCTTGATCCGGCACTGGTTGCCATCAGCAGGCCATGGCGGAACCGTTACCCACCGAGGAGGGTCGCTTGGCTGGGCGAGGGTCCCTGGACTCTTCACAGCCTTGGTGCTTCAGCAAAAACAGCGACACGGAGCTGCAACAACTACTTGCGAGTTTGGTGGCGGTGGGTAGACTTCATCCCCAGATTTCAAGTCTGTGTTTAGGACAAGAGCCTACATGTGCTCAGAGCAGCATCTGGCTGCCCAGCACACGTGGGTGCGAACATGGAGACTGCCCTTTTGTATCGGAAGAGGACCCACATGCCGGCGCCAGACAGATGGCTGTAAAGACCAATGCACGACCCACCGACCCTCCGTGGGCTGCGCGCACGCCCAGCTCCCGTCCTTCTGTTTTGCGTGGTGCTGGCTGCTCTGAGAGCTGTCACTCCCGGCAGCGTTGTGTCTTCGCCTCCGGGGCCACAAGATGCTTTTGCTCATCAAGCCCCCGGATCGGCTGCACCGAGGCTGGTCTGTCCGTGCCGCTCCTGCTGCCCGGCGTTCTGCAGCGAGGCCCTGGCATTTTGAAGGGCTTCCGTGGAGCCCGTGCCATCTCGTCACGGAACCACGCTGGGTGACCATGAATTTGCTGGCAGTGACCTAGCTCGGAGGGACTGGGGAGTTTTAGAGGGTCCTGCATGGCACACAGAGTTAAGTACGGGGCTACTAATTGAAAGGTTGTCGGTTCAGACCCAGGCCCGACAGCCCCCTGGGAACAAGCATAACCCTCGGAGGGCTGCGGACCAGGTCCGTGCCGTCCACTGCCTCACCGTGAGTCGGCAGTGACTCCCTGGAATGGTGGTGTGTGTGTTGTGTGCGTGTTAGGGGGTTCAGTGGGTTGATTTTTTGTTCTGCTAACCTTCCCGCATCGTCATTTGAACGCCTCCATCCCAATTTCACCACAACATTGTCTGTCTGTTAAATTTGTTCTCTGTGAGGAAGGACGAGTTCACTTGCCATGCTTGACTGTTGCAGTCCACGGGGAGTTATTCGTCTCCTAGAACTTTTGTTTTGTCTTCTCGCTTTGCATGAGCCCTGGGTGTCACCAGCTAAGTGAGAGGACCAAAGCCAGCCGTTCCAGGGCTCACCCAGCTCACGGCTTCCCCGCTTGTGGGTCATAGGATTTCCGGTAGTTGATTTTTTTTATTTTTGGAAATAGATCAGCAGGACATTTTTCTGAGGTACCTGGCGGTGGACTTGAACTGTAAGCATTTGGTCAGCTGCCCAGCACTTTAACTGGGTGTCCCCAGGGTCTGTGTTCCACAGAGGGGGAATAGAGAAGTCTTCATTTAGATAGGATGGAGTATTATCAGATTGTTGTTCAGGCTAGCGGACATACGAGGGGACTTCTAAAAGTTCATGGAAGAATGGAATGAAAAGTTAGTGGGAATTCTCCACAAACTCTTTGAAGGCCCCTCGGATGGATTAGATTCAATGATTTTTAGATCACTAAGCACATCACCAAAAGCATGTTGAACATTAATGTGGCCCTCAGACCAGCAGCTTCAGCATCCCCTGGAAGCTTGTTGGAAATGAACCATTTGGGAGCCCCCTTTACAGAGTGGCACCAGAGACTGTACACCCACATCTGCGTTTCAGTGAGCGCCCTGAAGTAACCCTGTTGCACTTGGCGCAGCAGTAGTCTGAGATCCACCGCTCTAGGCAGCACAGGGTGACGGCAACTTCCACACTGATGGGAACATTCCTGTCCACACCGCCCAATACAGTAGCCACTAGGCACACGTGCCCTGAGCAACTGAGGGTCTCATTTCATTTGGGTCTGTCTCGCAATAGCCACAGGTGGCTCGTGGTGGCTGCACATTGGCAGCATAGCCCTGCGGTTGTTGTGTGGTTAAGCTGAAATGCTTAACCTCTCTCTCACTCACTGTCTCTCTCTAGTGTGCATTCTCTCTCTGTCACACACACACACACACACACACACACACACACACGATGATAGCTCACACCATTATGAATCTCATACTATGGAACAAAGTGATGCTAGAGCAAAGTTCCAACATCTACAATGACAGTGGCGTTTCCTTCTCTCGGGAAGAGACGGCTGGTGTTAATTTGTTGGGGGAAGCCTGTTCTTGAGCCAGCTATCATTGGATTTGTGAGTGTTCGCAGCCACGCAGTGCCTGGTAGCTCATGCCTGCCTTTTGGGAGGAGTGAAGGTGTTTACTCAAAAAGGCCTGGTGGTGCAAACTGCCATGGGCCCAGCTGCTAACCCAGTGGCTGTTGGATCAAGCCCCCAGTGGGCATGTGGGGGGAAGACCTGAGGATCTGCTCTCTTACAGATTACAGCAAGAGCATCCTCTGGGACTGTGCTGCTCTGTAAAAGACTGGACCCAACATCAGCAGCTGCAGCCGCAGAGCTGTCACTCAGAAACAGAGCTCCGGGGGTAAGGGTTTTCCTTGCACTGAGAGCTGCAGTGAGTTCCGTGTGTCTCCTGAGCAGAGCATTCTGAGGCGTGCTGCATGAAGGAGGACTTTGAGGAGATGCTTACGTGAGAGATTTCACCCCTCTCTGCCGGTGCGCACTGCGGCGGTCACCTGGATGTTCTATGGTGCCGGACCGAAGCCTTTCAAATGCCAGCAGGGTCACCAACAGTGGACAGGTCTCAGCAGAGCTTCCAGACTAAGACAAGGAAGAAAGAGCCCTGGTGATCAACTTCTGAAAATTCTCCTGTAAACCCCCTCCCAGCTCCCCACCCCTCCAGGCATCACAGGCGAACATTGTCTGATGTTGCCTGGAAGATGAGACATCCAGGTTGGAAAGCACTCAGAGGACACAGTGGCTGCTCCACCAGCCTGAGCATATCAATGATCATGACGACGGGGCAAGACCGAGCAGCCTTCGATTCTGTTGCATGTACATGGGGTCCCCCAGAGTTGGAACTGATCCGATGACCGCTGACAACAAGAACAACAACAGTGTGCAAGGACCACTAATAACAAGTATAACAGCAGCAGTGTGGGGGATATTATCAGAGTCCTTATTGTCCCCCACCTCTAAACCTTGTATACACCTCCGGGTTCTTGTTGGGACCCAGCTAGAAACCTGGTGGTAGCTGATCGCCAAGTCTCGGACAACCAAGGGCTGGTGGGTGGGTCAAACTTTTTAATAGCTTTCAGCTTCTTCAATTTTGGAGGGCTTGAAGAAAAAGAGGATCTTGCTAGGTTGGTTGGTTTGGCTAGTCAGAAATCCCAGAAGAGACTTTTGACACTAGTCACCAGGCACAGTTCCCAGGGGTTACACAACTGCGTCTTTGTCGCCTTTTCTAATGCACCAGCATAGTCTGGCAGCCGTCTGGTCCTGTGACTAGAGCAGAATGTGATGTTTTGGAGGCTGAAATATCTGAAAGTGCTGAGAGACCTTTCTCCCAAATCTAGTAAGGAAAGTGTCTAAATGGAAACAGTAGGCATTGGCCAGCCAAGAACTGGTGCTGAATTCTATGTCAAATTTACTGTCATTGAGTCAATTCTGACTCACAGTGACCCTGTAAAGCTGCCTCAATCTGTGTGTGATACTATAATTTTTACAGGAGTAGAAAGCCTCATCCTTCTCCGGTGCAATGACTCGTGGTTTCGAACTGCTGACCTTGCCCCAGTCCATACGCCATAAAGATTTTTTCTTTGTCATAAACAAAGTGCTCTTCATGACTGAGCTTCATAACGGAGGGCCTCTTTTGTTGAGCTATTTCAATCTATACCTTTGACTTTAGTAATTCATCTCTACTTGGATTTATAGACTATCCAAACTGGAGAGAAGAGAACTTAGAAAGAGTTAGCGTGCAGTCTTACATTCAGAGAATCGGAGACTCGGGTTGTGAGTTGAACGAGAACCCCCAGTGGGTTTAAGGCTGAGGGAGGGGAAGCATGAGTCAGGCCAGGGACTCTGTGCCACCACCCGCTTGCCTGTCTCGGCTGTGCGCTCAGCCCTTGCATTAACTATCTGAAGCTGGGTGCGTGACCAAAAAGGAAAGTTTCAAAGGCAGCAAAAGAAATCAATTGATACTCAATGTTTATTTGTATTTTGAAATACCCTTTCTTGCTGCTATGTCACAGAGACAACTTTGAAAATCCCCCCTGAGCATTTTAACCAGTGACTGTGGCAGCTGAAACTGCCCATGCCTCCTATGCAAGTGGTTTTGTTATGACTCAATGGAACTCTGATGGTTAACTGCTTGTTTTGTCCTGGGCGGTTCTGGTGCGATTGGTTCTGCAAACACTGGCACTGTTGTGACGTATGGCCTTTTTCTGTTGACTTAGTTTTTCTCATCACAGTAAATGCAAGGGGACATCAAAAATTTCGTGGGGAAAAATGGAATTAAAAGATAGCAGACTTTTTCCCATGGGATTTCTGCAGCCCCTTGCAGATAGGTAACAAGACAATAACATTCATTGTGTATACAGTTTGGGGACATGAATTGTGCTCATTGTACAGATACCACCATTATCCGTTTCCAACATTCTTCTTCACCCTTTGTGGAAGCTCAGTGTCCCCCCAGAGGAGTGTCCCTCCCTCCATTATTAATACTCTAAGGTGTGTGTAAACTTGTCCATCCTAAATATTTAATCCCATTTATAACTGGAATTATATAATGCTTGCCTTTTATAGCTGACTTATTTCACCCTTTTATAACTTGCTTATCTTAAATGACAAGCCTCTCTTACTTTATCCCAAAAGTATTGAAATATCAGGTGCTGAGAGTACGGTATTGTACATATAGTAGTTCTCCAATAGTTGGTTGAAAGAATGAATGCGATTCCCTTCATATAGATCTAAATGTTTTGTTTCCTTTTACCTTTAGCATGTGCAGAGGTTTTCTGGCTAAATCCTCCCCTCACCCCCCACTAACTTGACTGGAGTCTTCAGCCACAAATCCCCAGGCATGCCAAAAAGCTGGGAGGGGGTTAGTAAACTGAGTGTGGGGTTACTGTTTGTACCCACAAAACAAAGCCTTACAGCACGTGAAGCTTAATGTGTGGTTCTAAGTTGGACTGACCAGCAAGGCCAGTGATAGCATCGCTCAGCCCGTCAAAGAGGCCATGCCTTCAGACCAGCACTGAATGGCACTGGCAAAGGCGTGTGGGGCTGGCGGCCGTAACCCTGGCTGCATTCGTCTTGGTTGTGGCTAAATTCAGATCATCATGTTCTCCTGGGGTCACCGACTGTCTTTATTGCTCCTCAAGCCAATCAGATGAATGCCAGGCGAGCAAGCTCCGTGGTGGCTGGAGGATGTTGCGGGTCGGGAACGTGCGGGCTCTGGGGCCTTGGCACCATTCATTCTGAAGCTGGCTCCACCCACTTGCTGGGCTAGTGAGAGAGAGAGCAGGTCCGATGACCCCCAGCAACCCAGCCTGGCCATTTTCTGGGGGATGAGTTGCACACACTCATCAGGGGCGCCAGATTGTGTTCTTGAGCGTTGTTGAGGGCTGTTGAGTCGATTCCACCCCATGGCAGCCCCATGTCACTGAGGAGAACTGCCCCACAGGAAGGGCCTTCTGAACTGTCGCCTGCATGCCAGCAGATTTCCCGGACTGTGGTTTAGAGCCACAGGGTGAGTTTGAACCGTCAACCTCTCAGTGAGCAGCCAAGTGCTTAGCCACTGTCTTTTGCAGTCAAGTTGTGCACGTCAACCTCACACATGGTGCTACCTGAGGTAGTTAGTTTATTGCA
Organism: Tenrec ecaudatus; assembly: GCF_050624435.1. NCBI lineage: Eukaryota > Metazoa > Chordata > Mammalia > Afrosoricida > Tenrecidae > Tenrec > Tenrec ecaudatus. Next base: position 162,860,548 of record NC_134535.1, on the reverse strand, counting down.
CCAACCTGGCCGATATATACATGTGGGGTTCATTGAAGGGCGGAGGGATAAATGGTTCGGTGAGCCTCACCTTTCTACTTCTCGGGTCTCTTGCTTTCTGATGGTGGGACCACGGTGCAGCTGCCTTAGCCAGTTCCCTGCTTCAGCTGGCAAGGCCCACTTCCTGCAAGACATCCCTGAGGAGAAGCCGCATGAACCTACCCCGATGCAGCCCTGGGTGCTGGAGCAGCCGTGTGGAGACCCCAGCCAGCGCTGAGATGCTTACACACTCACTGATTTGGCTTTCCTCCTGCAGTCAGCGTCATAGTGTGTGTTTTGTGAGATGGAGGAGGACTTTGCGGATGGTGTCGGACATATGGGTTAATGTTGGACTTGTGGGCTTGGGCAGCACTGGGTTGGGATGTTTTCTTGATGTGCACTTACCCCTTATAAAAAACTCTCTCTTATACATGAGTTTGTGTGGATTTGTTTCTCTAAAGTACCCAGACTAACACACTACCCAAGAGTGCAGTTTCTGGAGGTAACACCCGACTGGCTCCTTCATCCCATTAAAATCGGGTCCATTCCTCATTGTCCCTACAACCAGCAATTCAGTATCTAATCCAGCTCCCAGTCACCTCTATCTCGACTCCTGCCTCCAGCTCATCCTAGTACAGTGAGTGAGTCCCCCATCTCACCACAGTACTTTCCTCAAATAAGAGCACATCCCTTCCCTTTCACCAGGCCTCCCCTCAAAGCTGACTTATTTCACCTTCTCTAAAAGAGACCAGCTCTCAGATACGTCAGATGTTTCATAGAGCTGAAAAGTGCGTCGAGACTAAAAAGGATCCTAGAGAACCCTGTGCTTGTTCGCTTTGCCTTTATTTCCACGGGGGCTTATAAACTGGGCTGTTGGAACTGCTATTTGCTTAATATCTTAGGTGCATGTTTGGAATTTCATACATACTTTAATAGTAGCTTGATGCAAACATGTTGCCTGTTTCTGACATGAGGCTTGAACCAGTCAGGTCTTCTGAATAGTCATAGAGTTAGAAATCCATACAAACCAAAGCTCACAGCCAATAAGATGTGGTCATAGGCAAATTGAATTTACCAATTTGATACTTTGAGCTAAAGATGCCTTTGGCTTTTACACTTGGACTTACAGATATGAGGGGCTTCAAAAAGTTCATCGGAAATGGCGTTTTCTTCTAAGACCATTTTTCTTTTTTGTTTTGGTTGTAAATTATTTTATTGGGGGCTCATACAACTCTTATCACAATCCATACATACATCAATTGTGTAAAGCACATCTGTACATTCATTGCCCTCCTCATTCTCAAAACATTTACTCTCTACTTACGCCCCTGGCATCAGCTCCTCATTTTCCCCCTCCTTCCCCAGTACCGCCTCTCTCATGAACCCTTGATAATTTATAAATTATTATTTTGTCATATCTTACAATGTCCAATGCCTCCCTTCACCCACTTTTCTGTTGTCTGTCCCCCAGGGAAGAGGCTATATGTACATCCTTGTAATTGGTTCCCCCTTTCCACCCTACCTTCCCTTCACCCTCCCGGTATCACCACTCTCACCACTGGTCCTGAAGGTATCATCTGTCCTAGATTCCCTGTGTTTCCAGTTCCTATCTGTACCAGTGTACATCCTCTGGTCTAGCCAGATTTGTAAGGTAGAATTGGGGTTAGGGGCGGGAATCATTTAGGAACTAGAGGAAAGTTGTATCTTTCGTCGTTGCTACATTGCACCCTGACTGGCTCGTAAGACCATTTTTCTATGAGCTTTTTGAAGCCCCTTCTGTATTCTCTAGCGAAGGAGGAACTTCACAGGACTCAAGTTAGCTCTTTCGTATTTCTAATTTCTGCTTTGATCTATTGATAATCTGATGCACCTGTGTGTACGTGAATCTGTGTGTGCCCACATGGGTCAATCAAATTGCATTCATCCAGAGACCACCATCAAAACCTGGCTATGTTGACTATTTTAATCATTTAAGACTCAACTTTTGTGATTATGATGTAGGGCAGCGTTGAGAGAACTGAATTGCGTCCTGCAACAATATGTGTTATAATTCCTAGTCCCTGTGCTTGTGGCTCAGGAGCCCTGTGTATGAGGGGTGAGGCTGCTAACTGCAAGGTCAGTGGTTCAAGCCCAGCAGAGAACTGAGGAGCCCTGTATGGGGTCACTGTGGGTCACAATGGGCTCCAAGAGTAGGCAGTCCACCAGTGGTTATCAGCCATTCGAGACGGGTTGTTTTTGATATGCCAGTGAGACAAGAATCATATAGTGTCTATTGAGTCAATGAGATAAGCTAGTATAGATTTGAGATGTAGAAGAGATTCCACAAGTGAGGATGCAGCGATGGGGAAGCGACACGGCAAGACACAGGAAGATCTTCCACGAGCAGAAACTCAAAACTGTGTCCCTGAGAGGGAACAGAGAAGGAAAGCTTTCCCCTGGCACAAACAGTCAATTCAGATGTCTGGCCTCCTAAATGGCAGGAAACATGCCCGAAGAGCTATGTCTGTTGAGAAAATCACCATCTCTGGGTCCCTCAGGGATGAGCAGAACTGTTGAAGGGAATTCCGGAAACAGCCTTCCTGGCTTCTCGGGTGGACCAGGAAAAGGGGCCAGCCTCACTGGGGCGCGCAGTGAGCATTCCAGGGAGCACGGAAGGTAGAACTGAAACCAAGGCAGTAGAGGGGGTTCCTTTCCAAGTCCACAGAGCCCGGCCAGTGCCCCCTGTCTGGGGGGAGAACATCGCCGGAGAATGAAAGGCTATTTTCACATTTCAGTGAATGTCAAGTGTTGTTCTGGGTTTGGGTCTTGCTTAGTGCTGCTGTTCCTTCTTTCCTCCTGTTTTTTGTCCCCTTCCCCCCAATTTGGAATGGAAATATCTACCTTGTGCCTCTTCCACCACTGTATTTTGGGAAAAAAGCAAGCAAACCTGTATTATAGATTTCATGGGCTTTAAAATGAAGAAGGCATGTGTATGTATATATATGTGCATATGTATGTGTATATATATGTGTGTGTGTATATGTGTATATATATATGTGTATATATATATGTGTGTATATATATATGTGTGTGTGTATATATATATACCATATTGAATGAAGGGGGAAGTGCAGAGTGGAGACCCAAGGCCCAAGTGTTGGCCAATGGAGATCCCCTCATAGAGGGGTTTAGGAGAGGAGATGGGTTAATTAGGGTGTGAGGTAGTACCGATGAAGAACATAGCTTTCCCCCAGATCCTGGATGCTTCCTCCCCCCAACTACCATGATCCGAATTCTACCTTGCAGGGCTGGATAGGGAAAAGGTTGTACACTGGTACATATGAGGGCTGGAGGCACAGGGAATCCAGGGTGGATGATACCTTCAGGACCAAGGGTGTGAGGGGCGATGCTGGGAGAGTGGAGGGTGAGTGGGTTGGAAAGGGGGAACTGATTACAAGGATCCGCATGTGACCTCCTCCCTGGGAGAGGGACGGCAGAGAAGGGGGGGAAGGGAGACTCCGGATAGAGCAAGATATGACAAAATAACAATGTATAAATTATCAAGGGCACATGAGGGAGGGGGGAGCGGGGAGGGAGGGGAAAAAAAAAGAGGACCTGATGCAACGGGCTTAAGTGGAGAACAAATGCTTTGAGAATGATTGGGGCAGGGAATGTATGAATGTGCTTTATACAATTGATGTATGTATATGTATGGAATGTGATAAGAGTTGTCTGAGTCCCTAATAAAATGTAAAAAAATAAAAATAAAATGAAGAAGGATTGTTGCCCCAGGATGGATTATGCCTATATCACCCATATTTGATTTAGGCGCTTCCGAAGATGAGATTTTGAACTTGCAATTGATGTAAAACTTACGGGATATAGTAATGAGGTGACTGTGTTTTGCAAATGGCAAGGACATGAAGGGGGGGGCACTGGGTGGACTGTTATTGATTGACTCATGTCCCCCCCCCAAAAAAAACCCAAACCAAAAAACAACTGTGTTGTAAATCTTAACCTTTATGCCTATATTGTTATCCCATTTGGGGATGGGTTGTCTTTGTTATGTTAATAATACAGGATTGGTACAGGGTGTTTCTTTAATCAGACTCTTGAGATAGAGATTAACTAAGCAGGGGAAGGAAGCTGAGAGTGGGGAAGGAAGATTCCAGGCCACAAGAAGATCTCCAAGGAGCAGAAATTCAAAGAAGCAAAGACCTCCTTCTAGATCTGACAGAGAGACAGCCTTTGTTGTTTCTTTTTCTCCTCCTCCTCTTTCTTCTTCTTCTTCTTCTTCTAACTCATTTTATTGGGGGCTCATACAACACTTATCACAGTCCCTGCATCCATCCATTGGACAGCCTTTCCCTAGAGTAGATGGGCAACCTGAATTTAGACTTCTAGTTTACTAATAAAAACCCAAACCAAACTCACTGCCATCAAGTCGATGCCAACTCACAGCAATACTATAGGGCAGGAGAGACCTGCCCTGTGAATTTCCAAGACTGTAATTCTCTACAGGAGTAGAAAACCCTGTCCTTCTCCCGACACGTGGGTGGTAGTTTCGAACTGCTGACCTTGCAGTTAGCAGCACATTGGGTAACCACAACATCACTAGGGTGTTTATTCTAGCCTTCTAAGCTATCAGAAAATACATTTCAGTTTGTTACTAGGTGCCAAAGAGTCAGTTCCATAGCGACCCTATGTACAACAGAACAAAGCATTACATGGACCTGTCCTGGTGGTCTAGTGAGTTATATGTTGGGCCGCTAACCACAGGGTTAGCAGTTTGAAACCACCTTCCCCTCTGAGAGAGAAAGATGAGGCTTTCAACTCCTGTAAAGAGTTACAGTTTGGAAACCAGAAGCAGGGGGTAGCAGGGAGGAGGGGGCAGTTCTACTCTGTTCTGTAGAGTCACATGAGTCAGAATCGATTCGGTGGCTATGAGTTTTCTGCCTTTATTTTTTTAATGTAACAAATATTTGTCTATTATGCTTTTAATCTAACCTGTGCAGGACGGGATCACACTGGAGTTGCACCTCCTTCCTTGGCAAGAGAGAGAGGGAGAATGTGTGGTGTCTGTTCGCTCCTGGGAGTGAGGCTCCTCATTCACGCTCAGTGCTTTTGTTCCCCTAGCTGTACCACCCAACGTAGCCGAACTGAAGAACTTGGAAGTGCTCAACTTCTTTAATAACCAGATTGAGGAGCTGCCCACACAGATCAGCAGCCTCCAGAAACTCAAACACCTAAACCTTGGGTGAGTGGCCGTGGAGGGGAGACCCCAGGGGGGGTGGGAGGGGAGGAGGTGGGAGAAGAGTATGGGCAAGGGATGGCCTGCATCTCCTTGCATGGGCGGAACTAATTTCTATTTTATTTTTACGCTTTAGATTTTGTAAAAAGTTTTATTGTTTTAATATAGCCGTTCGTTGTCCTGCATAGTTATTTGAGAGCTAATTGAGAAGCTAATCGTTAGTGCAGTAATAAGGAAGATGGTTGTTTTTTTTTCTTTTTGCTGTTTTTTTGTTTCCAATAAAATTTTTATTTCAGTTAAGTTGAGGGAGTGGGCACTTATTTGCCTGGCATTACTGTCTTTAGGGGCAACTGTTAAGATCATTTGTAATATCAGGGTCGTTGTTTTTTCACCCTGTATCAGGAAAAACATATCCTCTACAACCACATCCTTCCTCTTCTGGGGGCCGGGGTACATTTCGTAACAATGCTTCATTCATTCTTGCCATTGGTTCAGGCAGGAGAGAGGTCATAATCCCCCATCTTTCTTTGCACAAAAACGAAGAGAGTTTCGATTCAGCTGAGTTTGTGGAACCAGGGAGCAGTAATAATAAATAATCCTTTATATTCATTCCATTGCTTCACAGTTTTCAAAGTCCGTCCAGCCAGTGCCTGACCCTCTCCACAGTTGGGAGGAAGGGAAGGTGGACATACTGCTTGTGTCATAGGGAGGGAGGGACACCCTTTCCAAGAGGATAAGTGAGGAGATCCGATGGACCCTCTGGTTGGTGACTGAGTGGAGGAGAGAATCCCTCTGCATGCGTCAGTTGGAGCTTGGACTTTCCAGAGTTCTCTGAATTCCCTCATCGTTGTTGCAGCTATTAGATGAAACTGCCCCACCCGTGGGAAGTAATATTTTCACTATATTATAGCCACTAAATGCTCCAGTTAAGATCGTGGCGTACAGGAAGCAGTAACGGAAGCTACCTAGGTTTTTATTAATGCAATATGCAGCAATGATGAAACAAAAAATCCACTCATGCACTGATTTTGCGTTCATTGTTCCCACATGGAGTTGGTTAGTTACCTTAGTTGAAGCCGCAGCCCTGGCTAATGATGGTTCTTAAGACATTATTTTAATCGGGTGGAGACCGTGAACCTCTCAGGCAGAGTAGAAGTAGAAAAGATTACACATGGATATCTTTGTTTTGAAGACTACTAAACCCTAATCTTTAATTTGTATATAAGACAGCAGCTAAAACTTCATATATGTTTTACTTTCAGGTATTTTCTTTATTTGTTTATTGACTTTTGTATCTACATGTAATATAGCTTTAATTTGTTGGTAATAAAGTATATATTCATATAGTCATGGTACCATGGTAGAAGCATTGGACTGCTAACAGCAAGGTTGGAGGTTCAAACCATTAGAATGCTACTGGGGAGAGAGATGACGCTGTCGACACCCATAAAGGTTTGCAGTCTCAGAACCTCTATACAGGGTCACAATGAATGATGGACGTGGTTGGGTGTAAATATATGGAGATTGCACACATGGTGAATCAAGTGAATGTCTACAGAGCAAGTCAGTTTTCCATTCGATAACTCATACACATTGTACTTCACGTTACATTTGCAATCCCACAATGTAAAATCATGTATCCCGTTTCCTGCCTGTGTTTCCTCTCTTACCATTCTCCGTTGCTCACCATCCTGAACTTTATCTTGGGCAAATGCTTCCCTTTGGGTCTCAAGGGGCTGATTGTTCTGAGGATTGCATACCTTTCTAATGTCATCAGTCCACTTTCACAACAGTCACCTATGTAGATGAAAACTGAGCCATTGGGGTGAGTTCAGTTCTAAATATTAAGGGCGTTAAGGATCATAACCTTGGGGTCCTACCAAGCCTCTAACTGGTGCGACAGTTAGGTGCTCAGCTGTTAACTAAAGGATTGAAAGTTCAGTGCACCCAGCAGCTCAGCAGGAGACAGTATCTAGCCAGCAAATGTAGACTTTTAAAGCATTTTTCCTCTTACTGATTTAAATCTAGACTCTTTTGATTTTAGATTTCCACAGTTTTTCCCACTCTAGCCAGGGCTCTCTAATGTGATCCCTTTCAGAGCAGACTGGTACTGGTCTCCTGGCACCATATCTTCCTTCCTCTGGACAGGGAGAGACCAGTAAGTAGTCGCACCATAGATAGCCACTCATGAGCTCTTAAGACCCCAGCAATACTGACTGAAGTAGGACGGAGACCATTCCCTTTGTGAACTTTGTTATGCCAGTGGACCTCGGTATCCTCTGAGAAGATTATATATGAGGGGGTGCCCCCATAACACTGCTAAAAAGCTCCACTGAGTAGAGCTTTCATAGTTCACTAGACAAGTTTCCCCGCTAGACAAGTATGAGCATCTCGCTCTGAGTTAGTGCACCCAGTGGCATTGCCTGGGAAGGTTCTCTCTGGTCACAGTGGATTTTTTTGTAAAAGCAGTTTCTCTTGAACCTCCTTTGTAGCAATGGCCAATTCAAGAGAACAGCATGTGGCTGTGAAATTTTGTTTTCCTGCTTGGAAAAATGCTGCAGAAACGGTTGTGATGTTGAACACAGCTTACAAGGACAGTGCTATGGGAAAAACTCAAGTGTATGAATGGTTTTCTCATTTCAAAAAAAGGTGAAATGTTGATTGATGACAAACTCTTTCTGAACACCTGTCAACTTTCTGAATGAACAAAAATGTTGACTCGTGGTGCATTTGGAGTTAGTTCCACCAGGTCAGGCTGTTAATCAAACTTTCTATTTAGAGGCTTTGAAAAGATTGCCTAACATTGTGGGGAATAAAGACCTGATTTGTGGCAGATGGGGGTTTTGCCACCACAATGCACCTGCTTACACAGCCATCTCAGTGCACCAGTTTTTGGCAAAATCCAGCATGCCTTTCTTGCCCCATGCACCTGACTCACCTGACCTCACTCTGTGGGTCTTGTTTTTGTTTCTGCAAATGAAGAGGGACATGAAAGGGCAATGATTTGACAACATAGAAGAGAGGAAGAAAAAAACAAGGGAGGTGCTGTCAGTCATCCAAACAGATGAGTTTGAAAAATGTTTCCAAGAATGGAATCCCAACTTTGACAAATGTATTAAGTGTAATGGAGAGGACTTTGGAGGTGCTAAGGGTGTTTTGTAAAAAAAATTAAATACATAGCTTTGAAAAAAATTCCATTTTGTATGTGTAAATTTAGATAGTATTTCTATGTTTTTGTTTTTGTGTCTATATAAAAATGTAGGAGTAAATGTCTAGGAAATGTATATGTACACACACATATAGTTATAGTTCGTGTATGTGTGTGTGTATTGTATATACTTGGGTATAAGCTAAATGTTTCAGCACATTTTTAATGCAGTTTTGGTGGTAAATTTAGATGCCTTCACAGATATTCGGGTCAGCTTATACTCGAGTATATTATATATATATATTAATATATGCATATATATAATATGTATATTAGTTGGCATTGACTCAATGACAGTGGGAGATATATCTAGTGTTACCGGGACAGATGAGGACAAAGGGAGGAGAGGTGATGCTGGCAGGAACCTGGCTCAAATAGCAACATGAAGCAGAGATGGAGATTGGTTTCAGCATGTACCTCTCCAGATGAAGGACAGAGAACACACATTTCCTTACCAGTTGGAAGAGACTTATGATGGTATATATATATATATATATGTATATGTTATATGATATATCTCCCACTGCCGTTGAGTCAATGCCAACTAATCATGACCCTGCATTGGTGCCTAGGCTTTCCAAGGTGTAAATTTTTGTGGGAACAGATAGTCTCAACTGTCTCCCATGTAGCAACTGTTGGGTTTGAACCTCTGACCTTGAGGTTAGCAACTCAACACTTACCCAACAGCACCACCAAAGCATATATATATAATTAATATAAATATTAGCTGATTATATATGAATATTTATATATATGTATAAGTCATTCTCAGTGGTACAACAGTTAAGTGCTCAGCTGAGTTGCTAACTAAAAGACTGAAAGTACAGTACGCCCGGCAGCTTAGCAGGAGAAAGGCCTGAGAATTTGCTCCCATAAAGTCTACAGCCAAGAAACCCCTATGAGGCAGTTCTCTCTGACATATGAGGTTTTATCATGAGTTGAAATTGGCTTGGTGGCACCTAACAGCACAACCTGATTAATTACCACAGAGTATGCATTTATGGTAGTAGAATTGAACCTAGCAGTTATAATAAGCAGGATAATAGTATTATTGTCATTATCATCCTCCCTGTTTATTGCTTCATTTATATGATCATTCGAGTACCTAGGCTACATCAAGGTCCGGCACACAGTCCCTAGCCAAGGCGTGGGCATGCAGTGGGGTTGGGGCCAGGAAGCTTTGAGGGAGCAGAGCAACACAGCTGGGTCCCTGATGCGCTGAAGTTGTAGGAGAGAAGCAGGAGCCGAGGGGCTTACAGGTGAGAGACTGGATAATGGTTCTCCAAGGAGGGAGCATTTGAGCCAATACTGGATTCATGGGAAGGAATTTCTCAGCCTTAGATTGAGAGATTGATATACTTCAGAACTCTAATCATTGCATATTCTGGAAATGACAGAATTTTTTATGTTGCTAGGAAGAGAGACTGGGCTTTCTATAGCTGTAAACAGTTATATTCACAGCACCCACAAGCGGCCACTATGAGTCAGCATTGACTCGATGGCAGTGAGTTTTTTTGTTTGAAAGTAGCACTATGTTTAACCTTTTGGGATATTGGGATGTGCTCTATTGTGTAACCAAAAAACAAAAACAAAACAAAAAACCAAACTAAGGAGCCCTGGTGGAGTAGTATTGTGAAAAATATGAGGCAAAGAACAAGGAAGTGAGGTGTCTGCCATCCACTTAGTGAATTTTTATTGTGCTCTCCTTATGGACCAAGCACTGTTCCAGGTACTGCTTGTCCAGCCTTTGTGGAGCACACATTGAGAGAATAGCCTATGGTGACTGGGCGGCCACTCAGGACTGTGAGACTCTTCGCTTCTCCGTTCTTGTCCTGTTTGCATGAAAGAGTTCAGGACAGAGATAAAATCAGACCAGAGTCAGAAAAAAAGGGTTGAACAGTGAAGAGGATACCATGGAAAAGAGGTCCAAAAGGCCTTTAACCTGTCTGAAAGGCCTGGCAAAATGTAGCACTGAACCTTACAGTGGGATGTGCCAGTGGTGCACATCCCAGCATTGACTGGCTTTCTGTTGGGTCTTGTACTATTGGTTCGTCCTCTTTGGTATAGCCTTTCTTGACATGTGCATCCCTGTACCCCAGCATGCTAGACTTAGTGCCCTTTTCTCCAGACACAAAACTCAAGATCTATTCAGTCCCTGTGAGGGTAGTGTGAATATCCTGTCTTTTTCCACCCAACTTTTATACCATCGCAGGTCTCTTCCAACTGGTAAGGAAATGTGTATTTCTGCCCTTCACCTTCCTTCATCTGGAGAGGTACATGTTGAAACCAGTCTCCATCTCTGCTTCATGTTATTGCTATTTGAGCCAGGTTCCTGCTAGCATCACCTCTCCTCCCTTTGTCCTCATCCGTCTCGGTAACACTATGAAGAATAAGGTGTCTACAATGACAGAGTTAGTTGACAGCAGATCTTCCAGTGGTTTCATTCCAGTTTAACCCCCTACTTAGGATTTGCATTTACACGCCAGATATACTGAATCAGAATTTACATCTTAACCAGATCCCCAAGTGATCCTTGTGGGCACTTAAGAATTACATGGAGATCTATAAGAATCCCCTGGGGATCTCATTAAAATATAGATTTGCAGAGAAAATGATAATCATAAGAACAAAAAAGCAAAAGAAACAACAAAAGTAAACAAAAAAAACACCAACAAAAACCAATGATAAAAAAAACCCTATAAAGAGTTCAAGGTCTGTTTGTTGACCTTTAGGAGTGCCTATCTAGATAAGATAGGCTGGATAAACAATCTGGAGGAAAAAACAACGGGACCAATGGATCTAGGGGACACAGGAGAGAGGGAGGCAGGGTGGTGGTGGTTAAGAAGTGGGTGTTAACACACCCAAAAACAAAGAAACAACAAGTGATCTAAAATCAATGGTGAGGAGGGTGTAGGATGCCTGCTAGGGCTTGATCAAGGCCAATGTAACTGAGAGGAATTACTGAAACCCGAGTGAAGACCGACCATGATAATGAACGCAAGGAAAAGAAAAAGAAAGAAAAGAAAGAACTAGGAGGCAAAGGGCATTTATAAAGGTCTAAATATAGGTGTGTACATATGTAAATATATTTATATTCAACTATAGGGAAATATATCTATGTACATACATTTATAGGTTTAGTATTAAGGTAGCAGATGGATATTGGGCCTCTGCTCAAGAACTGCCTCAATGCAAGGACACTTTTTTCTAGTAACCAAGTATTCTGTGATGCTCACCTTCCCAATAAGTTTGCTGAAGACAAATGGGTGCATAAGCAAATGTGTTGAAGAAAGCTGATGGTGCCCAGCTATCAAAAGATATAGCATCTGGGGTCTTAAAGGTTTGAAGATAAACAAGCGGTCATCTAATTGAGAAGCAACTAAGTCTACATGGAAGAAGCATACGACTAGCCTTGTGTGATCATGAGGGGTCAATAGAATCAGGTGTCAGGCATCAAAGACCCAGAACAAAAAATCATATCTATGTGAATGAGGGGGAGTGCAGAGTGGAGACCCAAAGCCCATCTGTAGACAATTGGACATCCCCTTATAGAAGGGTCACCAGGAAGAGACAAGCAGTCAGGGTGCTGTGTAGCACTGTTGAAACATACAACTTTCCTCTAGTTTATTGGTTCTCAACCTTTCTTATGCCTTGACCCTCATGTTGTGGTAACCCCAACCATAAAATTATTTTAATTGCTACTTCATAACTGTAATGTTGCTACTGTTATGAATCATAATGTAAATACCCAATATACAGGATGTATTTTCATTGTTAAAAATTGAACATAATTAAAGCATAGTGATGAGTCACAAAACAATATGTCATTATGTATTGTGAAATATTGATTTCTAATTATAAATAAATGAAATTTTGTCTTGCAGCATGGTGTAGCATGGGTAACAGTCTTAATATAACAATAGTAAACTACATTGCTACATTTTACGACAGTATGTGTAAAAAGCCAATGTCAATGTGAAGGTTGAGATAGCTTCTTTCTCACTAGATCAGCATATCTGCATGTGGGCAGACCTCTACCTGGAGACAGGTAGAGGAGCGGTGTTTCGGTTCTTAAGACCATAGGAATGGTCTTAGGCAACCCTCAAAGGGGTTGCGACTCACAGGTTGAGAACTGCTGCTCTAGTTCTTTAATGCTTCCTTCCCCCCTCCCTCCTACTATCATGGCTCCAGTTCTACCTAACAAATCCAGCTAGATGGGAGCATGTACACTGGTATAGATAAGAGCTGGCAACACAGGAAATCCAGAACAGATAAACCCTTCAGGACCAATGCTCAGAGTAGCAATGCCAGGAGTGGAAGGGGAAGGTGAGGGGAGAAAGGGGCAACTGATCATCATGATCTACATATAATTCCCTCCCAGGGGGATAGACAACAGACAAGTGGGTGAAAGGAGACATCAGTGAAAGACATGAAAAAATTATAATAATTTATAAATTTATCAATAGTTCATGAGGGAGGGAAAAATGAGTTGATACCAAGGGCTCAAGTAGAAAGAAAATGTTTTGAAAATTATGATGGTTACAAATGTACAAATGTGCTTGACACAATAGATGGATGTGTGGATTGTGATAAGAGTTGTATGAGCCCCCTATAAAATGATTTTTTTAAATATAAATTTTGATTCAGTATATTGTTTTAGGGTACAAAAGCAACCCCCAATCTCATATATAATTTAAGAAGAGCATTTATTAAGTCTTAAAAGATAACACAAAGACAGACATATCGTCTGGATCAGGGAAGCCATTAACATCTGATCCAAATGATGTCCAAGGATTCATAGCCACCCAATTGCTCAAAGAAGGCACGGGAAACAAAGGAAAATACCACAGATTCGTGATTGGTGGTACCAACTAGACCACGATTGCGACACATCTCTTGTTCAGCAGAAGGTGTTAAAAGCTTGATCCAGGAACTTCTGGCCTAAGCAGTCCAAGCAAGGCTGACAGGGCGTGACTCATGCCTGCCACCCTCTGTAGTACACCTTCCCTACTGTCCCTAGTACCGTGAACTCCAGCAATGACACATGCAGGCAAGCCTCGAAGATCAAGACTGCTCCCTCCTTGGGCTGCCTGGAAAAGGGCGGAGGTGATCTACTTTCTAATACCCTCTGCCTGAGGACAAGATTATCTATATACTTGGTGAGTGATCAGAAAGAATTCACTGGAAGCCCAATCGGCGTGGGGACCCTGCACATGAATATTGGGCCATCCATAGCCCTTTACAAACTGTGATGCCCAGAACTGAAGCTCTAGTACCAGGTTAGAACTGAAAATCCTCACCACAGGGGGAACTGGAATGAACTGGTTCAAAGACCTCAAAAAAAAAAAAAAGATTCTAAATGGTTACGGGAGGGAGGGGAAAAGAGGAGGTGATACCAAGGGTTGAAGTAGAAAGAAATATTTTGAAAAGGATGATGGCAACGTATGTACAAATGTGCTTGCCACATTGGGTTATGGATTGTTATAAGAGCTGTAAAAGCCCCCAATAAAATGATTGATTGAAGAAAAACTCTAATCAAGGCCCTTGTTTGTTAAATAAGGAGCTCAAGAGTGGCTCTGTGGATTAGACCTTGGACTGCTATCTGCTAGGCTGGCAGTTCAAACGCACCAGGTGCTCCATGGGAGAAAGATGAGGCTGTTTTCTCAGTAAAGATATATAGTCTTGGAAACCCTACATGGTTTATGATCCTAAATCTACTCAATGGCAGTGAGTGTTTGGCTTTTGAGCCAAATCAAAGAGCTCTTGATATCATCCTAGGGAGTGTAGAACTTGCACAGTGGAGTAATTGGTGTGAGATCGGCTCACACAGTTGTTTGAAAGATGAATGTGGAGAGGAGACTGCAAGGAGGTAAACGAGTGGTCAGACAGCTGGTGAAGATGCTAGATCAGCTTCCAGGGGAATGGGTCAGTGGAAGCAGAGGGGGAATTGTGTATGAAAAATAGGTATGAAGAGAAATTGACAAGGCAGTAGTAATTGATGGGATGGGATGATACTTAGATTACTGCCTCGGGGAGCTGAAATAGAAATATGGATGGAGGTAGGCTTTGGAAGATGATAATGAGCTCACGTTTTCTTCAGTTGGGTTTGAGATGTCTCGGGATGGAGTTGTAAGCTTTTTGGGGAATGTATATGAGTTGCTTCCTGGTCCTCTTTGGAGTTTGCATTTCTGGCTCTCGGTGCTTTTTTGATCGTGTACAGCTTTCTATATTTAACAAGGTAGCAGTGTGGGTCTGCCCCCATTGTAAGTTCTCACTGCAAGCTCTCACTGCAATTTCAGGTCTCAGGAGAAACCTAGAGACTTAGAAGTCCGGGCGTGTTCTTGGTGTCACAAGATTCTTAGTGGTCTGGGAAAGAATTAAGATGGATTTCAATATATTTGTGCTACAGTTAAAGAACACAATTGTGTTAGTCTGGGTACTTTAGAGAAACAAATCCACAGAAACTCATGTATAAGAGAGTTTTATATAAAGGGTAAGTATACATCAAGAAAACATGCCAACCCAGTGCTGCCCAAGCCCACAAGGCCAATATTAGCCCATGTGTCAGACACCAATCCACAAAGTCTTCCTCCATCTCACAAAGCACACACAATGATGCTGACTGCAGTAGGAAAGTGGAATCAGTGAACATGTAAACATCTCAGCGCTGGCAGGGTCTCCACATGACTGCTCCAGCACCCAGGGTGCATCGGGATAGGTCCATGTGGCTTTGCCTTGGGGATGTCTTGCAGGAAGTGAGCCTTGCCAGCTGAAGCAGGGAACTGGCTAAGGCAGCTGCACCCTGGTCCAATCATCAGAAAGCAAGAGACCGGAGAATTAGAAAGATGAGGCTCACCGAGCCATTTATTGCTCTACCCTTCAATTAACCCCACATGTGTTTATCGGCCAGGTTGGCACAAATAACTGTCTCAACAATCAATGTCACTAAATGACACATATAGAAATGATTGAGTTGATGTATGAGGGGGTACCCCCACTAAAAATGGGAAATAGCTCAGCTGAGCAGCCTTTCATAGTACTCATTTTCCCTTCCAGGTGAACATAAAGTAACTTGCTCTGAGTTAGTGCACCCAGTGGTGTCACCTGGGGAGGTTTTCTCTAGTCACAGTGAATTTTTTTTGTAAAAGCAGTTTTGCTCAAACTACACTTTGTGTGTGTGTGTGTGTGTGTGATGGCCAATTTAAGAGAACAGTGTGTGACTGTGATTTTTTTTTTCCTGCTTGGGAAAAGTGCTGCAGAATCTGTGTGATGTTGAATACACCTTACAAGGACAGTGCTCTGGGAAAAACTCAGATATATGAGTGGTTTTCTCATTTCTCAAAAGGTGAACTGTCAATTGATGACAAACCTCATTCTGGACATCTGTCAGCTTCCCAAATGAATGAAATATCCATAGTATTCATGCATTTGTGCTCTAAGGCTGACATTGAACCGTCGGAGAGATGGGAAAGTTGTCTGGACTAGCTTGGTTCAGACTGACCAGCATAAAGAGCATTGGTTGAAAACATCATTCTTTGAAAGAACAGTTTCGAAGCCACCGACACTTTTTTCCCCGAAGTTCATTACTGAGGATGAGACATGGTGCTATTCTTATGACCCTGAAAGCAAACATCAATCAAGCCATCATCCCCTCACCCCCCAAAAGCTCATCAAATGAAATCAAAGATCAAGGCGGTAGTTAATTGTTTCTTTGATGTGAGGGGAGTAGTGCATTTGGAGTTTATTTCACTAGGTCAGATTGTTAATCAAGCTTTCTATTCGGAGGTTCTGAAAAGATTGTTTAACAATGTGTGACAAAAAAAGGCCTGATTTGTGATGAATGGGGGACTGGTTTTGCCACCACGACAATGCACCTGCTCAAGTAGACTTCTCAGTGCACCAGTTTTTGGCAAAAAACAGCATGCTTCTCTTGCTCCATACACCTTACTCACCTGACCTTACCTAAGTAGGTAAGTAAGACACCGTGGAGGAAAGAAAAATTGCTGTCTACAGTCAAGAAGCTTTTATTAAAACAGGTCTAAGTAGCTCAAGAGGAACCTCCAAGGAACAACAAATGAACTCCAATAGAGAGCATCCGCACGGGTCTTTGCATGGCTTTTGGAGTAGAGAAAGCAAAAATAAAAATTCAAAAAAAGCTCAGTGACCTCAGAGCATCTGGTTTTATAAATTGCTCCACCAGCAGCAGACTTCCTCCACTCTTTTTTTTTTAAAAATCAGGCACGTGGAAAATGTTCCTATGCAAACAAAAGAATGAATACCATTAGGCACAGAGAGACATTTATGCAACTTGCTCTTTAAACATCTGAAATGACATGAGGTTGACGTGGTGTGGTGCACATAGGAAAAAACATACTCTACAGTGGTGTGGCTATCCCAAAGCTTGGGGAAGACAAAACCATCAACTACTGCACGGTAGAGAGATGACACTCTCTACTCCCATAAAGAAGTGTCCAGTGTCAGAAACCCACAGAGCCAGTTCTCCTCTGTCTTGTAAGGTCACTCTAAGCCAGCAATGGCTCCATGGCTGTGAGTGAAGGTAAGCTTGCTTATTTGGGACTGAGTCTAAATCTTTATCAAGCTGCTGGCAAAATCTTACAGACCCTGGTTTAAGCTACAGAGATGTTAGCTGTTTCACATATTTTATAGCTCATTTTCCCAGCAGTCCAGCCATGAAGGTATTGAGATCATGAGGAAGACAGGCCTCAGATTCCCAAGGTCACCCAGCTAGTAAATGCGGGCGCTGAACTTCTGACCTAGCTGAAACTTTCAAACTCTGTGTGTTTATTTGTTTGTCTGCCCCCACTGTAAGCTCTCACTGCAACTTCAGGTTTCCAGGGAGAAACCTAGAGACTTAGAAGTCCGGGAGTGTTCTTGGTGTCAGGTGCAATTAAGGTAGTTCTGACTCATAGTGACTCCATATACAACAGGACAGAACGGCCCCGGGCCAGTGGCATTCTCACAAGTGTTCCTGTGCGTCAATTCATTGTTGCCGCCCCTGTGTCAATCCATCTCATTGAGGCTTTTTTTTTTTTTTGCTTCTACTCCATTTTATCAAGTATGATGCCCTTCTTCGTGGACTAGTCTTTCCCGATAACATGCCCAAAGTCCTTGAGGCATTATCAAGCCATCCTTGCCTCTAAGGATCATTTTGGCCGTTGTTCTTCCAAGAAAGATTGGGTTATTCTTTTGACACTCCTTGGTAGTGTCCATATGCTTCACCAACAACATAGTTCAAATACATCAATACATCTTTCCTATTCAGTCTCCAACTTTAAAATGCATACAAGACAATTGAAAATACCATGGTTTAAAGATGGACACACCTCAGTTCTCAAAGTAACAACATTGCTTTACAACACTTTAAAGAGACCTTGTGCTGCAGATTTACCCAATCATTTCATCTCTTGACTGTTGATTTCATGATCATTGATTGTGGATCCAAGCAAGATGGAATTCTTGATAACTTTGATGTTACCTATTGGTCCAGTTGTGAGGATTTTGGTCTTCTTTACACTGAGTTGTAGACCATACTGAAGTTTGCAGTCCTTGATCTTCATCAGCAAGTGCTTCACATCATCAGGTTCAGAAAATAAGGTTGTGTTCATCTGCGTGTCACAGGTAGTTAATAAGCCTTCCTCCAATCCTGGTGCCACATTCTTCGTATAATCCAGTTTCTCTGATTGTTTGCACAGTATACAGGTCGAATAAACATGGTGAGAGGCTACCACAAGACTGATGCACACCTTTCGTGATTTTAAACAATGACCTAGTCCCTGTTGTGTTTAAACAACTCCCTCCTGGCCCATGTCCAGGTTCTGTGTATGTACTATGAAGTGTTCTGGAATTCCTGTTCTTCTCAAAGCTGTCCGTAGTTTGTTATGGTCAACACAGCCGAATGTCCTTGCACAGTCAAGACAACACAAGTAAACATCGTTCTGGTATTCGCTGCTTTTAGCCAAGACCCAGCTGATGTCAGCAATGATAGCCCTTATTCCACACCCTCTTCTGAATCCAACCTAAACTTCTGGCAGCTCCCTGTCAACACTAAATGATCTTCAGCAATATTTTACTTGCATGTGATATCAATGATAATGCTTTATAATGTGAGCATTTTGGCGGGGCACCCCTCTTTGGAATGGGTACAAATATGGATCTCTTCCAGTGAGTGGGCCAAATAGCTGTCTTCCAAGTTGCTTGGCATAGATGAGTGAATGCTTCCAGTGCTTCATCAGCTTGTTGAAACATTTCATTTGGCTTGCCATCCATTTTCGGAACCTTGTTTTTGGCGAATGATTTCAGTGCAGCATGGACTTCAGCACTCTTGGTTCTTGCTCGTAAGCTACTTCCTGAAATGGTTTAATATCGATGAGTTCTTTTTGGTACCGTGACTGTGTGTCCTTTCCATCTTCTTTTGATACTTTCTGTATCACTCAATATTTTGTCTATAGAATCTTGTAATACTACGGGGCTTGACTTTTTCTCCTTAGTTCTTTCAGCTAAAGATAAGCTGTGTGTTCTCCCTTTTGGGTTTTATAATGCTGTCTTTGCCTATTTCATTGTAATACTTTACTTTATCTTCTTCAGATGTGTTTTGAGATTTTCTCTTTAGCCCTTTGACGTCATCATTTATTCTATTTGCCCGAGGACTCTGTGATTAAGAGCAAGTTTCAGTGTCTGATGCTTTGTTTTCTTCAGGTCTGATGATCTTTTTATCAGCCCACAGCTCATCAAGACTTCTGTCTTTAGAGTGCAATGATTAAATAAGTTCTCGAGGCAGTCTCCATATTTGTGTGGGATACACCTCAAGGCCCTCTGGACTTATCCCTTCTGGACTTATTTTAATTTCTTCACCTACAAGATGAACTTACATATGAGCAGTTGATGGTTTGTGCCACAGCCAGCCTTTGGCCTTTGTAGCTGCTGATATTGAGCTTCTTCATCGACTCTTCCCAACGAATGTAGGAGGAGTCCACCAGTCTAGTCTTTGGGGCTGTTGAAAAAGTATTTGTGATGAAGAAGTCGTGGATCTTGCAAAGTTCTATCATGGGATCTCAAGCTTTTTTTTTTTCTATCACCAAGACTATATTTTCCAACGACTATTCCCTCCTCTTTGTTTCCAAGTTTTGTATTCCAATTGCCAACCATTATCAATGCATCTTGATTGCATGTTTGGTCAATTTGGGACTGAAGACATTGATAGGGTTCTTCAATTGCTTTATCACTAGCTTTTGTGGTTGGTGCATACATTTTAATATTGATTGTATTGATGGGATTTCCTTATATGCAGACAGACATTATCCTATCATAGACAGGCATTTTGTGATGATGATTTCTGTTTCTTTGTGAAAAGCTTCACCTTGGGAATAAATTACCACTAAGAAATTTTCTGATGTTTCAACATGCATGTTCTCGACCAAAATTAAAATGACTAAGCTGCTTAAAGTAGCAAAAGGTGATTATAGAACATTGATACTCCTTCGAGCTCTCCGTCTCTCATGCATGATGATTAATCCTGCAGTGCAGAGCCGATCTAAGTATTGTGTACAGGTGACAGTGTAGATTTGGGTCAGGACCACTGCAGTCAATTGGATGTTTCAATAAACCAAGTTGCACAAATATTTGACTTTCCAGAGCATATAGAAAAGTGTGTTTATACTATACTGTAATGTATTAATGATACTATAAAGTCCACTTCCAACTCATAGCAACCCTATATAAGAATTCCAAGACTCTGTGAAATCTTCATATGGACAGAAAGCCTCAACTGTCTCCCGCAGAATGACTGGTGTGTTTGAACCAACAACCTTGCAGTTAGCAGTTCATTGCTTACCCGACACCACCACCAAGGCAAAAAATTTAAAATATTGAAATTTGAAAAGATTTGAGGTATTGTGTGAAGTAACAAAATATGACACTCGGACATATGCTCTTGGATAAAAACAGCACTGATAGACTTGCTCAATGCAGGGTTGTCACAGATTTGTAAAAAAGACTGTCTGTGAATCTCAATAAGCAAAGCACAATAAAATAAGGTATGAATGTGCTGGGATTTAAGTGGACGTTTACGTACTTTGTGGGTGATGGCTTAAGAGTTTCTTCTCTACTGCAGCATGAACAGGCTGAACACTTTGCCTCGAGGATTTGGCTCGCTACCAGCTCTTGAGGTCCTTGACTTGACTTACAACAACTTGAATGAAAATTCTCTTCCAGGAAACTTCTTCTACCTTAGTAAGAAACTTTTAATTCCATAAATCTCTTTAGAATGGTACTTTGTGTTCTCAGGGTAAAATTTATTTGCTGGGACCCAAACGCTAAGTGGAATTATTGGACATATATACTTTTTTCTTTATAGATTCCTTTGTAATATTCCTTCAAAGCTCAGCAGTATGTATATTTGATATATAGTCATCTGACACCATTGGGATGAAGTGGACTTAGTAATGCCATATTAACTTTCTAATAGAGATTATGTACATAGATAAGACCAAGTTTCAAGTTTAGCTAAGAGACTTGATTTTCTTTTAAAGCTGTGCCCCCACAGGCCTATTGCTTCTTCCCATGTTGCTATTATCTTTTTGTAAGACATTTGCCATACACATTCCAATCAATTATTTACGAAGCGTCCAGTAATAAACGAGTAGCCTAGTTTTAAAATTTTTCAGCCAGGATTCTCATTTTATGTCTTTAAAAAGACACTTTATTGAGTTAGTTTATTTTGCCCACATGCAAGCATACATGAAGAATTTGTTCATTACAAATGAGTACCCTTTAACCTTTCACTTGCAAACCAAGTTGTTCTTGATGATATGCTTAAAAGTGAAATAACAAAAAAACCTTTGGGGACTCGTATACCAGAAAGACTTAAGAAAGTTTAGCTTCCTTAAGGGAGTGTTCTATTACTTCAAAATAGGGATATATATAATATCCAGGAATTCTGCGTTTTCTGAACTAGACTTTGAACTTTTTTTTAACCTCCTGCCTTCTCAATACACACCGTCTCTCCCAGACTTTTCTCAAGCACCTGAAACCAGCTGTAAAAGATTTTTTTGTGCCAGGTGTCTGGTTTGGGGTTTTAGAAACTGTTCTAGTTATATACATATGGTTCAGTTGAATTTAAAACATTGCCCTGAAATTAAACAAACTATGTAGAAAACATTTGTTATGTTCTTATACAGAGGTCCTGTCGGACCTAGCCATGCACCACGGTTTAAACCCAACTGGACATCATTATTGTAGTCCCTTTCCCTTCTCTTTCTTTCTGTCCTTGAGGCTGCGAAAACCAGTAATGGCAAGCAGTCTGATAGGGACATGGTGAGCTGGCCTGCGGGCTCTCACTCTTGAAAGACTCTTTCTTTTTCAGTATAGTTTTATTTACATGAAAGAGCCCCTTTGCTCTGTGTATTGATATAAGTGGCCCAGTGTCTTTCTTTGTTTTACTCTGGATGCAAATGGAGGAATAAACGGGGATCGGAAGCAATAGAGAAAAATAACTGTCTTTGCTGAGAATGTATGGAAACTCTGTGCCAACAATCCCCGGCGCCCACAATTGTTAATTGTGTCAGTCCCCTTGGATATAGATGTTTTCCTGAACACCCCAGCCATAGAGTAAGCCAGTAAATCTAAGTTTGACCTGCTTGTTATTATTGTGAGCCCTAGGTATGTCACAGGCTTTTCACCAAGGCAGGGTTATTAATCAGAGCTGACTCCCTTGTATTGATCAGACCTCAAACGGTTGGGTTCCATGCCACCTTGTTTATATATTGCTGTTTAATTTGCAGCCACCCTGCGTGCACTCTATTTAAGTGACAACGATTTTGAAATCCTGCCGCCAGATATCGGGAAGCTCACAAAGTTGCAGATAGTAAGTAATTTATCTAAATCCTTAGAAAATCAATTCACTCTCGCAGCCCTTGTAGGAGTAGAATCAAGTCAATTTGAGAAGGAGTAAGGCTTATTTCGCAGGAATAAACCACTACGCCCGATACGGTTTCTTGTTTATCCGCCGACACTTGTAAATAAATGGAAAGGCTTGGGCCTTAAAAGGAGAGAGGGCCCGGGAGGGGAAAGGGGTTGTGTTGAGGGGCCCTTTTTGTGAACATTGTTTTGACAACTCCTTGTTTACTTATATTTAGCTCAGCCTCAGGGACAACGACCTGATCTCACTGCCCAAGGAAACCGGGGAGCTTACTCAGCTCAAGGAGCTTCACATTCAGGGCAATCGCCTGACCGTTCTGCCTCCAGAACTAGGTAAGCTTGCTGACGAATCACCTTGGCTCTGAGTTTAATTAATAATAATTATCCAAATAGAGCGATTCTGACCAACTCTCTGTCTTGGCAAATGCCCTCCACAAAGATACTCCATTGCGGTTCTTCTGAGTATCATTTGTCATTGACCACAGTTCAGCGGGTCTGGGTTTGGCCTGTTCTGATGCTGTGTTCAGCTGTTCCACTGCCCAGTGTCCGGAAGCTGAGAAGATGACCTGCCTCCGTTCCCTGCTCAGCGGAGTGGAGGGAGCCTGGGATTATCTGTTAGGGTTGGATCCAGGCCTCCTCATAGCTGGAGGATGCTCAATCCACTCTCTGGATCCTGGTTGTCTTTTCTATGATCAGTAACTTTTATCACACCACCATTCTTTCTTTTCCAATTGCTTTGTAGTTTTACCGGGTAAATTATTAGTTACAGCAATTAAAATGCACCTTTCCTGGGCCTCAGTCTGATTCTCTTCTCTCTCACCCTCTCTCTTTTTTTTCCAGCATAGTTCATTTTATTTTTTAAATTTACTTTAAATATAATTTTATTGGGGGCTCTTACAGTTCTCATAACAATCCATATATGAATTGTATCAAGCCTATTTGTACCTCTGTTGCCATCTTCATTTTCTAAACCTTTACATTCTATTGGAGCCCCTGTTTCTCTTCTAATGCCGGCTTCAGTGAGGATTGTTAAGTGGGATCTGGCTGGGCACTCCTTATATTGCCAATCCTGGTAAACAGAATCCCAGAGCTGCGGCCATGGAGGCAACAGTCCTGAAATCCAATAGTGTGTTGCAGTGGGCAAAGCTGCTGCAAAAGACCTCTTTAAGGTGGTGACAAAGCAAAGAGGCCACTCTGAAGGCAAAGCTGTGCTTGACCGAAGCCCTTTCAGTCACCTCATATACATGAGAAAGTTAAACACTGAAAAAGGAAGACCAAGGAAGAATCGATGCCTGGGAATTAGTGCTCATGAAGAATATGAACTGCCAGAAGAACCAGTTTAGAAGAAGTGCAGCCAGGCTGCTCCTTAGAAGCGAAGGTGATAAGACTTTGTCCCACCTACTTTAGAAATATTATCTAGGAAGACCGGTCATTGGAGAAAGGACATCATGCTCGGTAAAGCCGAGGGCCGGCACACAAGAGGAAGACGCTCCGTGAGATGGATTGACCCAGTAGCTATGACCCTAGGCTCACACAGAGCAACGATTGTGAAGGAGGGGCAGGACAAGGCAGTAGTTCATTCTATTATGC
Organism: Tenrec ecaudatus; assembly: GCF_050624435.1. Taxonomy (NCBI): domain Eukaryota; kingdom Metazoa; phylum Chordata; class Mammalia; order Afrosoricida; family Tenrecidae; genus Tenrec; species Tenrec ecaudatus. Next base: position 162,836,567 of record NC_134535.1, on the reverse strand, counting down.
GTAGAGCATAAACGGCGAGGCTAGAGTGTTGCTCTCAGGTGCCGTTGAAATTGATTGCCCCTCCAGTGATCCCATGGGACAGCGTAACACCATCTCCAATGAATCCATGGGACAGTGTAACACTATCTCCAATGATCCCATGGGACAGCGTAGAACCATCTCCAATGATCCCATGGGACAGCATAGAACCATCTCCAATGATCCCATGGGACAGCGTAGCACCATCTCCAGTGATCCCATGGGACAGCCTAGAACCATCTCCATAGAGGTTCTGCCACTGACCTTTATAGAAGCAGGTCACCAGGTCTTTCTCCCAAGAAGCCACTGGGTGGGTCCCACCTACCAATCTCAGTGAGTGGCTGACCACGGACCCAGTGTCCCACTTGGGCTCCTTTGTACTGGACCTAGCACCGCAAAATGAAGTCAGGATGGCTTCTGGGTCGATACCATTATTGCCATTCCGTTCCAAGCCAGCCGGCTGTCCCTGTATTCGCCCTGCTCCAGTCAACACTTAGGCAGGACAGGAATTTACTTTTGTCTTTTGGTCTAGCCCGTCCCTAAGGTGGTAAGCCAGAACTGCTTTTGACTAGCTCAGGAGCAGCGCTGCGTCCTAACATTCTCGAAGCTAATTGCAGCTGCCCTCCAGCACCCACTGGCTACACGGCTGCTTGGGGTGCATTTCATGGGGTAGATCATGCTCTCTGCCCTGTACATTTAGTGTTTTTCAATATCAGGACAAGCGTGTTTCATGTTTTTGAGATTTCCTGGAAAAACACATTTGCGATTTATTAAATGGACGTCTTGTCGCTAACAGTATTTCAGACCAGGAGAGGAATCTAGAGGAGCGCTGGTTTGTGAGACCACAGCAGAAGAAAGCCAGGGACTCGCCTGGGGTTTTCAAATATAATTTTACTATATTCCTCTTATCGTGCACCCTTGAATACACTCCTTTAACTGTCGTGTCTGGTGCCTGAAGAGTAAAGCACTTGCTTTGCTGTTAGGTTCAACGTACCTTTAGAGAATTAGATATTAGTTGGGCCTCTCGTTCACTCGTTCACTTATTCAGTCAGAGCTTTATCAGGTTCCTACTTTCAGCCTGGTCTTGTCTGCAAAGAGGTTCTATTTTTAATGAAGGAAATCGACTTCATCAGGAAATGTCTACTGGGCTCTGGCTCTGGGTTTTCTTTCCTGGGGAGGCAGCAAGCGTCAGATCATCCCTTTGGGAGCTGGTATTCCAGTTCAAGGGGACCGATCCTCCCGATTCCATCCCCACTGCCCGCACATCCATCCCAACTCATAGGCTTGCCAGAGGATGGGGCTGGGCTGTAGTTTCCTGATTACCCAGAGTCATCAGGAAAAATCTCACTTGTAATCCGGTGTCACCAAGCAAAGACCTAAAAGAGGGAGGAGCTCTTCCCAGTAGAGGCATTAGCAAGTGCCAGGTCCTAAGAAGGGCCCCTGTGTTAAGGTGTGGCTACACATCTCCTGTAACTGGAACTGAAGGAGTGAAGTGGAGAGTTGTAACACTGAGCTGAGATAGAAAGTGGTGACCAGGTCACAAGCGAACTCGTTAGGCTTGGATTTTGACTTTGATAGAGAAAGTATATAATAAGCTGAATATTGGCGCCTCAAATATTTCAACATCCCGGACCCCCAAAGCTGTGAATGTGTTCATTTACATGCTAGAGTGGACTTTGAAGGTGTGATTGAATCAGGGATCCTGTGATGGGCACCTTTTCTTGGATCACTCATGAGGCTCAGTGTGACCATAAGTGTTCCTCTAATCACAGTCCAGACTCCAAGAGCAGGAGATGGGGCTATGGAAGCAAGAGATGGCAGTGAACCAGGAGCCAAGGAATTGAGACCTCCAGGAGTTGAAAAGGGCAAGGCAGTGGATTCTCCCATGATGCCCCCAGAAGGAATGCAGTCTCTGGTGCCTAGATTTTAGCTCTAGGAGGCCCAGTTCAAGTCTCTGAGCTCTGGCACTCTAAGAGAGTACGTTTGCATTGGTTTCTAGACACTGCTTGTGGGAGTTTGTTCCAGATGCAACAAGAAACTGATACAGATGGGAAGACATTGGGAGGGTTTTGAGTGAAGGTATGGCATAGCCTTGCTTGCCGTTATCAAAATACAGGTGCACGCTACCACTGACTTTGTATCATGGTAGAGGTGAACACCGACTTTGCATAATGGTAGATGTGCAAATTAAGATCAGGTTCTAGAACTATCTCAAAGGTCAAACTAACAGGCTTTGATGGTGGTTTAGACGGAGGGATGAGAGGTCTAGGTTGATAGTGAGGTTTGTGCCCTCAGAAGTTAGAATGATGAGGAAGATTGTAGGATAGGAAGCTTAGGTAGATGGGAGCAGAGTCACTTAGGGGGTGAATTTTGGACCTCCAAGAGATGTCAAGAAAGCATGTAGATATTAGATTTTAGAGTTCGGAAGCGAGGTCAAGGCTGCAGATCTAATTGGGGGATGGTCAGCATCAGTTTCATGACACAGAGTGGATGATATCCTTTAGAGGTAACCCTAGAGTCCAGGAGACTGGACCTTGAAACATTGCAGGTCCTAAACAACGAAGCCAGGGCCATATTTGAGGTAGGTCTGGTTGCCAAGCAAATATTGACTGAGTAGGAACTGTGACTTCATCTGGTGGTCCCACAATGGCTCCTGGGTTCTCTGCCTGTATCCAGATGCTTTTACTTTGTAGGGAAAAGGGCTGGGTTTCTCTTCATTAAAGCCTATTAAACTCCTCACCTTTCCCCCTGACATTGACAGGTAGTTCCACCTGTGAAGGAGAGTGACTATATCTGATTGAAATCTCTGGAGGCTTAAATATCAGCTCAAGTCCAATCTCTTCCTAAAAAGTAGTGGTTTCATCCATTCCCCCCCATCTTGATGTTCTGGAAGAATTCATGTCTAGTGAAGTAGATGAAAGGCCTGCATTGGTGGAGAAGAGCAAGGGAAGGCAGGTGTTTCGGCCAGTCCTCGGGGTAGATGTAGACAGCCCAGGGCAGCCAGCCTCCAGGTGATTTCAGAGCGGGGCTGCACCTCATGGCTGGGTGAAGTAGTCCATTCTGCTTGTGCATTTTCCCACACACAGCAACTTGACGAACTGAAAGGCAGAGCTGTCCCGTGGGGTGAGCAGTTTGTGTTTCTGCATGGCTCTCTTTCCTAGAGTTCCCCATGGTTTCATTTCTTTGCCCGTGATAGAACCCTTTCTTGTGTTTTGGCTTCGACCCTGGGACCCCTTTCTCCTGCAGTTGACTTTGGAGAAGGGAATCCTACTGGTCAGCTCAGGGTGCATCTAAAGCAAAGTGTTTTCCATGTCAGATCTCCCGTACCATTAACCCCACGGTCTGTGGATGGTACATTCACAATGACTTGGAAGGGTGGGAAGGCAAGTTGGCTTGGTGCCCTGTTTCATGAACTGTGAAGCAATTGCACTTTTTAGTAGGCGTGAGAAGCCTAGGCATTCTTTCTGGCGCATTTTTGAGGGATGAAAACAGACCATAATCTTAAAGAGTAGGTGATGTCATAAACTGAGACACCCTCCTCTTCCCACTCCTAACTTGGATTCCCCAGAAGGAACACATTTAAAAGGAAGAATGGCTGGTCCTGTCAAAAGTCCTGTCCATTCCGTCTCTAATCCTGTTCCTTATAGACATCGAGACGCTAAAGAAAAACACTATCTTTGCTGAGGCAGGAGAAAAGAAACCTCGGATTCATGTGTGGTCAATTAATCATTGGTGATGAGTGTCTCGTTCATCTTTTGTGTTATTGTCACTCTGTTAAGCGATTCCCAATTAGCTAGCTGATGGAAACATTTTCAAAAATGGGAAAAGTGGAATGCAGGGGTGGTGCGCTGTGGTGTTGGTTCCGATGCAGCGTGGCCCCGAAGGACACACCATGCATGATGGAGTGTGGGGGGCAATGATGTGACTCCTCCCTCACTGGGCTTTGTTGCTCACTCACTATCCCAGTGTCTTGCTCCGGACTTTGAACAAGGTATTTTATGGTCTGCCTCTCACATAGAATGAGGGTACCCACTACCGCAGAGGGTTCTTATGAGGACTTGAGGATTCTCGTAAGATCCCATCACATTGCCTCTGACCCTGGGCACTACAGACCGAAGCATTGCTCAGTCCTGCTCTACCCTTACTAACGTCGTTATGTTTGAGCCTATTGCTGCGGCCTCTGGGCCAATCTGTCTCAGTTGAGGGTCTTCTGTTGACTGACCCTCTACTCTACCTAAGAATCCACACAGAGGATTTGGCCCAGTGATGGCCTATGTTGCACTCCTCAGTTCGTTGGAAGTGCACAAACCGTGTGTGTATGTCTCTGCCTGTGCACACAGTCACGCATGGTGGTTGTCAGTTGCCATCCAGTCAGCTCTGACTCATGGCGACTTTAGGCAGAAGAGACGGAGAAGTTGCACACGTGGGCTCTTCTGAAATTGTCTACGCATGCGCCATTCCGTCTGGAGAAGCTGCCAGGCACTGCGGACCTAGTGGAAGAGGATCCTGAGGCCCAGCTCTCACCTCACACAGCGCTGCCTTTTGTGAAAGCCGAGAAACAGCAGACTCTCTGGGAGATAGCCGGGGGACAGAGGTGAGCAGCAGCGAGTGGCGATCACATGGCCTGGGCTCTACTCTGTGCACCTGTCAATCCTGTCAAAATCATTTTAATGAAAACCTTTTCCGGCTATTAAAAGTTAATAGTGTCTGGGGTCTTAAAGGCTTGAAGTTAAACAAGCAGCCATCCAACAGTGAAGCAACAAGCCCACATGGAAGAAGCACACCAGCCTGTGTGATCATGAGGTGTCACTGAGACTGGCCAATGGGCATCAGAAGATTCACAACAAACAGTAAACAAACAAACAAAAATGCTTTGGTGAGAATGGAGGGGGGGTGGAGCAGTGACCCAAAGCCCATCTATGGACATGGGAACATCCCCCCACAGAGGAGTCACAGGGAGGGGGTGAGTCAATCAGGGCACAGTAGAGCACTAATGGGTCATGCAATATACCTCTGTTCCCTGGAGGCCTCCCCACCCCACCCCACCCCCACCCCCAACCCCCGCTATCATGACCTCAATGCCGCCTCCCAATCTAGACTACATGGGAGCATGTACACAGGTATAGGCAAGGGATAAAACTCACAACACATGGAACCCAGGAACAGGAATGGGAATAGAGATACCAAAAGGGTAGGGGGAAGGTGGGGGAGAGGTGGGGAGGGAGGGGGGCACTAATCACAATGAATGACACATAACCACACACACACCCCCAGCCAGGGGGAAGAACAACAGAAACCAGAGGGGAAGGGAGATAGTGGTCAGAGTGAGATTTGAAAATAATTAACAATCTACAATCTATCAGGGGGCCACGAGGGTTGGGGGTGGGGGGAGAAGGGAGGGGAAAAAAGAGGAGCTGATCCCAAGGGCTCAATGGAAAGTAAATGTCTAGAAAAGAACCATGACATATCTGTACGAATATGTTGGATACAACTGATGTATCGTTTGTGATGAGACTCGTAAGAGCCCATGATAAAATGATTAAAAAAGAAGAAAACCTTTTAATTTCACAATTAGTTTCCAAGCCCTTAATCCAGTTTGTGATTTTTTTTTTAAATATTAAGCCTGGAGCAAGTTGCCTGGGTTTGTCTGTGCTTAGCTTCTTGGTTGGGCCTTCGGTTGCTTTACTGCTTGTTCCCTTCCTTTCTTCGTTCATTTCGTGCATTGTTGCTTTACAAGCAGCAGCTTTGCTTTCCCGCCTCTTAGCTGCTCATTTCGCGGGGCATCTTTCTCCTTGCAAAACTCATGGATAACATGGTCCCCAAGCGATTGTGTTCATCTTTTTAATATCACTGACGTGTGCATACGCTTTAATCTTTGTCTTTGCTCATTGTGTTTGTAATATATTTCGCGTTTGAAATACACCACACAAATCCATCTTACTAAATCCCGCTTATTTTGTTGTATATTAAAACTAAAACCGTTCTAGAGAGGGCTGTCTGACGGTTCCGGAGGTGGGCAAACCAGTTGAATTGTCACGTCCGATTTTTAAACTTTAATCAGGAAATGATGTAATGGCGGTCATTGGCTATTTCCAGAATAATCAGACTCCAAGGACACAGCACATTCAATGTGTTTGCTACCATTTTTTTCTGTGTGTTATCCCCTGGTTGCATAGTGGTTGGGCATTGGGCTGCAATGGAAATGAAGAAATTGGCAAATCAGGCAGCTATGTTGTTTTGTATATTTTGTTTGCCTTTAAACATTTACACATCAACACACATGCAACAGCACAACACAGTTATTCTTTTATTTACTGGATAGCTCTGGCATTTATCAAGTCAGTGGAATGCGGCCAACGCCATAGTCTGGATAATGGTACACAGTTGAAAACAACACCGTGCACGTCATCTCCGTTCAAACTCCCTCAGTTGGCTCCAGACTGTTTCTCTGAGATGCCTACGAAGGGGCTGTTGAGTTCAGCCCAGGCACCCTGTTCTTGTTTCTTTCAGTCCAGGCACCCTGTTCTTGTTTCTTTCACCCTGTTCTTGTTTCTTTCACTGATTCCCATCGCTACTTGTAGAACTCCTTCCTGGGAGCACAATTGGTCACCTGCTGGGGGTCCTAACTGAGGTGAGCAGTTCACAAGCACGTACAGGAGCCTCTGCAGGAAAAGCCTGGCAATTTCTGGAAGATCAGATTTTGAAAACACTCTGAAGCACAGCTTGCCTCAGATGCACAGGCGGTTGCCATGAGTTAGAAACGATTCCACAGAGACTGGTTTGGGTTTTGTTTTATTTAGGGGATGGGGGTTGATTATTCCCTAAGTTGGTACCCGCTAACGGTCCCTCATTGGACACTGTCTTTTAATGTGGAAGACGTCCACCTCATAGAGGAGCCAGGAATCCAGCACATAAAGAGGCATTCCACCCATTAGCTTCATTGTTGTTGCTCTTGTTACTGCCCTTGCCATAAAATCATTAATAATTATCGTCTGCTCTGTTTCCGCCCGTTACAGGAAGTCGTGCCGGCTCTGAGATTCTTACACAGGAACCTTCACGGGAAGTCCCCCTAAAGGGACGGGAGTAGTTGAGTCTGGCTCGTGAAGGGTAGGGGGATTTGGAGACGGCATCTGAGGTCTCCAGGGAGAAGGGGGAGAAGGCTAGGGGCTCCTGATATAGGGACCAGGAAGTGCTGTGGACCAATGTATGTCACAATAGCCGGAGGCAGTTGGGGACTTTCTCCCCGTTGTGTGGATGATGAAGGCGGCTCTGAACAGATTTTCTGAGGTCATGCGAGAAATGAGGCCAAGAGTTGGAACATGGAATCTGTGCCAAGGGCTGACCTCTTTTGCTGATTTTATTTATAGGTGAGACAGAATCTTGGTCTGAATGAAGACGTAGCTTTTTATGAAAAACTCTCTGAACTAATGATGAGTGATGAAAAACAACCCACCTACTAAACCAAAAGCCCTCTACCAACAGAGTTGATTCAGACTAATAGCAATCTATATAGAATTTTCAAGAATTTAAGTGAAATTTATAGGAACAAACAGCCACATCGTTCTCTCTTGGGCCGGTTGGTGGGTTTGAACTGCCAACACCATGATTAGCAGCTGACACTTAGTCTCCTACACCACCTGGGCTCCTTTAATTAGCGATGCATACTCCAAAAGGTATCACTTTTAAGCTGGAAAATGGGTGCACATCTTGATATATTACCTCAAAAGATAAAATAGGATGTGGCAGGTTTAATTTATTTTTCATACGGAATTATAAACAGTGCCACATGTATATGTACAAAATTGAATTTTCCATTTGATCACAAATATTTTTGAGGTTACTTTTAAGGTGGATAAAATTACATAAATGCCTTGTTGTAGATAATATCATAATTTATAAACGTATTTCATATACTTGATCTCAGTTATGTATTCTCTTTGACTGGGATTTCTAGAGAAGTAAAACCAGTTATATATATATATATATATATTTCAGAACATGACTTACACGTTTGTCGAAGCAAAGTAAAACCATGATGTATATGTTCAAGAACATGATTTACATGGTTGTAGAAACAGATAACTCCAAGCCCACACTGTTCCAAGTCCACGGGTCAGATGTAACAGATGTTAGGCCGGAGGTTTCCCCTGATCCCATAGCTGTGGGGGATGATATTTGGTAGGAAAACCATATGCTGGTGGCTGCCTAAGAGGAGTATGGCTGTAGAGGCAGGTCAGACGTCAATGTTGCTGATGATGCCCAGTATCAGCAGGCAATATGGCAGACTATTGGCTCGAGTTCAAAGAACTAGATACTTTGTGTGTGTATATTTATTTATTAAAAAAATCATTTTATTGGGAGCTCATACAACTCATCACAATCCATACATCCATCTATTGTGTCAAGCACATTTGTATATTGGTTACCCTCTTCATTCTCCAAACATATGCTCTCCACTGAAGCCCTTGAGATCAGCTCCTCATTTTCCCTCCTCCCTCCCTGCTCCCCTCTCTCTGCTCCCCCCTCCCTCATGAACCCTTGATAATTTATAAATTATTATTATTTTGTCATGTCTTACATTGGCCGACATCTCCCTTCACCCACTTTTCTGTTGTCCATCCCCTAGGGAGGAGGTTAGATCCTTATAATCAGTTCCCCCTTTCCACCCCATATTCCCTCCACCCTCCCAGTATTGCCACTCTCACCACTGGTCCTGAAGGGATCATCTGTCCTGGGTTCCCTGTGTTTCTGGTTCCTATTTGTACCAGTGTACATCCTCTGGTCTAGCCAGCTTTGTAAGGTAGAATTGGGAGCCGGGTTTGTAAGGTAGAATTGGGATCATGATGGGGGTGGTGGTGGGGTGGCGGGGAGAGGAAACATTTAGGAACTAGAGGAAAGTGTATGTTTCATCATTGCTACACTGCACCCTGACTGACTCGTCTCCGCCCCGTGACCCTTCTGTAAGGGGATGTCCAGTTGCCTACAGATGGCTTTGAGTCCCCACTCTGCACTCCTCCTCATTTGAAATGATATGAATTTTATTCTTTGATACCTTATCCCTTTGACACCTCGTGATCACACAGGCTGGTGTACTTCTTCCATGTGGACTTTGTTATCTCTCAGCTAGATGGCCGCTTGTTTACCTGCAAGCCTTTAAGACCCTAGATGCCATATCTTTTGATAGCCAGACACCATCAGCTTTCTCCACTACATTTACTTATGTACACATTTGTCAAAGAAGTAGATAGTGATGAGCCAGATACAGGCTCCAGACCAGCAAAAAGCAAACACACTTCAGACAGTGTTCACTACACTGGAAGCTGGCCACCCCCACACCTCATCCTCAAGGCAATCAAATGCATCATGGCTATGACCTGAGTAAGGATGTTGCATCATAACCTAATCGTATCCATCATGGAAGCTGACAGCGCATTTGCTGTGATCGCAATGTGTTATGGGAGTCAAGTTATGAGGGTTTACTAAGTGTTAGCTGCCAAGACACTAAGAATTCTGGTCCAGCCAAGTTGACATAAAACCTTAATACTCACATTTAAGAATAAGGATACAAAGAAAAACCTTGGCCTCTTTACAAATGTGGTAAAGCCAAAGGATATAAGGAGATTGTGACCTGCCTAATGTTACTGGATTGATGTGGTCTATTGTTGCCAAAATCCAATTTAGAGTTCATGTCTTTTGACTTCAAAACAAAATATCCGTCCCAATGCTATATGCATATCAATACCAAGAACCTTTTAAATGTGTCATTTAACATCGAATGACAGAGCTCTTTTGACAAAAACTAAGCATAGATGGTAGAAAATCTTGATCAGATTTTGAATTTTGGTTTCAATCGTATTGCAAGCACTTCCATTTCATGTTTCAATATCCCCTTGCCATACATCGCAAAAACAATATGTATGTTTTGTACTCATGGTCTTCGTTGATGATCAAAATGACCCCTGTCAAGAATCATACGTGAAAATTTTAAACAAATTCGTTATATATATTTTAGTGGAGTTTTAGCCCAGAAAATGCTTTAAGCATGAATTTTAAAAATGCTAGGTGAATTATATTTCTACTTGGTGGGTTTTATTGGCTTAAAGGGGGTGGGAAGTTGCAGCACATAAAATGTTTCCATTCTATATTATAAATTTCAGGAAACCCAATGTCAGGTTCAGTGTGATTGAGCATGTGCATCAATCTGTGTTAGCACTAGCTGGCAGAGCAAGCCACTGTGCGCAGTGGGCCATCCTCTGATTTAATAGGGTACTAAATGTATTCGAGCCCTGGGAGAATTGCTGGCGGTATTAAGAGTTCATATTTAATTTTTTTTAAATTCCAGAAGCATGTCTGTAAATATAGTTCCTATCACCTGAATGCATATATTATCTCTTACATTTATATAGCGTGTCCTATATATTATTATGTTCATATAGCTATATAGCTATGTTTTTATATCTGTGTATATATCATAAATAATGCTACACGAAGTCACTCTCAAATGGTATGGCATACCTGAAGCGGTTAGCATTTCTTTTGGGGTACTAGAGTTGGGGAAAGAGTCAAGTGGTAGACGGTTTTTCTTCATATTATCAACACTGGACATTTAGGGATGGACAAGTAAAGTAAGTGTCCGCCTTATAATGTATTAAAGGCCTGCCTGCTATGTATGTTCACTTAACCTTTCCAAAAGAGTTTATGTTTTCAATCAGGAATTAATTTTAAAAGTGGATAACGATTGTACAAAAGCATCCAACTGTGCTATTGGTTGAGTGTTAGAGCGTTGCCCTAATATTCTAATTTGTGTAACTCATATTGAGTTTACTCATATTTTAATATGAGTGATCTAGTCCATGCTCAGTCTCAACACTCCTAACTGCCATTCACAGGTTGAAACACGAGCTCACAGACGTTTTGGCATTCACTATCTTAGGAAGAATGCCTCCTCTCTTTGAAGAACTCTTATTTACCAATTATATCAGATCACGTTTGGCTACTATCTAAGCGTATACCTATAACTTGATGAGTCTGGGAATAGTGGTAAATTAAATACGCATAACCTTTGTCCTTGCCTTCCCAGAGGATAATCTTGTTAAAAAAAGTTAAAATTTAAGCAAATAATTCAAAATTACACAGTGGAAATTATAACTATTACTCAAAACATCTGTAATCTCTGGATAGCACACCTGTGTAAGCTACCTCCATCTCTCACGTGGGTTATGGCTTTTCCTCTTCCTACCTTGCTCCCTTCAATTCATTCTTCATAAGAGTTGTTAAGGTAATTTTATCAAAACCACAGTATAAATTGGGTTGAAAGACTTGGGGATTATATATATATATATATATATATATATATATTTAAAACTGGTTAACCTTTTTTAAGAATTGACCTATGGTTCACATTTTATGCAATTTCATAGTTCAGTCGTATTAAAAAGAGTTGTACAATCATCACTAACATCAATTCCAGAACATTTTCTTTTCTCTTGTATTAATTATTAGCTCCCATTTTTCTTCATCCTCCCCCCAGACTCCTCCAGGATGAAGATTCTTTAATGCACTCTCTTGAGCTCTGAATCTCTGGGTGTTCTGCCCTCTCTCTCACAGTCCAATTTCAGTTGCCTCTCTGTTCTTTGCACTGGGCATATGTGCTGCGAAAGACTTCTTTGTTGTGCATAAAGGAGAGATGACATGTGGAGGATTCGGGTATGCCTAATGGAGCCATGGTATTTTCAGTCTCCTCATATGTATGCAAAAGCTGGACAGCGAGTCAAGAAGAGGAAATCATTGATATCTTTGATTTATGACGTTTCAGTTATTCAGTGTTATGAACACTATCAACTGTACCAGAAACTAGTAGAAGGAAAAACGCATTTGGTTTGGAAGTAGCATAGGCAGATGCCCCTTAGAAGCATGGACAGAAGGACTATTTCATGTACTTTGCACATGTTCCCGGGAGAGCTCAGCCCCGTCGAGGGACATCCTGTTGGACAAAGCAGAGGATCGAGGCAAGAGAGGAAGCTCTTCAATGCACAGGAGCGACAAAGTGGATGCAACAGTGGGCTCAACAGAACAAATGTGGGGATGACATGCGAGTTTGAGCCCGAGGGGCTGTGCTTGCTTCTGTTATTCTCTCAAAATAGCATCATGAGGGGTCGGGAGGGTCTCAATGGCACCTAACAGCAGCCGTGCTTTATGGCCTCCATCTGCTGGGAATTGTCACCTCCACAAAGTATTTGCAGAGCACGTGCTCACAGGTACCCATTTACATGCAGGGCTCCACAGCGAACCCTTAGCTGACAACCCTCTAGGACAGTAATTCTCATTCGGTTATTGTCCACCACAGCGTGTTGTTTTTGCCACGTGAAAGCATGTTTCGTCAAGTATTTGCTCAGCACCCATGAGCATGTCTCTTAAGTCCTTTGTGTGCTATCAGGAAGAAAATAAAAAGAAGCGCCCCCGTGAAATTATTATTTTCATGGAGGTTCAAGTCTTTATTTCCTTGCTTCCTCACGGCCACTGAGTCAATGCCAACTCATAGGGGCCCTGAGTCAGGATACCAACTCATAGGGACCCTGGGTCAGGATGCCAGCTCATAGGGACCCTGGGTCAGGATGCCAGCTCATAGGGATCCTGGGTCAGGATGCCAGCTCATAGGGACCCTGGGTCAGGATGCCAGCTCATAGGGACCCTGGGTCAGGATGCCAGCTCATAGGGATCCTGGGTCAGGATGCCAGCTCATAGGGACCCTGGGTCAGGATGCCAGCTCATAGGGATCCTGGGTCAGGATGCCAGCTCATAGGGACCCTGGGTCAGGATAGAACGGGTCCTGTGAGTTTCTGAGACCGTTATTCTTTTTCTTTTTTTGGCGTTTACTTTTGTTTTATTGATTACACACAGGCTTTCGGTTGTGTGTATTATAACAAACAATGGATAACATAGGAGCCCTGGTGGTGTCCTGGTCAGGAGGTGGGCAGTGTGAAGCCACCAGCTACGATTCAGGAGAAAGATGAGGGTTTTTTTTTGGTTGTTCTCATTGTTTTAAAAAATCATTTTATTGGGGGCTCGTGTAACACTTATCACAATCCATCCATCCATCCATTGTGTCAAGCACATTTGTACATTTGTTGCCCTCATCATTCTCAAAACATTTGCTTTCTACTTGAGCCCTTGGTATCAGCTCCTCATTTTCCCCCTCCCTCCCTCATGAACCCTTGATAACTTATAAATTATTATTATTCTTTCATGTCTTACAGTGACTGGAGGGGGTTATATGTAGATTCTTGTGATTGGTTTCCCCTTTCTCCCTCTTTCCCCCTACTTTCCTACTATCCTACTGTCATTATTGGTCCTCAGGGGTTTATCTGTTCCAGATACCCCATGTTTCCAGCTCTTATCTTCACCCATGTAACACGTTCTGGTCTAGCCAGATTTGTAAGGTAGAATTGGGATCATGATAGTGGAGGGAGGAAGCATTTAAGAATTAAAGGAAAGTTGTATGTTTCATCATCGCTACCCTGCACCTCACTGGCTCGTCTCCTCCCCGCGACCCTTCTGTAAGGGATGTCCAGTTGTCTAGATATGATTTTTTTTTAAATGATATGATTTTTTTTGTTCTGCGTCTTTGGTGCCTGATACCTGATCCCATCGACACCTCATGGTCACACAGGCTGTTGTGCTTCTTTGATGTGGGTTTTGTTGCTTCTCAACTAGATGGCCATTTGCTTAGATCTATGTACATATATTTATAGGTTTAGTATTAAGGTAGTAGATGGAGATTGAGCCTCTACTCAAGTACTTCCTTAACACAAGAATACTTTGTTCTAATAACCTGACATTCCGTGATTCTCACCTTCCCAACAGGATCCCTGAAGACAAAATGGTGCATAAGCAAATGTGGCGAAGAAAGCTGATGGTGCCCAGCTACAAAAGATATAGCATGTGGAGACTGTTACTCTTTATGGGTAACAGTTACTCTGTTACCCTTTCTCCCATGGAACAGCTGATGGTTTTGAACTGCTAACCTTTAGTCAGCAGCCCAGTGTGTAACTACTGTGCCAGCAGGGCTCCTGCAGGCCATAGTCATCACAAATTAATTTTTGTAAATAGTATGACATGATTTTATTTTTTTCCCATAGAAATAATTACTCCAGCACTATATGCAGACAAAACCTTACTGTAGAATTGCTTTAAGACCATGATCAAAAAACAGATTATCTAAGAGGGGATGTTTTTCTGGATTATAGATTACATTCCATTACAAAACCACAGTCTTGATTACTGTAGCTTCATAGTAAGACTTGAAATTGGATACTTTAGGTTCTCAGGTTTTATCAAGCTTGTTTTAGTTGTTCTGGATTCTTTGCACATGCATATAAATTTTAGAGTGGGTCTGTTGGGATTTTGATTGATAGCAATTGAATTGACAGATAAATTTGGAGAGAAATAGCGTCATAACAAAATTGAATCTTCTAAAGTATGTGCATATCTCTGCATTTTTATATCTCTTAAATTGTTTTCTAATCAGTCATTTTCATACTTGATATCTTATATTTTGTTCTTAAATATTTTGTTTTTGATGTTGTTGTAAATTGTATGTTACATTTTTTCATTTTCAATTGTTGCTAGTATATAGAAATACAACACATTTTTTAAGTTGACCATGATTCCTTTTTTGTTTTTGAATAGAATTAATTCTCTTGTTAGCTCTAGTAGTTTTTGATTGTTTGGTTTTTTTCTCTCAGGGTCAGGCACTTATTCCTCAGGATTTTCTAAGTATATAATTATTTTGTCTCCAAATAAAAAGAATTGTGTATTTTATTCTAATCTAAGCTATTTGTTTTTCTTGCCTTATTGCCCTGGCTGGGTCTGACACCATTCATAATAGAAAGGATGAGAGTGAATAAGCTTGCATATCTTGATCTTGTAGGGAAAGGATTCAGTCATTCATGATTAAATGTGAAGTAACCTAGAAGTTCTCAGTTAATAATGCTTATGTTTCCTTCAGTTCCTACTTTGCTTGGTAGTTTTTAAGAATGAGTAGTAAATTTCCTATTTAAATAGATGCCTTTGCTTCAATCTAATGAGGAGATATATATATATATATATATATATATATATATATATATATATATATATTTCCTTTTATAGTCAGCCTCCAAGATGGCCCTCAATAATCCTTATAACTTCAAATTTAAACTGCGTATAGTTCCTTCGAGTGTTTTAAATTAGGTTATAAAAAGAAAGGGGATTTTGTCTTTGGTATGCATTCTCTTTCACTTCCTTTTGGATCCCTAATGTGGTGAAAACCAGCTGCCATATTGTGACCAGCACTAACAGGGAGGAACTGAGCCGTATGTCTACAACCGCATGAGTGAGTTCAGAAGTAAATCTTCTGTGGGAAACAGAAAGATTCCTCCCAAGTCATCTTCCCCCAAATGTATGTTAGACTTAGGACACTGCTTGCAGCTAATGGTAAATGATTGTCAAGGTGCCTCCCTGGAGGCAGTCAGTTGCCAGACTACTGTCTGGTCCCACCACTGGTAGAGCCCACTCCCTGCTCTTAAGGACAATGGGACCGGCTCAGTGACATCCAAAGTTAGGCTGCCATCTTGAATCTAGGATCTTGTCACATGTAAATCCCCAATCCCTCTTCTTCCTATTACTTGGATACCCCTAGATCACCCCCTCCCATTACTGTACTACCTATGTCTTCACCTGTAATTAGGGGACTTGCATGTCCCCAGAGGATAGAAAAGCCTTCGTTAGCTATAAATATCTTTCTCTCTCCACGTAGACCACCAAGTGAGGCTGAGGTAAGCATGCTACTATGAAATGTGTCTGACTCCACTATCTCTCGTGCTCTCTATGACTTTACTATAATCTGTAATTATCATCACTGTACAAGTACGCCTACTGGACCCGCGGTGATGCGTTAGGGGCTGGTTCCCTTACAATCTTCCAGTTGTATTACGCTTTGGGAGATCTGCAACACCAGACTGACTTGACTCTCACCCGAGAGACCTTGATCCAGATCTAGTTATGTAAGATCCCACACTTGTACCACACTTGTACCACACGAAGCTGTGTGAGATCGTAAATGTTCATTGTGTTAACTTTCCAAGTACTCGGTTGCGCAGCAGCAGATAAATATGCTGTTCGTAGTTTCCATCGGGTTAGCTCAAACTCATGGCAACCCCATGTGCAACAGAGCCGGCCACTGCCAAGTCTTGTGCCAGCTTCACAGTCCTTGGCGTCATGGGTCTGTTGTTATGGCCCCTGTGTATTTTGAGTGCTGAACTGAGAAGTATCATCTTCTAGCTCTTTATGGGGCGGCGCTATGTTGTGATGCATGGAGTTTTCACTGGCTAGATTTTGGATGTCCATCTCCAGGCCATTTCCTTTGCAGGTTGCTGTATTCAGTAAGCTCCGTGAACAGTTGTCCAACAGGGGTAATGCAGCGGTGATTTGAAGTACTACGAGCATAGCTTCCAATATGACAGCAACATTTCAGCCACCGTACCTTGAACAAGCGACAGATTGGTGGTGGTCATAATACATATCCTTTATTTTTTTAATTTAAAGAATTATTTGATTTTCCATGTTAAACCAATCTTGTTTTTACATGTAAAACTGCACTTGATCGTGTTACATTGTTTTTTATAATAGCAACTTTATTAAAACATATCTCATATACCATAAAATTAATCCATTTAAGGGGTACAACTCAGTGTTTCCTAGTATCTTCCCAGAGTTAAGGCATTTTTCTCTTTTGGTGGGCTTTTGAGTTTCTTTCTGGCAAGCAATTTATGTGTGAGCCACTTGATTCTTTTGAGATTTTTTTTCCACCGATTGTTTGCACTCCATTCAGCCCTGATTCGTGGTGACTGTCTGTAGAACTGTGCTCCATAAGGTTTTCAATGGCCGAGTTTTTTTGAAGGAAAATTATCAGACCTTTATTTCCAGAGCTCCATGGGTAGATGCACACTTCCAAAATTTGATTAGAAGTCAAGTCTAATAACCATTTGTTCCACCAAGAGACTCCACTCCTGGACTAGACTAGCTCTCTTATTCAAATTTCTGGACTCTCAAACTAATTACCCCGATCTTCAATGAGGCCTGTAATTTCTGACTGATCATAATATGAAGGTTTCCTAAAGCTATGCTAGCTCCAGCAATGATCTCTCTTTCACACGTGATGTCACGGAGGAGGACACCACAATGACTATCTCTAAGATGTGTGTTCAGTGTTTCAGCAAAAATTTAGTATTTTTTTAAGCAGGAAAATGTCCCCTTCAAGTCAGTTATGACTCATAGCCACCCTGCATCCATTATTTTTGAGCCCATTATGCCAGTCATTTGTCAGTCCATCCAAGGGAGGGTCTTCTTTTTGCCAACCTGCCACTTTACCAAACGTGGTGCCCCTTTCTAGGGACTGGTCTCTCCTGATTACACATCCGAAGGACATGCGATGCTGTTTCATCACTCCTGCTCTGAGGTGCATTCTAGCTGTCCTTCCTCCAAGGTGGATCTGTTTATTCTTCTGGCCCTCCATAGTACCAATACCCTAACTCAAATGCATCAGTCTTTCTTTAGGCTGCTTTATGCGTTGTCCAGCTTTCTTACGGGTATCAAGCGGTTGAAATAGCATGATTTTCAGCTGTGTTTGTTACCACAGCCACTGATTCTACCTCTTTCTTTTCATCTTTCACATTCCAGTCACCAGTAATTATTAATGCATCTTGACGACATGATTGGTCAGTTTCATACTGAAGTGGTTGTTTCTTTGGTCTCTGCATCATTAACTTTAGTAATTGGTGCTTAAATTTGAATAATAGTTGTATTGACTGGTCTTTCTTATATGTGTGTAGGTGGTGCCCTATGGCAGAGTGCATTATACTTCAAAAAAGATTGTGAAATGTGCCTTTTCACAATGAATTTGACAGGATTTCTCTGGAATTTTTCATTTCTGTTCAAACTGTATCTGAATCAGGATGACTGGTACTAGTCTACTTCATGTCACGGATGCTTAGAAGATCGATCTTTGTGTGTTCCAGTTCTTTTTATTTTGGCAGCTTCCAATTTTCTTAGATTCATACTTTGTACACCTCCAATGAATGCAACAGATATTAAAATTTTGAATCACTCCCCATGAGCAAATAGAAGTCCTCAAAGCTTTATTCTACCCACATCATTAAGGTGAACGCTGCTTTCAAGATGCAGCTCTGCCCCAGTCCCATTTTACATACTTTCCAACCCAAGGAGGTTTATGATTTGAAACTATTTTCTGCTAGTATTTATAAAGGCTTAGTGATTACTTTTTCAGAATTGTACCAGAATTTCCTTCTAATATTTTTTTTCGTCTGAGAGTGCCATTAAACCTGTGTCCCAGGCAGCAGGCGAGCCACTACAGTACAGCACACTGACAGACCAGGGGGGTGTACCTGGTTATACCAGGAACATGTTTTAACATGCGTCAATATATGTACACAATTGAAACTCTCTGCTAATTGGCTTTTTAGCTTTCTTTCTTTTAAAAAAAATCATTATATTGGGAGTTCTTTCAAATATTATAACAATCCATAATGGATTATTATGGATAATATTATAACATCCATCCTGGATTCCCTATGTTTCCACTTTCTGTCTACCTACCAGGGTATATCCTTTGGTCTAGCTGCATTTATATGATAGAATTGGGATCATGATAGTGTAGGGGCCGGGGAGGGGAGGAAGCATTAAAGAACTAGAGGAAAATTGCATGTTTCATCGTTGCTGCACTGCTTCCTGACTGGCTCGTCACCTCCCTGTGACCCTTCTGTAAGGGGATGTACAGTTGCCTACAGATGGGTTTTGTGTCTCCACTCTGTACTACCTCTCATTCACAATGATATGACTTTTTGTTCCTTGATGCCTGATACATGATCCCATTGACACCTCATGTGCTTCTTCCATGTGGGTTTTGTTGGTTCTGAGCTAGATGGCCGCTTGTTTATCTTTAAGCTGTTAAGACCCCAGATGCCATATCTTTTGATAGCTGGACACCATCAGTTTTCTTCACTGCATTTACTTATGCACCTGCTTTGTCTTCAGCGATCATGTTGGGAAGGTGAGCATCATGGCATGCCAGGTTATTAGAATAAAGTGTTCTTGCATTGAGGGAGTACTTGAGTAGAGGCCCAACGTCCATCTACTACCTTAATACTAAATTTATAATTATATGCACGTAGATCTATTCCCCCATCCTCATATATGAATATATTTACATATATACATGCCTGTATTTAGACCTCTATAAATGCCCTTTGCCTCCTAGTTCTTTCCTCTATTTCCTTTTACCTTCCTCTTGTCCCACTATCATGTTCAGCTTTCATTCCGGTTTCAGTAATTCCTGTAGGTTACACTGCCCTTGATCAAGCCTTACCAGGCCTCCTACAATGCTTCTTGCCATTGATTTTGGATCACTTGTTGTTCCTTGTCCCTGGGTTTGTTAGCACCCACTTCCTTTCCTCCCCCTCTCCCATGTCCCCCTGGAACTGCCAGTCCCATTGTTTCCTCCTCCAGATTGTTTCTCCCGCCTATCTAATCTAGATAGACCTGCAGAGATAATAATACGCACAAAAAAAATAAGACAGAGCCAAACAATGCAACAAAAGAAAACAAAACAGCAACAAAAAAACCAATGACAAATAAAGGGAAGAGCCTGTAAATAGTTCAAGGTCTGTTTCTTGACCTTTAGGAGTGTTTTCCCATAGAGTCTGATGGGGTGCCACATCCTGGCTCCAAAGTCTATTTTTGGTATTCCCTGGGGACTTCATTGCTCTGTTGCCCTTCCTGTTCTGTTGCATGCCCTTAGTGTTTTGTACCCGAGTGGCGGGCTTAGATCGGCTTCAATTCCTTCACTCTGTCTCCAGTGTTGTCCCCCGTAGCACTATGGGTCAGTGAGGGGTGTCATGTCTCATAGTGGGGTCAGCCATATGTGCTTTTAACTTTCTTTTTTAATAAATCATTTTATTGGGGGGCTTGTACAACTTTTGTCACCATCCATCCATCCATCCATTGTGTCAAGCACCTTTGTACAGTTGTTGCCTTCATTGTTCTCAAAACATTTGCTTTCTACTTGATCCTTTGGTATCAGCTCCTCGCTTTATAACTTTCTAATGCACACGGGTCAGATCTGTCATCATCGTCCAATTTCAAAGATGCTTCGCGTCACGCTGTCTTATCTGAACGTGCGACAAGCATGCATTTATCCTCTGCGGTGCTTCTGCTGCTTTTGTAGTTGCTGATCTTGTTGGATTTTCAGTGCGTTAGCTATTATATTGTGGTAATCTGTATTTTTCACTAATTACCACAGTCATGCTCGGTCAAGTAGAGGGGCAGTCAAACAGAGGAAGGATGGATGGACACGGTGGCTGCAGTTGTGAACTGAACATCAGAGCAATTCTGGGAACGGAGCAGGCCTGGGCAGCGTGTTGTTCTGTTGTACAAGGGTTGCTATGAGTCACAACCCACTGGACGGCACTTAACATCAGTAATCGTCATTTTTAACCCATATCAATAAGTCCTCTGATGATGAGGTGGTCGTTCAAGGGAACGAAGGAAAAGCTTTTTCTTCTTTTTTCCAATTTTCCTCTCGGCTACGAATAGTGTTGTAACTGTGAAGCATTGTGGTTCAGTGAAAAACGATTTTGCAAAACATTTCCCAGTGTTAATATAATCTAAGAAATATTACATTTAAGCATTTTACATGTGCATTCATCAAAAAATTACCGTAAGCACTCCTGAGGACCAGGGGTCCTCAAACTATGGCCCGTGGGCCACATGCAGCCCCGGCGGGTGTTTTTGCCCTGTTTGTTTTTTTACTTCAAAATAAGATATGTGCAGATGCATAGGAATTTGTTCATAGTTTTTTTTAAACTATAGTTCACCCTCCAACGGTCTGAGGGACAGTGAACTGGCCCCTGTTTAAAAAGTTTGAGGACCCCTGCTCTATAGAGTGGTATGGGAAGAGGTTCAAGGAGCTGTTTGTTTGTGTGTGACCCTGTGATCACCACACCAGCTGTCACTGACCGTACAGCCCCACGGCTTCCATCTCCCCTGTAACTGTTCTTTACCCGGTAGTTTTGCTTGCCTTTTTCCAGCCAGCTGTAAGGAGACTTGTCCTCAAAGACTTCTCCTGCATGCTTTATTTTGCATTCCTTCAAAGACTCCTGGGCACACTGATGTGGTTTTCTGGGGTTCATTTATTTCAGAGCTGCATTTTTCTGTGACCCTGCCCCACCAATTCCAGCCACATCGGTAACCTTAAACTTCGATCTCCCCCCTTCCAGCTCAGCAATATCACCCTAGTGCTTGCTCTCTCCCTGACTCTTGATCCGTGTCTAGAAATGCTTCTGGGAGGAAACAAGGATAATTATGGAGTTCTGCTCATTTATTTACCTTCTTTCAGAGGCTTTTTGTTCACCGATATCTTGAGGCAAATGTTCTTTTTATTCTTAGTTAGCCCCCAATGTTGTATTCATTAGCTGATTGCACAGCAGACGCAGAAGTGTCATGGTGCTCAGCACCCTTCATGTTAGGTTGTTTCCAAATGTAAAGAAGACTCTGTCCACCATTGTATTTAAATGGCCACTTTTTCCCCCTTAGTCATCATTTCTTTTCAAATTATCTCTAATCCGTGGCTATAGCGTTGTCCAAACATTTCATCATATCGCTTTGCTTTTTCTTTATAAACCTCTGATGCCTCTTGATATGGTTTCATTAGTCTCAGCCATATGCATGCCTTCAGCTCTTTTTTCTTTTGCAGCGACAGGTTAATTCCACGAAGATATCATTTTCATGAGTTTCAAAATCCGGTGAACCCTTTAAAAAACCTGTGAAACCAACAGAGGCACGTCCCTCAAAATGTCTGTCCATCCGGACACTCCTCGATGTAGGAGTCTCACCCCAGTGTCCCTGACGTTCTCTGTACATTTTAGATTGCTGCATTGTGAGCGGGGCTTAGATGTGATGGGTGCATTTGCAGATTTTCCTTGGAGTCACATTAAAGCAAAGAACAGTCAGAGTCCAGGAGGCGTGAATGGATTGTGCGTGAACTGACAGCTACAGAAAGGGACAGACAGTCCATCATTCGCGTGATTGGTTCTCTTTTCGAATCGAGTTCATAGACTATAGTAGTCGATGGTCATACAGAAACTTGAAAGAGGCCCTTGGCCCCCCACTCCCTATGCATTTAAAAGGTTCTGTGCTACAGTGTGAGACAAATAAATCATGATTTACTCTCCAACAACAGCGTTGTAGTCCGTTACATAAATGGTCCGGGAAACACTAAATCTGTCACTCTGTGTGTTCTGACTATTTAGCAGTTGGAATGGTGTTGGGAGAGAGAGCTGCCTGGAAGCAGAAGCAGCAAACCTAGTGGCAGGTGCAATTAGCAAGATCAATGGCGACTGTTAAAGGTCCATTGCTTGGTCATTCCGTTGACCCAAGTGAAAGCAATTGCTATCCAAAGACGCAGGCAGCAGTAATTTGCTGTAAACTAATGGAGAAAAGTGAGGTGCCTAACTTTATACCATTTGGGGATTGCGGTTTCCTTCTCGGCTTCCTGAGGTCTCAGGACAGCGACCAAAAGATCAAGTTTCACAAGTAGTTTGGGGGTTTATGTTTGGGGGCTTGGTGCTTCAGTCCTTTAATATTTGCTATTCTTTGACATGTTTAACCAGAAGTCTCCTGTCTGTGTTTGCATTTCTCTGAACAATCATGTCGACCAGCTCTCCGAGTCTGCTGGCCATCAGCAGGTTTTTCTGCCCCCCAATCATACCCTTAGCTGCATCACCGCATGAACTGTGGCAAGCAGCCCCCAAATGACACTGGGTTTTCTGTGTTAATACGGTTTTTATAACTTTGCAATTCATTGCCCCAAATGTACTAGGTTTTAAAAAAATTATTTTAATTTTTATGTACTGGTTTTATTTTTAATAAATTAATAAAGGGAGGTAAAGTGAACCTGGCATGATGATGATAGCGACCCTCATTCTTGACTGTCCTAACGAAGACACATCTAAAACTCCCTGCCACTGAGTCAGCTCCGACTCAAAATGACCCTACAGGTCGGGGTAGAACGGTCTCTGTGACTTTCTGAAACGCTAACTGTCACGGTGTAGAAAGCCTCATCTTCCAGAGAGCAGCAGCTGGTGGCTCTGAACTGCCGACCTTGCTGTCACAGCCCAATGAGTGCCCTACAAGGCACCCAAAACTTCACCACCAGAGTGCCCTACAAGGCACCCAAAACCCAAACCCGCCCCCCTGCCATCGCGTCGATCCTGACTCACAGTTCATGTTAGCCCACTTTTGCCAGGAAGGAAGCTGACACTTTAAGAAATGATTCATAGTCCGGGCTCTTAATCATCAATTATGTTCCGTGGGAGCAATATTTAAGAAAATCTCGGAATCTGTTCATTATTTAATAAATACTTATCTAATTACTCTAGCTCTTGTGAAAGACACAAAAGCTATGATTTTTTTTCTCTCTCTGATGGTGCTAATAACCCAAAGAAACTTAAGGAGCAGCTGCCCTGAAACAGTCCCAAGACTTAGGCCCACTTGGTATTTCAGCCAGCCTTTTTTTTAAAATTGTTTTATTAGGGGCTCATACAACTCTTATCACAATCCATACATACATCAATTGTGTAGAGCACATCTGTACATTCATTGCCCTCATCATTCTCAAAACATTTGCTCTCCACTTAAGCCCTTGGCATCAGGTCCTCATTTTTTCCCTTCCCTTCCCAATCTCCCCTCTCTCATGAACCCTTGATAATTTATAAATTATTATTTTGTCATATCTTTCCCTGTCCGATGTCTCCCTTCACCTACTTTTCTGTTGTGCCTCCCCCAGGGAGGAGGTCACATGTAGATCCTTGTAATCGGTTCCATCTTTCCAACCCACTCTCCCTCTACCCTCCCAGTATTGCCACTCACACCACTGCTCCTGAAGGGATCATCCGCCCTGGATTCCCTGTGCCTTCAGCTCCTATCTGTACCAGTGTACATCCTCTGGTCTAGCCAGACTTGCATGGTAGAATTCTAATCATGATAGTGGGGGCGAGGGGTGGGGAGGGAGAAGCATTTAGGAACTAAAGGAAAGTTGTATTTTTCATCGTTGCTACATCACACCTTGACTGGCTCATCTCCCCTAGACCCCTCTGCAAGAGGATTGCCAGTGGCCAACAAATGGGCTTTGGGTCTCCAGAATCAACAACGAGATCAAAGGGCTGGCGTGGGGCAGGGAAGCAGCACTCTGTGTTAAATTCCATAATTTAAAAACCAAATGTTGTAATCGGTTACTAGGCTCTCATCCCTGTGTCTTCTTGCCTTATGTGCCGTGTCAGGCCACACAGCTGCGATCTCCCGCCCCGTGCACCAGAAGTATGGTGGACAAGGAATCCTACTCACCAAGCCACTGCATCCTGGAGAAGCCTTTGGTTCCCCTTCCTGTTCATCCAGACAACAGCTGCGCCACGCGGCCTTTTGTCCTTTTCCACCAGGAGCTGGTGCAGTGGGCACCAGCTTGTTCCCTCTTGCTTGGGTCTGATAACCCCTTGAAAAACGGAAAACCTCACTGCATTCGAATCAATGCTGGCTGATAGGACAGGGTAACTGAGCCTGCGGATTTCTGAGACTGTAATCTTTTTTTTTTAAGCCATATTAACAGTGAATTTTTTTCTCACAAGTACTAAACAGATTATGCAACTAATTAATGACACTTAAAGGTTTTAATAATCAACAATTCCTTTTAAAACAATTGGGCATTAAATATTGTAGTATAAGGTTTACTCATTTGAAGCCAAATTGGACTTCTCAAACTATATTAAAAGCTTGGTTGAATTTTTAAAAAAATCATTTTATTGGGGGCGCATACAACTCATCACAATCCATACATACATCAATTGTGTAAAGCACATTTGCACATTCATTGCCCTCATCATTCTCAAACATTTGCTCTCCACGAAGCCCCTAGCATCAGCTCCTCATTTTCCCCCTTCCTCCCAGCTCCCCCTCCCTTATGACCCCTTGACAATTTATAAATTATTATTTTGTCATATGTTCCACTATCCGACATCTCCCTTCACCCATTTTTCGGTTGTGCCTCCCCCAGGGAGGAGGTTATATGTAGATCCCTGTAATCGGTTCCCCCTTTCTACCCAACCCTCCCTACACTCTCCCGGTATTGCCACTCTCACCACTGGTAAGACTGTAATCTGTATGGGAGTAGAAAGCCTGTTCTTTCTCCCATGTAGTGGCTGATAGTTTGGAACAACTGAGCCTAAGGTTAGCAGCCCAATGGGTAAACCACTAACTGCATGGAACGGGCTATCTTTCATCTAGGAGAAAAGGGATACAAACCCACATTGTGGAATCTTGGGAGTTTGGGTGCAGAACTTCATGTCTGTAGGTAGCCCATTCTGAGAGCCCCTACCACCCAAGGGCTCCCGGCGCCTCTGTGTTCCCAGACCTCTTATTGACCTCAACAGAGAGCCACAGTCGATGACTTCATACCTCCTCAGCTGTAGTCAGCAAATGAGGGGCTCTCATTTGGCCCCTCTCATTGGCCTCAGTTAATCTCTTGCTCTCTGGGACCAGGACCTACGTCACATTGTGTACTGCAAAGGGGCAGTACACCATACATCTTCCTTCAGCACACATCCAGATTTCTACCTTTCATTCAGCTGGGTAATCTGTTACTGGCAGAGCCACTTTGTGATATTTAACTTAGTCATTTTCAGAGCTTATTCCATCATGAGAACTGCTTGAGAAAGCTAACAAAAGCTATGGGATCCTCTAGCCAAAAATAAAAAAAAAAATAGACATAACCATTGGGCCATTGACATTAAGAAAAACTGCCCTGCCTCCACAATGTCAGCTTCTTTGGAACTACTTCCAAAGACATGAGTAATAAACGACACAGCTCATTTTCACTCCTCAGTAGGAAAATTAGCAAGACCAGATATTTCATAAAGGAAGACAGTCAATCGTGTGAAAAAACAAAAAACCACCAACCTTACTAATGTTTTAGGGGAATGCATGAAAGTATGGAGGGAGCCATGTCTGAGCGCCTCTGGCTTTCTCTTTGCTACAAGCCAAAGGTCCAACAAGCCTGCATTCTCCAATCTTCCTACCTAGTTATGTAGCAGTTGTTCTCCCACAACACTCTCGTTTTCTGCTGAGCTCAGTAATTCCTTATAGTAGCCATACAGAACTCACAGACAACAATCCTCTTAAATAATGGGCAGGGTTGATATTAGGGAATCTCAGAGGCTACCACAAGGAAGATCAGGAAACATTAAGGAACAGTCATCGGTCCACTGCAACTTTTCTCCTCAGCCAGCAGCCAAGTCTCTCTCCAGCCCCCAGCCTCTCAGTCACATGGTCACTTAGCCTCTATGGGCCAGGAGGCTCACCTGTCACTCTGCCTTTCAGCCCCATCGTCTCTGAGGCCTGTGCTCTCAGCCTTTGCCCCTTAAGACAGAGGTGTAGGATGGGCTCTTCTTTGCATGGTCCTGGACTTTCTGTGTGGTATATTGTTCTTATACACAGAGTAATGGCATCGATGGAGGTGTAGATTTTGGCTTGCAACAGACTATTCCCCCAAAGAAACAAAGGATATAACTTGATTCACACTCTCTACTAAAATCAGGACAAGCCCAGGTAGTGTAGAGTTTACACATTAGGCTGCTAATTGCAAAGCCAGCAGTTTGAAACCAGCAGACACTCTGTGGGAGAAAGACGAGGCTTTCTATTTCCATAAAGAATTACTGTCTTGGAAACTCACGGGAGCAGGTCTACTCTGTCCTACAGGCTCACTGTAAGTCAGAGTTGACTCGAGGGCAGTGAGTTCGGTTTTGTTTTGAGTCATGTCTACAGGAACAGCCATAGAATTCAGAATTATTAGGCAAGGTTCTCTAGAGAAACAAAACCAGGACACTTATGATTTTATATATATATATATATATATATATATATATATATATATATATATATATATATATATATATATATATATATATATATGATAGGTTTATTCAGCGAGAAGGAATATAAGAGCTTATTAGGCCATACAGTAGTACAGAGGGCTGAGTCACTTTTGTGGAACAGTTAATATACTGAAAGTCCTTCAACTCATGGAGGGAGCTTTGATCCAAGGTCAAGGAAGCAGACAGCAGACTCTTCCCTCAGGTAAAATAGGCAGAGTCTGCCGACAGGCAGCAAATAGCACAGTGGGTCAGCATGGGAGGTTAGCAAAGCAGGCCCGGATGGGATATCGAACTCCAGCAATGCCAAGTGACAGCATCCATCAGCCTCAAGCTCAAAACGATGTATGTACCAGCAGCATGCGAACTAGGTCTCAAAGGAGCCTCGAGCTCTAGCTACACAATCCATGGGTTGGTTTGGTCCACAGGTAGTACAGCACACTGGTTGAGGCAGAGAACTAGCTAAAGCAGCATTATGCTGGTTCAGTCACCAGAGACCAAGAGGGACTGGGGCCAGGCTTTGCAGAGCCATTTATCTCTTAACCTCCAATCAAGCTGTGACCTCATTAATCTCTGCCCAATGTTTTTTTTTTTCCTATTGGCCAGGTTGGTACAATGAACCTAACTGTCACACATGGGGAATTTGGCTAGACAGGACACATCAAATGATGACATCTCAGGAAGATCCCAAATCCAAATATATAAGTTTTAACAAGGACCAAGGCAATATAAAGACAGATTATTCAGATAAGGGAGACCATTAGCTTGAGGCCAAAGGATTCATGGCCCATGTGTAATTCTTGAGCATGAAAAACAAGGAATCCTCACAGAATTTTGGATGGCAAATCAATTCTTTACTGTCTCGGGTGGGAAAACAGAAGGGGGGAAAGTACCATGATTGGGAAAAGTGTACAAGTACAGATTAGGAAAGTTTACAAGGTTGGTGTTGAAGGCCTTCAGACTACCTGATTACTTGATAGACTCCAGTGTAAGGTGATAGTATTGTCCCACAAAGTACTGTATCTATATATAAGGCCCCACAAATGCTGCTTATTTTCTGTTGTAAGATATTCGCTTCTGGGAATAGATCCTCAAGTAATAGTCAAGAACTCAAAGATTTGTTTTAAAAAAATGTTTTTTTCCAACATTATTTAAAATAGTGAAAAATTTGAAACTATCTCAAAAGTCTGAAAATGTAAGAATGGTAGATAGGAAAGAGTCAAGATGGCGTCCAGGTAGAATCATCCATCCAGTGATCCTGTTGTTAGATCAGAAAATTAAGAGGCATGGGAAGCAAGCCCAAGGAGAGAGCAAGGAGAGAACAACAGTTCCAGGGGGACTTGGGGATGGGGGAGGCAGGGGTAAGGAACAGTGAGCAAACAACGCCATAGACATGGGAGCAACTAGGGAATTGAAAGCAACAATGAGGAAGACATAGAGATCCTGGTGTTATTGGAGCAACAACAATCTAGCTGAGAGGAATTGCTAAGAGGAAGATAAAAGGAAACAGGAAATATCTAGGAAGCAAAACTGTGCATAGAGATATAAACATAGGTGTGCAATATTAATTCATAGAGATATTGGCCTATGTACATATATTTATATGGAAATACATTGAGGAAGTAGATGGATTTTGGACCTCTGCTCAAGCCCTCCCTCCACGCAAGAGCACTTTGTTCTAACAACCTGGTATTCTGTGATGCTCCTCCTCCCGACATGAACACTAAAGACAAAATGGGTACATAAGCAAATGTAGTGAAGAAAGCTGATGGTGCTCGGCTACCAAAAGCTTAAAGGCTTGAAGTTAAACAAGCAGCCCTCTAGCAGAGAAGCAACAAGCCCATATCGAAGAAGCATACCAACCTGTGCTATCATGATGTGTCCACAGCAGTGGTTCTCAATCTTCTTAATGCTGTGACCCTTTAATACAGTTCTTCATGTTGTGGTGACCCCCAACCATAAAATTATTTTTCTGTAATTTTGCTACTGTTATGAATCAGGCGACCCCTGTGAGAGGGTCGTTTGACCTCCCAAAGGGGTCGTGGCCCATAGATTGAGAAACACTGCTCTATAGGATTAGGGAACAGGTATGAGAAGATCCAAAACAAGCAAACAAAAATATATTGTTGAGCATGAAGGGGGTTGGAATAGAGACCCAAAACCCATCTATAGGCAATGGGCCATCCCCTCACAGAAGGGTCACAAGGAAGGAATGATTCAACCAGGACATAGCATAGCACCAATGAAACACACATTCGTTCTCTGAGGCTTCCTCACCCCCACTATCATGACTCCAGTCCTGCCATTCAGTTCTGGCTAAACTGGATCATGTACACTGGTACAGGTAAGAGCTCATGACACACAGACTCCAGGTCAGAGAAATCCCTCAGGAACAGAAATGGGAGTAGTGATACCAGGAGGGTAGGGAGAAGTTGGTGGTGGAGGGGAGGAAGTGGGAACCAATTACAATGATCGACATAGAACACACACACACACACACACACCCCTCAGGGGGACGAACAACAGAAAGGTGAAGAGAGACAGTGGTCAGTGTTAACTATGAAAATAATAATTTATAATTTATCAAGGGGTCATGAAGGTGGGGATAGAGGAACTGAATAAAAGAGGAGCTGATACAAGGGCTCAAATAGAAAGTAAATATTAGACAATGATGATGGCTACATATGTACATATTTACATGATACAATTGATGTATGGATTGTTAAAAGAGCTGTAAGAGCCCCCAATAAAACGACCTTTACAAAAACAACAACAAAAAAAGAATGGGTAGATAACTACAGTAGTTTATGCAATATAACGTGGCATGAAAAATGCTTATAGCAGCAATTTGAGTTTCTAACATGAATAAAATTATAGAGGATTTTACATGTGCATAAAGAAATTGGTGAAAATATTATTAATGACTATGTGGGGACTCAAGATTTTAAATTTCTTCCTCCTAATTATTGTTCAAATTTTCTGCATGTGTTTGTGCTAGATTTAGAAACTACATTAAGTTTGCTTTTACAGCCAGTGTATAACCCTAGCATTTTGCATATTAAAACCAAATTGTTTTCTTTGTGTACCTTCCTATGGGTCTGAACTATCTTAACTGATATTTCCCAGGCTTTCTGGTGAATCTGCGGTTAGGTGGTGTATTGGGCTTTGAGATAATAATTTCGTTGAAAAGGACGTATACCAGACTATTTCCAAGGAGTTGGGGGTGATGGTGCCCCTAATGTCCAGCTCTTCCATGACGCCATTCAGCTCTATTACCACCCACCTCCCGACTCCCCCTTGAGTCTATTCTCTCAGGTTCCTGGATTCTGCAAATTACCACAAAGTCCCACAGAAACTTAAAAAATTTTGAAGAAAAGTCTCATGTAATAGTGGGTGCTCTTCAGTCCAAAATCTGAAGCTCAGGCAGGGGTGACCCAGTTGCTTGGTTCAGAAGACGTACTTTACTCCTGGCTCTTGCCAGTGATCGTATCCACCCCCTGTTTCTCAGTGGGCTTATCTTATATGCAGCATTGCAGGCAATCCTGTTCAAAATTACTCACAGGTGAATCCGATCAGTCTCTTCCTCCACTTTCTTACCAGACTTATGCAGGGAAAGGTTGTTTGTTGGGAATTACATTAAGTATCAACAATATAAGCAAATTATCATATAACCTTTCATGTTTTACATGTAATATAAATATATATATTACATAATAATCTATTCTCTACTTCTGGACTGTATCTTACTGATGCACATATGACCTGCAGCCTCTGGCAGGACGTTTCCCCTAGGCACTGTCTTCCTACTAATCTTAAGTAGCCAGGCATTTACCAAGACACTCCATCAGCAGCTTTTCTCCTCTAAGCAGTAGCATATCATTCCTTCTATCCATTATAAACGACAGTGACCAAGATAACGATTAAGCAAGAGTATAGCCCAATGCACACCCTCTATGAAGGTCAGGCCTTAATCCCATCCTATCCCTGTGTATAAGCAGCTGATATCCTTCCAAAATGAGACTAAAGCCACAGGTATATAAACTCCAGAACTACAATATATCACATAAATAATCATGGATGGAAGGACAATCTTAATTGAATATAACTCAGACTTGACAGTTGGTGATTTACGACGGACTCACTCTTGAGCCAGGTGGCTGACTGGCAGGTCATCTGCCAAGGCAGCTCAACTCTCTTTCAAAGGGAGTTCATATCTGTTGGCAACTGGACTGCGGTTCGTTTATGTGGCAATCTCTTGAAAGAGCAAGAAAAGAGGACGAACTCTAGTGCTTGTCTAGAGCCGTTCTCTGGTCTCTGCTGTGTCATTACTGGTTCTCTTGGCTAAAGCAAGCCCCACGATTGTGCCAGCTTCAAAGAGGATGGGGAACTTCCACGGGCCTGGGTTTAGGGACGGGAGATGATAATTATTTCGCTGATCGCCTTATGCACAAAAAGTAAAACAAAATGCATGAAAAAGAAACCTCTCATTTCCTTGACATCCTGATTTTATTGTCTGTGAGTCACAGTATCCCTCTGATTTGACTGCTTTTGTTGGCTCCTTATTTCTTTCTGATTATAAGTAGGGGCCCAAATAAAAGTCACCGCTGGTCCAGGCAATTCCAATTCATGCAACCCTATGAAGCAGAGTAGAAGTACCCTATAGGATTCCCAAGACTAAATCTTCAGGGCAAAGGGATCGCCTCATCTTTCTTCCCAAGAGCATCACATGACTCATGCCAGCCATCTTTTAGGTAGCAGGTAACACTTTCACCATTATGCCACTATAGTTCCTTATGACTAGGAAAGGGAGGCAACAAACTAATTGACATGTGGCTGGGCTAGCCTTCATCCCGCTACCCTGAATCTCTGGGCTAGCCTTCATCCCGCTACCCTGAATCACCAGGTGTTTGGACCTGCCTGATAATTGTTTTCTTATTATAGGACTACAATGTCTTATAATATTGGTAATAATGTTTTATCGTATGCTACAAGAATCAGAGTTTAAAAAAATATTATCAATATTGCAAAAACATACTCTGTTACCAGGAAGATTCAGATCCTAGAGAAGGACATCATGCTTGGTAAAGTCGAAGAGCGCCCATGGAAAAAGGGGGTGATCCTCAAAGGGGGTAGCTGCAACAATGCATTCATACATAAGGACCACCGAGCGGCTGGGGCAGGGCCGAGCAGTGTTGTATTATGTTGTACACCGGGTTGCTACGAGTTGGAACAAACTCAACGGCACCTAACACTAATAACAAGAAGTAAAGCATATTTTGTTTTATTTGAGAATTTGCTTCGCCAAAGACCAAAATATCTTATTTTACTCTTTGTATCAGGGGCAACAACTTTCAAAGGCTTCTTAGAAATAGTTTACTGAGGCCCTGAAACAGTTACTAAGTTAAAGAAGGGGGAATTGTGCATAGCCAAAAGAGCTTTTATAAGCGCCGGGACTATTTAATACATAGCTTCCCAATGATGTTATAAAACTAGTAGCTTAAAGGGAGAAAGACGGGCTTTCTACTCTCGTAAAGTGTTGCAGTCTCGGCTTAAAGGGCCACTTCTACCCCGGCCTATCGGGTGACTATGAGTTGGTGTCAACTCAGCGGCAGTGAGGGAGTGCTTAATACAACACGAGTTGATCCTCTATTAGAACCAGAGGTCAGAAGTCAAGATCAGCTTCACTGGACTCAGGGGAGTGTCCACAAGGTTCTTTTCCTTCTAGAAACTCTGAGAGAGAATCCATTTCTTTGTCATGGTAGTGTAGTGGGTTATGAATTGAACTACTAACAGCCAGGTCATCAGTTTGAACCCACCAATTGTTCAGCTGGAGAAAGATGAGACTGTCTTTCCCGCTAAAGATTGAAAGTTTCAGAAACCCTACTCTGTCCTGAAGAATCTACCTAGGAGTCAGCATTAACTCCGTGGCAGGGCGTGTAGTACCTGTCTGCGTTCCCTGGCTTGTGACGCCTTCCATTTTCAAAGTACATCACCTCTTCCTGCATGGCCCCCACGTCTGTGTTTTTGACATAGAACTCTTGTGATTATGCCAGAATCCATGGGTGTTGCCACCAGTTACACTTGGCTTCTGTCTGAAAGGTTGGAAGCTTAAGTCCTCTGAAGCACCCTGAAGGAAAGACCTGGTAGTCCACGTCTCAGAAGTCAGCCACTGAAAACGCTCTGGAGTCCTGTTCCCCTCTGATGTACATGTCAGAGGGTCCCCATGAGTCAGAATGGACGTATTGTCCATCGGTCCTAGAGAATCCATCAGACCCAACCACCTGACATCCTCACCTCAAGATCCTCAACGTAATCACATCTGCAAAGTTCCTTTTGCCACAGAGTAACACTCACAGGTAAAGAGGGTCAGGCGCTATAATACAGCCCCCATGTCAGCACAGTCACGTGTCCTTGAGCTTCACCACGCAGTGTCTTTCGGGAGAGCAATATAACTTTCCCTCACATCTTAGTGGGCCCACCTCTTGCCCCCAGGTTTCAGTTAGCTGTCAGGTTTTCTCCACAAAAGTGCTTGACTCCCGGAGGCTAAGTCATTGGGATTTTCTCAAGGTTTGATGCAGAGCCTGGGTGAACACAGGAAAGATTCTTATTATTCATAGTGGGGAGAAGTGGAGTTTATATCGCTGGCCTCCCTGATTCTATATATTGATAGTATGATTAATAGTTTTTAACACAAAACTATTTTGAAATACGAGTCTCTGATGACGTATTTTGACAGTAGCTGTGTCCTCCTTTTAGCAATTCTAACAGGAGTCGGCTCGTTTAATATCTCATACCTAGGTAATCAAGCCAAGATGTCATGCCCAGAAATATCATGAAATGTCAACCACAGAATCCCTTAAAAATAATCACATGCAGGGAATTTAAATCCTCGTTACTTGCCGTTTTGAAACATACAACTTTTTGAAGACCGAGAGCTTGAAAGACTTCTTTTTTTGTTTTAATTTTTTTTCCTCTTCAGAGATGCCAGATGGATGTTGAATTCAGTCCAGTTTTCTGTTTTTTCAGATCATTTTTTTGGAGTTTGTGGTGGTGTTTTAGATTCTTATCGGTATCGTGAGTGTGTTCTTCCTCCTCTAGTCCCTCACAGCTACCCACACCCTGGCATCGACTTGGTTGCCTTGGTACCTGTTCCTGAAGGACGTCTGCAGTGGAATTTGGTGGTTTAAATAGCTCGGCTTGTCATCTAAAAGTAGCAGTCATTAACAAGATGCTGTTTGGCTAGGGGTGTCTTGAACACAACTTTCAACATTTTTTTTCCTTATTTCATCGCTTTCCTGTTCATGTTTACTCATTTCACCACTGGAAATTTCGAAGTCTGGTACATAGCATGGATCTGGGAAGAAAAATTCTAGACATGTTCGTCACAAGGCTCTGAAATTTGTGTGATGGGGTTGGGGTGGGGATCAGCCGAGTGGAACTCTGCATATTTTTGTTTTAAGGAGCCGTCAACTCATGTTCAAGACACTCGGGCTTTCTTGCCTGTCATGCTTTCAGGAGCAGAATCCCAGGTCAATCTGCCAGGGAGCTGTTGCTTGAACTGCCCACCTTCTGGTTAGCAGCTGAGTGCTTTACTGGTTACTCCATGTGCGTTTTCAAGAGCTGGGAAATTCAGAATTCTACCTCCATTACTCCTTCACATGATCAGTAGGACTGAGCTACTGTGTGTATACGTTTGTCTTTGCAGTTTAAGACGGAAGAGCCTCCTGCTGTTTCTAAGGAAACTGAATTTTAAAATTCCTACTGATTTCTCCGTGAGCTTTGTTATTAATTGCCCCTGGGTTGGCTCTGGCCCAAGACAAGTCCACGTACAATACAAAGAAATATTGCCTGGCTCTGCACGATCTTCACAAGTGTTGGTCTCTTTGGGTCAGCTATTAATTCTTCCAGTCTTCCAACCTCTGGCCACATCAGGGACAGACCACCTATGACAGAAGGACACAGTGCCAGGTGATGGGCAGCGGGTGGTTTGCAGCTTCAACTGGCCTTTAATATGGTTTTGGGTTGGCTTGAACACACAACTTTCTTAGAAAAGGTAAGGCGTTTCTTAGAGCGGAGCTTAATGCAGAGCTCTGGGAGGCTTTGTATCTATCCAAGTTATCTACTGCAGGTCGCTATAACAGAAAATGCAGCCAGGTGGAACAGCATCCCACTTCAGAGCCCGGTGAGCACGTACTTGGAGGTAGTAGCTGTCAATGTTGGGGAGAGGGTCACACTGGGCTCCTTTACCAGTTACTATACCAGTGGGTATCTCTGCAAGAGCCACCGCCTGGCAGCTTGTATTGTGAGAGATGCACATTAATTAGTCACTTGAAATTCTTCCCTCATTAACTCCAGGCAAATTACTGGAGAAAATGTTCTGGAATTCAGAGTCTATGGTTTGGATAAAGAGCAAAAGGTTGGGAGTATGTCATGTTTGTAAAACAACCAAATCATAGGCAATTCATTATGGAGTAGTGGATCCTGTTCTCCCATTAAAAGCTTGCTCTTATCTTGAACCTAGTAGCTCACTTCATCTGGTGAGCATCTATATTTTTCTTTTTTTCCTTTTAAAAATCATTTTATGGGGGTGCATAGAACTCTTATTACAATCCATACACCCATTCATTGTGTCAAGCACATTTGTACATTTGTTGCCATCATCATTCCCAAAACATTTGCTTTCTACTTGACCCCTTGGTATCAGCTCCTCATTCTCCCCTCCCTCCCTACCCCCCACCTCTCACGAATCTTTGATAATTTACAAATGATCATTATTTTTCATGTCTTACACTGTCAGACGTCTCCCTTCACCCACTTTTCTGTTGTCCGTCCCCCAGGGAAGGGGTTATATGTAGATCCTTGTGATCAGTTTCCTCTTTCTACTCCACCTTCCCCTTACCTTCCTGGTGTTGCCACTCTCATTATTGGTCCTGAGGGGTTCATCTGTTGTGGATTCTCTGTGTTTCCAGTTCTAATCTATACCAGTGTACCTCCTGTGGTCTAGCCAGATTTGTAATGTAGAATTGGGATCATGATAGTGGGGGAAGGGAGCATTAAAGAACTAGAGGAAAGTTGTATGTTTCATTGATGCTATACTGCATCCTGACTGGCTCATCTCCCTGCGACCCTTCTGTAAGGGAATGTCCAGTTGCCTACAGATGGGCTTTGGTTCCCACTCTGCACTCTCTCTCATACACAATGATATGATGTTTTGTTCTTTGATGCCTGATACCTGATCTAATCGACACTAGCACAGGGTAGTGTACTTCTTCCATGTGGGCTTTGCTACATCTCAGCTAGATGGCCACTTGTTTATCTTCAAGCCTTTAAGACCCCAGATGCTATGTCTTTTGATAGCCGGGCACCATCAGCTTTCTCACTGAAGAGTGCTTTCACCAGGGTGGGGTAAATTGTGGTATGTGCCAGATTTATGTTCCTGTATAGGTTTTTAATATCAGGGAGTGGAGAATTATTGTATGCTGTCTTGGAGTAGGTAGTTAACATTATCGTTCATCATCAAGAAGTATCTGAGAATGGCCATCAAAGCTCCTGCTCTTAGGCTCCATTGGACTGTGTGTAGTGAGGTGCTTTTCTGTTCTAGTGTGTAATTTGATGCCACATGGCCACCCCCGGTAAGACACAACTGTAACTTTTAGAAAGGAAATGTGTCTAAATATATCACACACACATGTACACACACATTAAAGATTTACAGTGGCAGCAGCATTTTTGGGGGAACATATTTTACTTACGGGATGAAAAAACCTTCAATGCTCTGCAATTGAAGAGAACCTTAATCTTTCTATCCTTTTCTTTCCAATCCATCACCGTGCATCTCTACTCCTAGAGGCTGGGCCTGTCTCTACTGTCTCTACATGCATCTCTACTCCTAGAGGCTGGGCCTGTCTCTACTGTCTCTACATGCATCTCTACTCCTAGAGGCTGGGCCTGTCTCTACTGTCTCTACATGCATCTCTACTCCTAGAGGCTGGGCCAGTCTCTACTGTCTCTACATGCATCTCTACTCCTAGAGGCTGGGCCTGTCTCTACTGTCTCTACATGCATCTCTACTCCTAGAGGCTGGGCCTGTCTCTACTGTCTCTACATGCATCTCTACTCCTAGAGGCTGGGCCAGTCTCTACTGTCTCTACATGCATCTCTACTCCTAGAGGCTGGGCCAGTCTCTACTGTCTCTACATGCATCTCTACTCCTAGAGGCTGGGCCAGTCTCTACTGTCTCTACATGCATCTCTACTCCTAGAGGCTGGGCCTGTCTCTACTGTCTCTACATGCATCTCTACTCCTAGAGGCTGGGCCTGTCTCTACTGTCTCTACATGCATCTCTACTCCTAGAGGCTGGGCCAGTCTCTACTGTCTCTACATGCATCTCTACTCCTAGAGGCTGGGCCTGTCTCTACTGTCTCTACATGCATCTCTACTCCTAGAGGCTGGGCCTGTCTCTACTGTCTCTACATGCATCTCTACTCCTAGAGGCTGGGCCAGTCTCTACTGTCTCTACATGCATCTCTACTCCTAGAGGCTGGGCCAGTCTCTACTGTCTCTACATGCATCTCTACTCCTAGAGGCTGGGCCTGTCTCTACTGTCTCTACATGCATCTCTACTCCTAGAGGCTGGGCCAGTCTCTACTGTCTCTACATGCATCTCTACTCCTAGAGGCTGGGCCTGTCTCTACTGTCTCTACATGCATCTCTACTCCTAGAGGCTGGGCCTGTCTCTACTGTCTCTACATGCATCTCTACTCCTAGAGGCTGGGCCTGTCTCTACTGTCTCTACATGCATCTCTACTCCTAGAGGCCGGGCCAGTCTCTACTGTCTCTACATGCATCTCTACTCCTAGAGGCCGGGCCTGTCTCTACTGTCTCTACATGCATCTCTACTCCTAGAGGCTGGGCCTGTCTCTACTGTCTCTACATGCATCTCTACTCCTAGAGGCTGGGCCTGTCTCTACTGTCTCTACATGCATCTCTACTCCTAGAGGCTGGGCCTGTCTCTACTGTCTCTACATGCATCTCTACTCCTAGAGGCTGGGCCTGTCTCTACTGTCTCTACATGCATCTCTACTCCTAGAGGCTGGGCCTGTCTCTACTGTCTCTACATGCATCTCTACTCCTAGAGGCTGGGCCTGTCTCTACTGTCTCTACATGCATCTCTACTCCTAGAGGCTGGGCTTGTCTCTACTGTCTCTACATGCATCTCTACTCCTAGAGGCCGGGCCTGTCTCTACTGTCTCTACATGCATCTCTACTCCTAGAGGCTGGGCCTGTCTCTACTGTCTCTACATGCATCTCTACTCCTAGAGGCTGGGCCTGTCTCTACTGTCTCTACATGCATCTCTACTCCTAGAGGCCGGGCCTGTCTCTACTGTCTCTACATGCATCTCTACTCCTAGAGGCTGGGCCTGTCTCTGTAACCCTGGTCCCCATAGTTGAAAGTATGTCAGTAAGAATAATGAAGTCAGATTGCCAGGGCGCCCTGCTCTCCTGGCTTAGATTCCATCTGTCACACGATAAATCAGCTGATATGCTGTATAAAAACAGAGTGGTGTGAATTACATAGAAAGAGTGGGCACTTTGGATAGCCTGATTACCTCTCACCTTTATCATCTACAATATTGGCTACCTGTCCTTTCCGCAGTGTTACATTGGCTCATTTCTTGGAGACATTGAACTATTATTTTTAATTTTTTTTTTTACTTCTGAGTTCCAGCTTTCTATCCCCAATTTCGCTAAGCCTCTCACTTAATGTGGGAGAAAGACGAGGCTCTCTGTCCCTGTAAAGATGTACAGTCCCAGAAACCCACAGGGGCAGTTCTCCTCTGTCCTGTGTGGTCACCGTGACTCGGAATGGACTAGATGGCAGCGAGGTTTTGTTTTGTTTCGCACTTATCTCGTGTTCCGGGTTATTTCAATGCTTGGTGAGTGTGTCCACTTCAATGAGCTGCAGGCTGGTAGCGTTTAACATTCCTAAAAGTACACGCTTGAATTCTGTATTTGAGTTAGTGACGTCACCATTCATACAGTTATTCTTTCCCTTGTTCCT
Source organism: Tenrec ecaudatus (assembly GCF_050624435.1). Classification (NCBI taxonomy): domain Eukaryota; kingdom Metazoa; phylum Chordata; class Mammalia; order Afrosoricida; family Tenrecidae; genus Tenrec; species Tenrec ecaudatus. The sequence goes on along the minus strand of NC_134535.1, from coordinate 162,797,456 downwards.
GTGCAGATAAAACCAGAGAGTCCCTCGTTCTAGCATGCCTTATGAGGCTTTCAGTGATTCTTACCCTTCCTTGCCTACCTCTCTAGACTCATTTCTATTTCTGCCTATTTTTGTGCTGTTTGTGCTTTTTTTCCCCCCATTTGCTTTTCCCCTCTGCCTGGAGCCCGCCTTGTCCACCGCGGTCAGATTGAGTATCACCTCCTGTAGGAAGTCATCCCCAGTGTCGTCTCCATCATCTCCACTACGGGCCAAGCACCTGCTCTCCTCTAATTAGCCCTTTTTGCTTGTCAGTTTGAACCACTAGACCGTGAGCTCATTAGGGACCGTCTCTTCTCCGTCTTGTGACAAGAACTGTTGCAAAGCAAATGTTTATGGAATAAATAAGTACCTGTTAGCCAGAGCTGTAGGATTTGAGCCAGAACCAAAAAGCTCATGGAAAAAAATTGAATGAAAAGATAAAGCTTGAATTAAAAGAAAAAGTTTTCTGCAAACTTTTTTGAAGCCTCTTCGTATAATCAGATCAGACTCTCTACTGCTCCAAACACTCAGGCATTAAAAGCATGAAGAAAGAGTGCCTGGGAGTCTGTGTGTGCACACACTTGTGTACATGAGTGATGCCATCTTGAGAGTAATTTGTTTTCTTTTTTTTTAAACATTTTATTAGGGGCTCATACAACTCTTATCACAATCCATACATATAACATACATCAATTGTATAAAGCACATCTGTACATTCTTTGCCCTCATCATTCTTTTTTTTCCTTTTCTTTTTTTTTACATTTTATTGGGGCTCATACAACTCTTATCACAATCCATTCATATACATACATCAATTGTGTAAAGCACATCTGCACATTCCCTGCCCCAATCATTCTCAAAGCATTTGCTCTCCACTTAAGCCCTTTGCTTCAGGTCCTCTTTTATTTCCCCCCTCTCTCCCCACTCCCCCCTCCCTCGTGTATCCTTGGTAATTTATACATTGTTATTTTGTCATGTCTTGCCCTATCCGGAGTCTCCCTTCCCCCCCTTCTCTGCCGTCCATCTCCCAGAGAGGAGGTCACATGTGGATCCTTGTCATAAGTTCCCCCTTTCCAACCCACTCACCCTCCACTCTCCCAGTATCTCCCCTCACACCCCTGGTCCTGAAGGTATCGTCCACCCTGGATTCCCTGTCTCTAGCTCCCATATGCACCAGTGTACAACCTCTGCCCTATCCAGTAATTTGTTTTCTGTGTGCTTCATATGAAAAGCTCTAGGGCATGAAAAAATCGTAGGCAAGTATTGATGAGTATTTTCTGTGTTATCTGAATTAGCTATAAAATCAATAGAACTTGTTTGTTACGTAGACATTTTTGACAGGTTTTTAATGGTGTTGTGTATGATGAGTTGTTAGAATATTATCTATGTAGATACCCACTATCTATAAGAATTTTATACATTTCTATTTCACATTTAATTTCAACTGGCTGTTTCTAGATAAATCTTGGAAATATATATATGTTAATTTCTTACCCCAGACATTTGCTACAACAATCTATATGTTTTATATCATAACCGTGGCTATATTCTTTGTCCTGGTAACATGTCCAACATGTCCTGGTAACATGTCCTGGTACATGACCAGAGTCTCCCCATCTTCACTTCTCGGGAGCTTCCTAGTTGTATTCCTTCCAAGACAGATTCGTTCCTTCTTCCAGCAGTGTGTTCTAGTCAGTGTTCTTCATCAGCAACATAATTCAAAAGCATAAACAATTCCATCTTCCTTTTCCATCGTTGATCTTTTGCATGCATATGAGGCCATTGAAAAGTCATGGTTTGGGGCAGGCATAGCGTAGCTCTCAAATTACATCTTTGCCTTTTAACATTTTAAAGAAATATTTTGCGATCGATTTGCCTACTGTGTCATTTAACGTCTTGACTGCTGCTGCCGCGGGCATTGATAGCTGATCCGAGTACCGTGGAATCCTTGCTGGCTTCACGATTTCCTTTGTTTGCTCTGATATTGTCTAACGACAGTTTTGTGGATTTCTGGTTTCTCCAACTTGAGTTGTAATCCATACCGAAGGAGACAGTCCTTGATTATTTATGAGCAAATGCCGCAGATCTCTCTTGCTTTAAAGAAACAAGGATTTCTCAGGTTTTAATGAGCCTTCCTCCAACGCTGCATTTGTTGTCAAATAGTCCGGTTTTTCATACACACAACTCCTGATTTTAAGCCCTGCAGTCTTCCCTCCCTCTTTTCTAGTGACTGCCTCTTGGGCTGTGTGTGGGTTTAACTTGACTGTCAAAGCCCACGTAAGGCAGTCGTATCACTGCTCTTATTTATAAACAATCTCATCGTGGCTGGTGTTTGCATCTCTTGGATGACTCGTATTTCTTTGTGTCATGAAGAAATAAGAGTCATGACAGAAACATGTATATGCACGTCCATGATCATGGTAGCTCGATTTACAATAGCAAAGAGTTGGAAGCAACCTGAATAAAAAGCTTGGATGCTGAACCTCCAGCACACACATACGATGCAGTTCTGTGTGTCACTGAAAAACGGTGTCAAAAAAGGAAGCCGCTCATATCACGGATGGACCTGGAGTACAGTTAGCTGAGTGAAAATAACCAATCACCAAGAGGCACACATTATATGAAATTATTGATATAAGGGGGGGCATGGAAAGACAGGGTAAAAATTCTCATATCAAAGGGAACAAACTTTGGAGGTTGTCAAGGAGGTGTCGGGCAGGGGAGAGACCACGGAGCAATGGGTTGAACTGTTGATGGCTCTTGACTTGGGTGAACTGCAGGGTGGTAATCTAGAGGAGGGCAGAGAATGTGTTGGGAAGCAGGTGCTGGGTGGGTTACTAGAGAGTTTGATTAGTCGTTGGGACTATTGAATGCAATGTTGATGATCTGCAATGTAAACCTCCACTTAATTGACAACAAAAAATAAATGAAAGGATATATGTGAATAATATATAACATGTGATTGCAATTCAAATAGTGTATCCACTGTTTATGATTTTATTATTTTGTTAAAAACAGTCTCTCCCTTTTTATTTTGAATTAGGTAAACATGTACAGAGCCAGTAAGTTTTCCATTCAATAATTAATACGCATTTATCTTCCATGTGATTGATGGCAGCTCCACATAGTGTAACAGGATGTATCCATGTTCCCTTTCTCCGTGTGCGTCCCATAAACAACCTTTTCTCGCCATTGAAAAGGTCTTCATATTCAAAGAAAAAGGCACCAGGGGCTCAAGTGGAGAGCAAATGTTTTGAGAATGACAAGGGCAACAAATGTACAAATGTGCTTTACACTATTGATGTATGTATGTATGGGTTGTGATAAGAGTTGTACGAGCCCCTAATAAAACGATGAAAATAAATGAATTAAAGAAAAAGGCTGTGACGAAGGGAGGGAAGGGGACACAATGCTAGAGGGTGGGCAGGTGTTCACCTGGGGCAGAGGAGGGTGATAATCTACAAAAAGGAGAAGTGGGGAAAAGGGAGAACAGCACAGCCATTGGGAGGTTTGATCAGTAGTTTAAGTTATTGAATTTTTAAAAAATCATCTGACATATTAGTACCCACCAAAATGACAATGAAAATTTTAAAGGGGGAAAAAAGGTTGTTTCCCTTTTTAGATATGATCTTTTATAATGATCATGATAAGACATGTCAGGATATGCTAGGATTGACCGTAAGTAGCCAGCTGGACAGAAACCTAGGTGGCGTCGTGGGTTGTGTGTTGGGCTGTAGTGGAAAGCTACCAACTGCTCTCTGGGGGCCAGATGAGGCTATCTGTTCCTATAAAGAGTCACAGCCTTGGAAACCCACCGGGGCAGCCTTACTCTGTCCCAGAGAATCTTGATGAGTCAAAATTGGCTTGACAGCAGTGAATTTGGTTGCGCAAGCTGGAATTTTAGGACTGACAATGCTGCTCAAACCAGTCGAAATCAGAAGGGCTTTCTAAAACAGTGCTTAGAGCTAATTGGGGATTTAGGTAAGTGAGACTCTTTGTGTAAATTAAGTCAAGCCTCTGGAATACCTTTTTGTATTAAGAAAACATTTTGTATTTGTTGATTGTTTTTATCTTGAGTAGCGTATCATAGTACTTTCTCTGTCTCTCTCTTTCGGTATTTGTTACTGTGACAGTATTTCGTATTTTTAACTCAAGACAGTTGGCTTTCCAAAAATACTGGAAACAAATTCATGATGTCATCATCCCCACCCGCATCCAGAATTGTGCTAGACTTCCCTTTTCGATCTGTTATTTATAGTTAATGCTTTTTTACATTTTAAGGCTAGTAAATTGTATAAGAGGAACGCTGGTGATGTGTTTGGTAAAGCATTCAACTACTAACCAAAAGATTAGTAGTTCAAATCCCATTAGCTTCTTCCCAAATGTGCCAGTCTGTTTCCGTAAAGACTCACAGCCCTGTACAGCTCGGGGAGCAGTGCTACTCAGCCCTGTTCGGCCCCTGTGAGTCAGAGTAGACTTCTTGGCAGCGGGTTTTGTGTATTGTGTGCCTGTGTGCTTGAATGGAATTAAAAAAATTTTTAAGTTGTGTAAGTAGATCCATAGGAATTGGGTAGGCTTTCCCCCCTGGCTATATATAGTTATTTTACTTTTATTTTTCTTGTCTTACTGTCAAATTTTAAAAGAGGGTTTTTTTTATTAATAAATCATTTTATTGGGGGCTCTTACAGCTCTTATAACAATCCATACATCAGTTGTATCAAATACATTTGTACTGGGTATCAGCTCCTCTTTTCTCCCTCCTTCCCTTACCCTCACACCCTCATGGACCTTTGATAAATGATAAATTATTATTATTTTCATATCCTGCACAGTCCACTCTCCCTTTGCCCACACTTCTGTTGTTCATCCCCCTGTGGGAGTGGGGGTGGGAGAGTTATATGTCAGTTATTGTAGCATTCTGGTCTAGTCCTCATTTCTCCCCCTTCTCCACCTCACCTTCCCTGACCCTCATGGTGTCGCTACTCCCATTACTGTTCCTGAGGAGTTTATCTGTCCTGGATAAACATTCTGTGTGTGTCGAGAGCGCTTATCTGTACCAGTGTACATGCTCCTGTCTAACTGGATTTGTAAGGTAGAACCGGGTCTTGATGCTGGGGCTGGGGAGGAAGCATTGAAGAACTAGAGGAAAGCTGTGTGTTCCATCAGTGCTGTGCTGCACCCTGGCTGGCTTGTTCTTTCCTTGTGACCCTTCCGTGAGGGGTGTCCAGTTGTCTACAGATGGGATTTGTGATTCCACTCCGACCCTTAGCATTTGCATTGATATATCTGTTTGTTTGGGGTCTTCCGATGCCTGATATCTGATCCCTTCGACACCTCCTGATCATACTTTAAAAGTTTCTATCTTTGTCCAGGGACTCTACAGTAACACTGTATTATAGACTAGATCTAAACTTTGCATATTATTGGTTTAAGAATGCTTCTTTGAACTTTTAAAATATATTGGAAATAAAATGTATATATGTCTTGCTATGAAATAAGAAATTTATCTTTTTCTTTCTATTGTTAATTATACTTTTCCCTACTTTATAATTTGTTTTTACCTTTGTTGGCATTTCCTGACCATAAAATGGAGTAAGTGTGTATATGCAGGTGTGTGTGTGTGTGTATGCAGGTGTGTGTGTATATATGCAGGTGTGTGTGTGTGTGTGTGTGTATGGGGTTCTGGTGGTGCTGTGGCTATGCCTCGGACTGCTAAACACATGGTCACTGGTTCGAACCTACCAGCTGCTCTTCGGGAAAAAGAGGGACCTATCTATCCCCACAAATATTTACAGCCTTGAGAATGCTATGTAGGCTGCTGGCTAGGAATCAGAATTGACTGTGTGTGTGTGTGTGTGTGTGTGTGTGTTTACATATAAGACCACGTGGAAATAGATGCTTTCAGCTGTTTGTGTTTTTTGTTTCTGTTGCATCTTACCACTGAGAGTTTATTACTAAACCCGAAACAAAGGAAAATAAGTGTCACCAGAAGGGATCATTAATATATCACCTAAAACCATTTGGACTTTTTTTTTTGAGCATGAATACTTTTCATATACTGAAAATTAAGTCATAGCTGTTAACAGTTTTCCATGTAGACTTGGCGTTTGAGTCATTCATGTTTCTTAATGACCTTGGCGCATAACTGAGATGACACAATGTCCACACCCTGGCCCTCTCACGACCCCTGCAGAGAGCGCAATGCCGGGCACCAAAGTAATAAAAATGTAAGCTGCTGAGTGAGCAGCAAAGCCGAAACAAGCCGTTTTTACATATCACTTAAGTTTAGGTTCCGTGTAGCGGGTTGATCCCTTACTTAACCTTTAATAAAATTGGATTCAAGGGTATTTTATATAAATAAAAAAGTGAAGTTAATTTCCTTTCTTACTTTCATATGCGCAAGTACCTAGTAAAGTAAAACAGCGAGCATTTACACTTCAATATTGGTCCTGTTGGCTGAAAATTGCCATGTTTAAAAAATAACAAAACAAGCAACTGTTTCTGAGGTGAACAATTTAAAAGATACATTTGCCATTGGGGAAGGTTACTGCGATTTTTACAGAAACCTGGTGGTGACCTAACCAGGGTTGGGTTGTTAACCAAAAGGCCTGTGGTTCAACACCCCCCACCCATCACCCACCCCCAAGCTGCTCCCGAGAGAGGGATGGGGTAGTCGGCTCCCATGAAGTTTCATCCTGTGGAGCAGTCCCATTCTGTCCTGGAAGGATGCTAGGATGCTAGGAGTCAGAATGGACTCCATGGTAGTGAGTGAGTTTAAGAACTTCAGGAATTCTCTCTCAATATCCTCCTCTGAGCCGGGCACCCACTGCCCTTCGTGTGGCTTTTTTTTTTTTTTTGCTTCTCTGTGCTGCCCTGCTCATGCCTTTCCTATCATTGGACAGAAATTAGGGTACTCTTATTCTCTATGAGCTTCTGTTTGATGATTTTCCTGAACAGCCTTGACTTAATGAAATTGTATTCATTTTTCTAAAAATGATGACTTGTTCAATGTATACATACATGGCCTTTGTTGTTGTTGTTCTTTGTAAACCCCATGTAAATCAACCTTCCAGTTAAACAGGTTTCAGTACTGACTGTTCCCAGGATATCTCAGTATCGCTTTACAGTCGGGGGAAAAGGCACAACTGCTGTGTACAGGAAGACGCGAGGGCTGTGGGGAAGCCACAGGATGGGCCTCTCACCTGTGCCCCTGGACCTTGAGTTTCTCTCTTCACCTGCCTGAATCTTAGTTGTTTCTTCTTTTTTAAAGGAGCTAATAAAACTATTGCCCGTACCAGACTTTGAAATGACATATGCATAGCTCTGAAATAGCATCTGGTACATAATACGTGCTCAATAAATAACAGCCCCCCCCCAAAAAAAACAAACAAACCCAACTCACTGTCCTCCAGTCAATTCTGACTCATAGCACCCCTTTAAATAATAATTATAATTATGCAGATGAAGAAGAAGAAAATGGTGATAAATATGCACCAGTGTGATGTTGGTGGTGGGGGTGTTCATATCCTGAATAGAACTTGTAATAAATGAAAACCAAATAAAACCCATAATAGTTACCATTGCATTGATTCTCGCTCATGGTAAACTCATATTTGTCAATATAGAATTCTGCCCCATAGAAAGCTTTGGGCTGCTAGCCCCAAGGCCAGCAGTTTGAAACCACCAGCTGCTGCTCGGGAGAAAGATGGGGCTCCCTACTCCTGCAGAGTCACAGTTCCAGAAACTCCCAGAGGGCCATTCTACCCTGCCCTATCGTGTCACTTTGTGTCAACATTGACCCCATGGCCATGGGCTTTGAAGGGTAAACTGTTGAGGTATGGGTGAAGCAGCCCTCAGGGCGGGTGTCCTCTTGTGTTGGGTCCCATGTGGCTATCCTCTGTGTTTGGATTCCTTTGTCCCTGCCACCATGGCGTGCAGTCTGATCCCTCACTGGGCGTGTCGGTAACTGTGTGGCGAAACTAGCCCCAACACAGGGCAGCCCAATCAGCAAGGCTTGCATCCTTTACCTTGTAGGACCACGGCCGTAGATTTTTACGAGTCTAACCACCTGCCTTTTAGCACCGATTTTTTAAAAAGGTCTCTGTGGTGATTTTGAAAGTATGAAGGGAGAGACTGAGACTTTTGATCATGTGAGAAATTTGACGAAATCCCCTTGATTGCTTAATGTCCGTGACAAATGATCCTTCTGTCCACATGGTTCAGTATGTGGAGACGCCAGGAAGGATTCTGGCACGTGTGATTATGGAAACAACCGATTTCCATAAGTGAAAATGAACCTGCTTATTAATGGGGCCACGGTTGCCTATTGCATTCAATCACAGTTATAACTAGCAGGAGATTGTTCTGCGTGATTTAGTGTTTACAACATTGCGGTCACCCAGGAAAGCTTACTGGATGAGAGAGAGGCGTTGGGAAGCAGCATAGGAGCTTCTTTTGCAGGTAATAAAGTGGAAAATCCAATTTGCAATTTCAGAATAAGCCTCTGAGTGATATATGATCTTCATAGCCTCGCCGGTCAGCGGGTCACTGCTAATCACGTTGCCGGCTGGCTTCCCCAGTGGCCTGTGCCTCCCGACCCGAGAGGGAGCCGCGTGAATCTGCGTCTGCGAGCCAGCCAGCGTGTCTGTAGATGCGCCCCTTTCTAGCTTATTAGATCCTCTTTGTCACAGTGCTTAATCCTGCCCGCCAGATCCTTGTTAGAACACCACCCGCGTGCGGTTCAGCCTTCTAATAAAGGAGCTGGGTGAGGACTCCTAACTAGAGGCACTGAAGCGTGCAGCAGTTCTGCGCTGGCAGCCTGACTGACAGTGGGGTGACATGCTTCCCGCATGTTGTTACTTAAAAGGGAGCGTCCTGCCGACAGCTGACGGATGAGCTGGGCTGGGGTGATGGTAACTTGTTGCTAGGCCGATATGAGATGGGTGTCATTGCTTCGCACAATAGACTGGGCTAGCTGCCCTCGGCTTCTATTAACCCTCTCCTCGAAAGCGGCCCCGTTCAGCGGAGACAAATCACGGGCAGGGAGGGCCAGGGAGGGCGACAGCTATGCAGAAGCAGAAGCGGGTCCGTGTGATCCACCAGCGACGTGAACTTGAAGAACCAAGAAAGCACGTCGTTTCCTCCCCATGCCTGGCCATGGCTCCACAGCACCGGCTCTCTATTTGGCTCACATTGTGTTTGCATCTCCATCATCCCTAATAGTTTCTTCCTTCAAGGTTTGTCACGGGCATTAAGCACGGGGCCCAGGGGCTGTTTGTTTAAAGGAAAGAAACAGTAGCGAACCTGAAGTCCTTGGATTTGTTTACTTTCCCATCCCGAGCCTGATTCATTCTTTCCTCTTAGAGCCCCCAGGCCTGCCGATGTGATTGTAGTAGCTTCATTTTATACTAAATTAAACCAATAGGAGGGGGCAACCTGCCCCCACCTCCACCCCAGCTACAGTGTGCAGATAGGTTTGAACAGGCCAGTGAAAATGCTCCTGGATCACTCGGGGTTCCCTCTGGTTACCCGACTTTCACACATCAGGATGCGACTCCTTTTCCCTGAAGGAGCTGCATCTCGTTGGCACTCCGAGTCCCCCCACACGCTCCAGTTAGCACTGTCCTCCTGCCTCGTCCATCTCCGTTGACAGCACCCAAATGAAGACATCACTTGGGATGACAGGTCTCTCGAGGGCTTCCTTTGAAAGGAAGTCTTGGCTGACCTTTCTTGGCATGATTCCCCCAGATCCGCCTTCTCCGTGGGGCAATTAGGGACCGCCGAACTTCAGTATCCAGCGGAGCAGCCCTACCACGACTGCAAACTCAGCAAGAGCCGGTGTGCACGCCCACGTGGGCTTGTAGGTTGTTGGCAGTAGAAGGCAGGTCCTTCTTTCCCAGAGGAGAGTTTCAGGGGATTCAGACCCGCTCCATTCGTCCTGTCATTGCACTACTTTTGGATTATTGGTGAAAGCCTTGGACCCGCAGAGGACAAACTTGCAAGGCAACCTAGGGGGAAGAATAAGTCGTCTCCAGCTCGCCGTGTATCCCACAACATGCCTCGGCATCGTTCAGACGATGGAGACTTGTCTGCGGGATGCCCCCTCCCTTCCTTGACCCTCTTGTTCCAAGTGATGGACACACAAGCACTTTTCTGGACTCTAACTGTACCGACTCGGCAGCCCCCCTCCCCCACTCTTCTCCCCAAAGGAAAGCTTGTATTCCCCTCCCCCCCCCCCTTTCTGAGCCAGATGCTAAGAGGGACTCAATCTGGATGGACTCGTTCATCTTGGGGAGTTTTGAACGCGTGCTCATCGGGTGAAATTTTACTAATGAAGAATTCAGAGTCTGAGTCTGAGTTGGAGAACCCCGTTTGGAGGGGAGAGGGAAATCGATGTTAAAAATCGACAAAGCTATCCCTTGGCTTAGGACTTGCTTTGCTTCCTTTTCTGATATGGTTTTCAAGGGTCTCTTTAAAAAATTTCTGGTGGCACACATACACTTTCCCTAAGAATCTCTTTTCGGTTTCCCATGGTCAGTGGGTAGGGCTGGGTCTTGAGAGCCCTGGGAGATGATAATATGTGAGCATCCATTAAGTATTAGTTGATGTTTTACGAGACATTTACTGGTCTCCAGTGCTTCCACCCTCACCTTCTGAGTGAATTTCTACCTCATGGTTACGGTTGCCTGGTATCTTGGCCCTTCCTTCAATGGCCGTGCTTTCTAAGAACCAGCCCTGAAGAGTCACCTTCCCAGGATTCCTAGTCATGACAATCCCATGTCTTTCAGTCAGAGGTAGAACACCAGGTTACTCGTCTAAGGCACTGCTGGTTGAAGCAGCATTTCCAGCCTTTTGGCTAACAGCCTGCCGCATTAAGCTTCATTCCCCAAGAATCCCTCTTATGGACAATGGGCAAAGGAGTGTGGTGGCCACCGGGTCTGTTCTGTCCCACCGTGACCCTGTGCTCAGCACACCACCCGGTCCTGACCATCCTCACAGATGTTCCTATGCTTGAGGCACTGTTGTTGCAGCCACTGTGTCACTGGGTAACAGCGCGATCAGTAGAGAAAAGATGGGCGTTTTCAAAAAGATTTCATCTTGCTTGGTTCCGCAATCAATGCTCGTGGACACAGCAGTCAAGACTGCCTTTGAGTGTTGGAAAGCAGGAGGACCAAGGTGTGCATGAGGCAAGCCATGGCATTCTTGGTGACGTGATATTCATGTGAAAGTCGACCTTTAAGAAGGGAGACTAATGGATGTGTTTGAATTATGATGCTGACAAAGACTATTAAAAGTACAATGGACTGTCAAAATAACAAGCAGATCTGTCTTGGAAGAAGTACTGCCGGAATTCCCCCTTAATGGCAAGGATGGCTAGACTTCATCTTACGTACTTTGGACATGTGCTTAGAGAGGCCAGTCCCTGGAGAAGGGCATTGTGCTGGGTAAAGTAGAGGGGCAGCCAAAAAAGAGTAAGGTCCTCAACTAGGTAGATTGACCCAGTGCTTGAGTAAAATATACATGCATATAAAACATGACTCTTCCCTGTGCCTCCAGCCCCCAGGGTGGATGATACCTTAAGGACCAAGGGTGTGAGGGATGATGCTGGGAGAGTAGAGGGTGAGTGGGTTGGAAAGAGGGAACTGATTACAAGGATCCACATGTGACCTCCTCCCTGGGAGATGGACGGCAGAGAAGGGGGGGGAGGGAGACTCTGGATAGGGCAAGATATGACAAAATAACAATGTATAAATTACCAAGGGCACACGAGGGAGGGGGGGTGGGGAGGGAGGGGGAAAAAAAGAGGACCTGATGCAAAAGGCTTAAGTGGAGAGCAAATGCTTTGAGAATGATTGGGGCAGGGAATGTGTGGATGTGCTTTATACAATTGATGTATGTATATGTATGGATTGTGATAAGAGTTGTATGAGCCCCTAATAAAATGTAAAAAAAGAAAAGGGAAAAAAAAAAGAAAATGATTAGGGCAAAGAATGTACAGATGTGCTTTATACAATTGATGTATATATGTATGGATTGTGATAAGAGTTGTATGAGCCCCTAATAAAATGTTTTAAAAAAACATGACTCTTCAAAAGTACAGATTGTTTTGAAATGCATGGCTTTTCACCCAGAAATTTATATTCAATATTAGGAAATGGGAGTAAAGGAAATAAGGAGAGAAGGTTCTGGAAGAGAAGCCATACATTAGAGCAAACTAGGTCTAAGAGATCATTTTCATGCTTGAGAAGGAAGAGCCCTCTCTTGAAAAACCGAAAAATATGCACTGCCACTGAGTTGATGCTGATTTACAGCAACCCTATAGGTCAGGCTAGAACCTCCCCTGGGAGTTTTTGAGACCGTAACTCTTTGCTGTAATAGAAAGCCCTCTCGTTCTCCCACCTTATCCCCAAGTAAAGTTAAAAACAAAAACCATAAATGATAGCCCATTTCCAATAAACCGAGGTAAGATTCCCAACTCTGTAGAATCACTGCAACGCTTAGATTTTCCTTTGCTTTAGACAGCTTTCTGATTCCTGGCTTGGAGAATCAAATTAATCAATTACCCTCCAAAGTCCTACGAGCTGACTAAAATAATGTTTAACAATTAATATGAGGAAAATGACAATATTGACAGTCTATTTAATGCCAATAAGGTCTAAAGTAGTTTTGCAAAGTCAGTGGCGAATCGCTCTCTGATACTATTTATTATTTTATTTTTTAATAAATCATTTTATTGGGGGCTCTTACAGCTCTTATACCAATTCATATATCAGTTGTATCAAGCACATTTGTACATATGTTGCCATCATTTCCCAAACATTTTCTTTCTACATGAGCCTTGGTATCAGCTCCTCTTTTTTCCCCTCCCTCCCTTCCCACCTTGGTGAACCCTTGATAATTTATAAATTATTTTTATTCTCATTTTTTTGATACTGTACACTGTCTCCCTTCACCCACGTTTCTGTTGTTTGTCCCCCTGGAGGTGGGGTGTTCGTTGATCTTTGCGATCATTTCCCCCTTTCTCCCCCTTCTCTCCCCACCTTCCCCCTACCCTCATGGTATCACTCCTCTTATTATTGGTCCTGAGGGGTTTCCCTGGTACTATTTAGTAATATCTATTTTCTTTTAAAGCGGTTTGTGAAATTGTCTTTTTTATTGTTTGCTCTTACTCTATTTTTATGAATGGGTACAAGTTCCTATACCAAAAAGAAGAAAGATTCAAACTACAAATTCTATTATTTTAAGTAAAAAGATTATATCATCTTCTTAGTAAAAAAAATTCATTCACGGTTCATTTCTCAAACTCAGATAAGCTAGGAAATGAGTGGTACGTACATCCCAGGAAACACTTTTGTTTTCCCAAATTATCAGTTATAATAACATTAGTAGTAGAGTTGCAGAAGAGGACAGACAGGTTAATTTGGTTGTGTCTTGGAAAGAATAATTGTTGGATATTTATGTTCAAATCGGTCCCTGGGTAGCACAAATGGTTAAAGCATTTGAACATTAACCAAGAGGGCAGTGATCAGACCCACAAATATCTTGGCAAAACACTAAAAGATCACAACTTCAGCAAACCCGATGGAGCTAGTGCCCGGGGACATCAAGGTCAATGTTAATGGTAACATACTTCTCAAAGACAAATAGTATATATTCTAATTTGGTGAGTAGCTACAACCAGCTATAGCTACAACCAAGACACAACCAGCAACTATTGGGATCGTCCCATCCAGAGGAAAGAGGAATGATGGAACTCAAAAGACATATGGAAACAATTAGTCCAGTGCACTGATAGAACACACAGACATCAATCTCCACAACCCTGAGGCCAGAGGCAACTGCTCTGGAAATGATGACATTGGAAGGTTCTGGGCAGAGTGGGAGAAGAATTCAGAAGAGAACTCGAAATCACACAAGAGACCAGGCTTACTGGTCCAATAAAGATTTGTTAGACCTCTAAGTCTATTGGCCATATCTGTCATCTCTGGAACTGAATGCACCTCCACATTAAAATAATCCAGCTTTTCAGTTCAAAAGGGCAGCATTTACCCAAGGACAAAGACCAGAGTTAGGAAAGAAGGAAGAATGGAGATAGGAAACTAGAAGGAGGCGAGATTATGTGAGGGGATTGCAGTAGATGAGTAAAATCAGAATGTGTACGAATTGTTGGATTTTTTTTTAGAAAGCAAATGTTTTGAGAATGATGATGGCAACAAATGTACAAATGTGCTTGACCCAATGGATGGATGTATGCATTGTGATAAGAGTTGTACGAGTCCCCAGTAAAATGATTAAATTTAAAAAAAAAAGAATTGTTGAGTAGTAAACTATCATGTTCCATAAATTTTTACCTACCATATATACTTGTGTATAAGCTGAGTTTTTCAGAACAAAAAATGTGCTGAAAAACTGAGGTTCGGCTTATACATGGGGCAGTGGTACCCCAGCAATGTGTAACATCTCGCTGGGGACCCCCGAGGTAATGGGAAAAGTTCCCGTTATCTCATGGGTGATTGCCGTTTCTCTGCTGGTCATTCAATGCTCCGCTGACCCTGCAGGGCTTTGAATGTTTGTGTACTCACATCTAACCAGTCAGATCCATCCTATGACGTGTATCTTTAAAGAAGCCTTTTAAAGATCATATGCGAAGGATGTGGCATGAATGGATGTCATCTGGTCAAGCCCGACTAACAAAAAAGGAGGAAATCTTATGAAGCCTGACATAGAGTTAATAGCAAAGTGGGTTCGAGATGCATGGGAAGACCTTCCAGAAGACATGGTGCCACGTGCCTTCCAGAAATGTGGTATTAGTAATGCTATGGATGACAGTGAAGACTGCGCTTTGTATGAAAATGACAGCAGTGATGGTGATGACGGCGATCTCAGTGAGGACAGCGTCTATGATGACCTCACACCAGCTGAAGCTCTGCATTGGGATACGGATGATGATGAGGAATCCAGTTTTGAAGGATTTTAACTCTTTACATTTTAGCTTGGTTGCTGATTGAGCTCAGGGAATAGTACTCTTAAGGTATCATTGTTGATAACTTATTGTTTTTGTTGAACCCATTCTCCACTTACTGGCTGGTTTACTAATGTTAAATGAGTTGTCCTTTTATTTACATTTTTATTTAAAATAAATATTAAATATATTACCCCACTAATGCCTCAATTTTTAGTAATTTTATTTCCATTTGTTTTGATTATTGAAACTCACCAATAGCTTCTGCATTTTCCACCCTAGGCTTATACTCAAGTCAATCAGTTTTTCTGGTTTCCCAGGTAATAATTAGGTACCTCGGCTTATACTAAGGTTGGCTTATATATCCATAAGAAACATTTATAAACATAACCCCAAAGGGCTTAGTTCTACTCCGAAACACGTGTAGTTGCCTGAGGCAGAATTGGTCCAACAGCAACTGGCTGATTCATTTGTTTGTGTCCGTGCACCCCAAATTCAAACTCACTGCCATGGAGTAGACTCCACCTTCCCGTGATCCTGTAGGTCAGGGCAGAACTGCCAGGTGGGTTCCTGACACTAAATCTCATACAGAAATAGGAAGCCTCGTCGTTCTCCCACGAGCAGCTGATAGGTACCAACTGGTACCGCCCTTGCTGTTAGCAGCCCAACACATAACCCACTACACTACCGGGGCTCCTGGCCGTGAGCCAGGATCTTTAAAATGGGCTTCCTGAGTACAGTACCGCAGACACTCGTGTGTAAGTTGACTTTTTTCAGCACATTTTTTATGCCTTTTTTGGTGGTAAAATTAGGTGCCTTGGCTGATATTCGGGTCGGCTTATACTCGGGTATGGACGGTAGTTTAGAGAGAGGCCTTCACTGAGTCTGCTGCCACACGCATCTCAGTGGCTAAGGTCTCTCTCATTCATAAGTGAAGACGCTAAAGAACTTCTCTGCCCCCCCACACGCATAATGTCTTTTTCACTTAAAAATGTGCATATACACATAAAATAGGGTGGCCTGACCATTAACATAGATAATATCCAGATAAAGCAGTGCCCGTGGGCCTCATTTAAGGAGCCTGTGAGGCAGAATTGACTTGTTGGCAATTTGAGTTTGGTCATTGACTCTGGGGTTTTTGTGACACTGTGATTAGGCATTGGGCTGCTCCCTGAAGGTCACCAGTTCAAACCCACCAGCCACTCCCTGGAAGAACGGTCAAGTTGTTTATTTCTGTAAAGATTAAAGTCACAGAAACCCTGTGTAGGGCTGGACGGCGTTGGGTTGGGTTTGGGGTTTGCCCGATCTATTGATGCTGCTTTCATAAACTCATCCTTGATTGATCATAAATTCTTCCTTGATTGGCAGTTTCATACGATTGCCTCACCAGGTACTGTAGAAAGAATCTCAGATTTGGAGTCAGGGCATATAATCCTTAGATTCATATCTCCACACAGACATTTCTGATCTTACACACGTACTTAGATTTCCCTACATTTCAATCTCCTGACCTAGAATGTGATGCTAATAACTGACCTTAAAGATTGCTGCAGAACTAAGCGATGCTTTCAAAAGACAATTTGTAAACTGATGAGAGCTATATGAATGTTAGTTTCTATCATTATCATGTTAATGAAATTCCTTTAGTCCTGATTCTCAGATGTGCTCATGGCACATAAGTAAAGCAATCATTTGACTCCAGCAATGCGCTTCATTCTTATTTACTTTGGCTTATTATTTTTTGTAACTGGGTTGATCAGATTTGGTAAGCAGTGATACACATTGACTGCCAAGAATTTCAGGGAGTTTTTTTTTTTTACCGTGACTTCTCTCAATCACGAACAAGTCAGTATAGTCTGTGCCACAAACACCTGGAAGGAATAAGGCGTATGAACAATGCCAGGAGCTCTTCCAGGTGGTCTCCTCCTTCACTCCACAACCCATCACCTGATTATTCCTTCTGAATTTCTCAGGCCAGGGTATTGCCCTCTGGAGCCCTGGTGGTGCAGTGGTTACGTGTTGGGCGTCAACTCACATTGTTGGCGGTTTGAAACCACCAGCAGCTCAGAAAGAGTCTGGGTTTTCTACTCCTGTAAACATTTAGTCTCCGAACTGCCTGGCGTCCCTGTGAGTCAACATTGACTGGGTGGCGGCGAGTGGGGGTTACTGTCCTAACATTGTGCACTAGCGGTGCTTTGGGGTAAGCAGTCGAAGAAACGTGAAATCATGTACCTAGAGTAGTGCTATGGTAACTGTCACAGTATATTAGATTTGTGTTGGATGAAATGGCCTTCATCTCTCTCTCTCTCTTTTTTCCCCTCACCATTTTTCCAGGAAACTTAGATTTAACTGGTCAGAAGCAAGTATTCAAAGCCGAGAACAACCCCTGGGTCACTCCAATTGCCGACCAGTTCCAGCTGGGCGTGTCTCATGTTTTTGAATACATCCGTTCTGAGACATACAAGTAGTAAGTCCCCTCTGATTGTTCTAAAATGGCAGCTTCTGGTTTCATAGTATTTGTATAATTGTGCAATTTAACAAATGTATCATATGATGTTGTCATGTTGATGTCAGTTAACTCATAGTCTTTTAAAGTGTTTTATTTAAAATGCATGTGGTAATTATCCCTCATTTACAACATGAAATGGAATCTGCCACTTCTGTTTAGAGCATTTTTAAAATGTTAAACTAGTTGAATATTTGTGGCACTTCAGGAAATTCAATAGACATATTAAGATCAGAACATATTTTTTTTCCTCTTTGAATTCAAAAAAACACAAATGTTACCCACAAAGTTAGACTCCTGAACTAAGCAGTTTATTTGTAAAATCAGTAGAGAATACTAGGAGAGCAACATAGCCCATTCTCTGGACATTTTACTGTAATGATTAGGGTAATGTCAAGTGAAAAGGAAAGACAGGTGAAAGAAAGAGGACTCAGTCAAAGACCCCAAGTCCTGAGTTCAGGAAACTGGGGGTGACCATCCCTGGTGAGTGGATCCCAGCTCAGATGACCCCCATCTGTACAGCGCAGACTGTTCCATAGAGTAAAAGCCTGTCACCTCATCGCCAGGCCTGACTTCCAAAGCATCTCTGGGTGGGTTTGAACCACAAATCCTTGGGTTCAGAGACCAGTACTTACCCATTGTTGCCACCCAGAGAGCCCAAACCATCCCTCCCAAACCAAACTCGCTGCCATGGAGTCGATTCTGACTCACGGTGACCCTATAGAACAGGATAGAATTGCCCTTGTGGGTTTCCCAAACTGTGCCTCTTTATGGGAGTAGAAAGCCTCCCCCTCCCATGGAGAAGACTGTTGGTTTCGAACTGCTGGCCTAATGGTTAGCAGCCCAAACATAACCACCTTGCCACCAGGGCTAAAACTATTCCCCAAATCTTAGGTATGCTTCCTTCTTTCATTTGCAGGTGAGGCGTTAAAGAAATTCTAGCTCCCCCTGCCTGCCACCTATGAATTTACAAAACCTTAGACTACGCTGCACATGAATGCTCTACTAGTCCTAGATTCATTTTTAATTACCAAGTTGTGGGCTGATGGATATATTTTTTTAATCGCTGTAAATCATTATTAGGCAAGACATTGCCATTTTAAGGTGCTCAGGTGGTGCTACCAGGTAAGCCTTGGACTGCCATCTACAAGGTTGTTCAAACCCACTGGATGAGACTGTCAACTCCCCTAGAGAGTTACAGCCTTGGAAACTAGGGCTCCTACAACTGGGAGTCAACTCAATGGCAGTGGAATCTGAGCCACGATCATCGTATGGCATTGAAACTATTTTACAGTCATTTGAATTTGGGAAAGATTCTGGATGGATGTGCTGTGTGGCTTTGGCTGAGTTCACTGATAGCCTACTTGAAAGGGAACACGAGGCAAGTTTTATTCGGTAATGTATTTATTGCAGATGTTCTTATCTCCGCCATTCGCAGCCTGTTGTTGTTTTGAGATTTGAAGTCGTCTTATCAATTTGCCTGTTAGCTTGTGTTTGTGTGTTTGTTTTCCCAGGAAGCATTGTATTCCCTCTTCTTCAGTTCAGTCAACACCAAAGAGGAGCGTTAGCAGAGCCATGGCCTCTGTCTATGGGGCCAGCCAGTGCCTGGTGGCTGCTTCGAGTCCAGCCTGGGGAGCCTCTGCTGGGAGAACATGCTTGACTGAGCATCTCGGAAGGGAGACAATATAGGCTGCATTCTCTGTTTCTGCCCTCTCCTTCCCATTGTACAATCAGAAGGCCAGTGCTGTCAGTTGATTCCAGCTCACAGTGACCCAGGCGGACAGAGGAGACCCGACCCTTATGGTTCCGGAGGCTGTACATCTTGATGGAGACAGATTGCCCCATCTTTCTCCCTTGGAGACACTAATTCACTGCCATCGAGTCAGCGCTGAATTACAGCAACCCCTTGTGGGTTTCCCAGACGCTAATTGTTTACTGGAGGATAAAGTCCCGTCTTTCTGCCCCAGGAGCAGATCACAGCCCAGCTCGGGTTCAAATTACTAACCTTTTGCTTATCAGCCCAGTAGCTATCAAACAGACAGGCTAGAAACCTGGAAAATGAGCCTTAGTGGAATTGTGGTTACGCATTGGGCCGCTAACTGCAAGGCCAGCAGTTCAAAACCACCAGCTGCTCCATGGGAGAAAGACAGAGCTTTCTACTCCCATAAAGAGTTACAGTCTCAGAAAATTACAGGGGCAGTTCTACCCTGTCCTGTAGGGTTGCTATGGATTGGCGCCAACTCAATGGCAGTGAGTTTGTATGAATAAATACATATTTGTGTATCCTCACATAACCCGTGGCCAACTTACATAGTTAAATGCTTTTGTTTTCAACAACCACTTCATAAGTAGAGGACTTTCAGTGCCCTTCCCAAGTGTCTCACAGAAACACTGCTCTAATTAGCAAATATTTGGCCAATTTCGAAAGCTGCAAATATGGTGGCCTCCAGGGAAGGCACTGTGTAGTCATCAGCCTTATGTTTTAAAGTTTTCTTTGGAAATTTTTCCTCTGTGGAAACCTGTAGCTCCTGATTCCCACTGACTTGCTTGATTTTATTTATGGCAGCTACACCTCTTTCTATTAAAAAAAATAAATCCCACCTTGAAAAAAAACAAAGAAAACATCTTTAGACTACCATGAGTGTACTGAAAATGCCAATAAAGCTTCCCCGTTGCCGCTCACCAAACACAAATCCCGTTGCCTCCGTGAGCCTCGTGGAGAGCTTAAGGAAGTGTTCATGATCGCTCGCGACAGTGGGCGCCTCTCCAGGTGACCTTGACGTGCCAGGCGCATCCTCTGAGGCCTCTGGGTCCAGAGCTTCGACAGACAGAGATGATGGATTATCTGCTTCACAGCTCCTAATGGACTTCAGGAGGGGCCACAGACATGGCGTTTGAACCCAAACAGCGAAGTCCGTGTTTAGGAAGAATCACAATGGACTGAGAGGGCTTACCCTGAGGAAGCTGTGCGTTTGTGCTGTTGAGCAGGAGGCAGTGTGGGCAGGTGTGTCAGGTGGCATGTTGAGGTAGAGTTGTCTCCAGTGTTCTCTCGAGTACACAGTGAACATTAATCATGTCCTCTGCAATCCTCATGTGGAGATTGCTCTTTGTGCCTTTCCCATCGTTCCGGCTAAGGGAGCGCATTGGGTGTGACCACTGCATTGCCCATTCTCAGGTCTTTCCTCCGCGAAGGTGAAACCATTTGTTCAGTTGGCTGGTGGCCGACCAGCCTCTGCAAGGCTTAAACCTGTTCCGGAAGTTGTTGAATGCTGCCATCACCCCTTAACTCTTGCTTTGCAGGTGCGCATCTCCTAGTGTGCGGCCTTTGTGATTTCTGCCCGGCAGGATTATGATAGAGCAGTCACTACTTGTTAGGTTTCCAGAAGGGAGATTTCCCCCCGGAGGGCCAGTCAAGTTGAAGTTTGGCTCCTTGACAAGATGCTTTGTGAAAGGGACTAACTCACACTTTTCACATTTCCATCAAGGAAGATGGATAGAAACCACAAGCCATTTTAAAAGCTGACAAGTTAACGCCTAACAAAAGGAGAGGTTTGACAAATGGGAGGCTGCAAATGCGCTGGTGGAGAGAGACATTTGGAAAAGAGGCATCCGTGCCGCAGGCTGCAATTTGCCGAACCCAGCAGTCCTGAAGCCTCCTTTGCAGTGTGGCAGAACTCCGAGGCTGCCTCCCCTTCCTGCCTGTGGCTTTCTGTTCTCTGGGGAGACCTTCCATGCGGCTTGGCAGCTTTCTATTGTAATACTAAATGAAGACTGGCCGGACGGTCAGTCGTGTTCGTTAATGGGAATCTTTTCACAAAGTAATGGTGTAGTGTGTGTGGTGGGCAAAGACAAGAAAAACGCTGGAAATCTGTCTCCACGAGAAACCTAGCGAAATAAGTGATCACGTTTGACTTGGAAGGAAGAATGCTTTTTATCTGCCTGTTGTTGTTTTGCTCAAGTTGTAGAATTAAAACTGGGCGGTGCTGGCTTTGTTTCTGCACCAAGTGCAAACCTGTAACAGGCCATAATGGTCGGACATGGGCTTTATTAAGCAACGGCTATCGCCTTTCCTGGCTGCTGACTCAGTAGTAGAGAAGATCTTGAAATAATTTGACGGGTTTATCCAGTCCACCAAAGACTAGGACACTGCGAATCTAATAGGTGCTCCCATGTATTGTAAGATAGCCCTTTGCAGAAAGAATTTCTAGCTAATGCAAACTCTGTAGACATTATTTTCTGGTAAAGTACAAATGGATACACAGAAGGAGCAGACGGTTTGATAACTGTCTTCAGAAGGATGGGGGAGAGGGTTAACTTTCAGACCTTTGCTGCAGCGAGTAGCTTTTCCAAGGTGACTATCAGTGGACAGAAAAAGGGGATTTTCTCCTTTACATTAATATATCTGAATGTGGCTCAATGTAAGCAGCGGGAAAGCAATTCTCCTTTGTTATAGACCTGAAAATGAAGAACCACTTTTCTTCCTAAAGTTTTGATAAAAAATAGTTATTTTCAAAAGTATGCTCTATATTCTTTCCCTGGTACGTTGTTTTCTTTTTAGATGCTAATATGTATGTGTACATATGTATATATGTGCACACATATATATGTATGTGAATCTATACTATATATATTAGTATTTTGGTTACCTTGTTTTAGAATGTTAATAAGTGTATTAGCACATTTTCTCTATAGACAAAATATGGTTCAAACTTTTGCACCTATATGCATGTGAGTGTGTTGCATTTGACTATGCATGCTACTAGGAAACATAGGAGAGAAAAGGTAAACCCATAAGACAGGCTATCACTTGGGTAATCTTGTAATGTCCACATCTTTAAATGGTAAAGTCTCTTGTAGATCCTTGTAATAAGTATGCCATCCCCTCAAGGAGTTGAAGAAGGTTCAGCCGACTGAGTAAATGTGAGTCAGGACAGACTTTGAACTATTGATCTTTGAATTCATGTCTCTGCTCTCTTGGTGTACAGTTGTGAGCTCTTTATGACCTCAGCGAATTCATACTTTTCACCCTTCATGTACCAGGAAGAATTTAGATTCTGTGAGGAAGTATACCTAACAATTTTCTCTTCCTACTTTTTGATAGGTCACTTAATTTTACATCTAGAAAGGTTTTATCATCGTCCATTTTTTAACTTTAAAAAATAATAGTTTGATTGACATATCTTATACATTTCAATATACCCATTTCCATACAATTCTGTTATTCAAGCCCATCAGGTAGGAGTATCCATTCATCGATGCTATCTGCTCTTCCCCCACCCCCCACCCCCACTGATACCCTCAGGGAACCACCATTCCTGTCACTGTCTCCGAGGGGTCATCCATCTTGACCTTCGTGTACCAAGCGATCCTAAATATACAAATGAACATACGCAAGTCTAACGTGGTGAAAGAGGTGAAACTCATAAAAACCTTATTAGTAAGGGGAGAAAATGTTAAAAGAACTGGAGGACAGTGATGTGTCTCATCAGTGGCATCCCCTTCCCTGGCTCTATCAACCCTTCCACGTGGCCCTTCAGAGAGGGCCTGACCAATCACCTTGCAGGTGAATTTTGGGTCTCCATTGCATCTACACCCATTCACATGGAGTTGGTTGCATGTTTTTTAACTTCCGATACCTCTTCCCACGGCCACATTGGCATTTTCCCCTTTGTCATGGTGTTCTGTCACAAGTTAATGACTGTCACGTTTTCCCGGGACTTTGAAGACCCACTTTCCTCTACTTTGGCAGCTCAAGCACAATGGTTGAGTTGTTTAAGTGGGAAGTGCGGTCCACCTGATACGTCCAGATCTGGGAGTTAGCATCCGGAACATGCTTCCTCTAAATCTGTGAAGGACAGGCAAGTCATCTCAGAGTGTAACCGACAGCTTCAGGAAGCTACCTGGTATTCCAGAAGGCCTCTGATAGATCACATTTTACACATACTGTCGAACACTTTCATTCTGATGTACCGTGGAGACTGCTCCAAACGTGGGAAAAATAAAGCTCATCGCCGTTGAATTTATTGTCAATCACAGTGGCCTTTTGGACAGAAAAGCACCACCACATAGGGTTTCCAAGGCTGCGATTGTTTTTTGAATCATTTTATTGGGGGCTCATACAACTCTTATCACAATCCATACATCCATCCATTGTGTCAAGCACATTTGTGCATTCGTTGCCATCATCATTCTCAAAAAATTTGCTTTCTACTTGAGCCCTTAATATCAGCTCCTCACTTTCCCCACTTCCTTCCTGCTCCCCCTCTCTCATGAACCCTTGATAATTTATAAATTATTATTATTTTGTCATATCTTACACTGTCTGATGTCTCCCGTCACCCACTTTTCTGTTGTTGTCTATCCTCCACGAAGGAGATTATATGTAGATGCCTGTAATTGGTTCCCCCTTTCTACTCCACCTTCCCTCCACCCTCCTGGTATCGCCACTCTCACCACTGGTCCTGAAGGGATCAGCTGGCCTGGATTCCCTCTGTTTCCAGTTCCTGTCTGTACCAGTGTACATGCTCTGGTCTAGCCGGATTTGTGAGGTAGAATAGGGATCATGGTAGTGGGGGGAGGAAGCATTTAAGACCAAAGGAAAGTTGTATGTTCCATTGTTGCTACCCTGCTCCCTGACTGGCTCATCTCCTCCCCACGACCCTTCTGTAAGGGGGTGTCCAGTTAAGGAAACAGACTAGTACCTCTTTCACCTGCTTTGAGCCGCCACCTGTGAAGTAGCATCCCAAGGTTAACCACAGTTCCGCTAGGAGTCCTTAGACTTAGAAGAAGAAAAACCCTTCATTGTCCTACACACATTCTTTTCTGTGCTTGATTTGGTCCTTAAATGGTGACCATGCTCAAGTTTGCCTGAGGATTCCTCAGGGACTCAATAAGATCCACTATTTGTCAGTCTGTTTGCATCTTCTCTAGAGACTAGTTTGTTTACCATGAAAGAGTTTTGAGTAACGGGTGGGGGCCAGGGTTGGAAGGGTATTGTTCTGTCAATGGGGAAAGAGAGAAAGATGTTTATTCTGAACCATGTCCTACAAAAGACTTTAATATATGACTGTAAATAGTAGTTCATGCTTTCCTCTCCCTCTCTCTCTTCTCTCTCCATGACCCCCCCTTGATCGTTAAATATCAAGCTTGCATTCAGCATATTTTATATCCATATATCACTACAGTATCAATTTAAGGTAAATGGAATATAGGTAAGTTGCTTTACTTGACAGAAGGAAAATAAGCACAGATTGGACTAATTCTGTACACCAACAAGATATATTCATCCACTGACACAAAAGAAGAAATTTTGAGTTACATTTTTAGATATTATTCATTTGATATAATCATATTGAACTATTGGCTATTGACTTACAAAATGACATGAAATCAATCAACTCTAAATATTGATAACCTTTATTAACTCCCCATAATCTTAAAGTTCAGTGCTTGATGCTTTCTGTATTGCTGAGTTATTGCCTACATTTGCTGCCTTTATTTGAGAGATAAATTTAAAAGTGGCGCTTTTGTAAACAAACAAACTGTGATTTCTATACTCTTTCTGGCAATATCTTGTTTTATTAGATACTGTCTTCTTGAGCTCTTGTCTCTATTTTGGGTAGACTTTGTGGCAAGGGGATTTGGTAAGAGTTGGCAGTTGAAGGTATTTCAATGTTATCAGGTGCTTTGATTTGGATGGTTATTGTGAAAGAAATTTTATCAAATGAGTTTTCAAGAAGTTAAAAATAGGAGTTATATTCAGGAACATTTGATGCTGCAAATTACTCATCAGGCTCAAGAAAATAATCCTCCACATTATTTTATCTTTTGCTTGTATACTATTTCTTTCTTTTTTTTGGCTTGTATATTATTTCATGCTTCTTTTTAATACTCATATTATAAGATTGTTGTCAAGAAAAAGCATGTTTTCTATTGTAGTCACTAATTTGTAAATAGTCTTATTTGGAGTATCCAACATTCTATTACCTTCCAAATGTACGTGTCTTCTGTTTATGCTTTTGGTGTTTGTTTAGAGATTTAAAGACTGGGGGTTCAATTATTTCACCTAATATCATGGAAAGAACTCTTCCTTCCTTTTTTCTCATGATATTTCATTACTGAAACATCAAAAAAAAATCAGCGTGGTTCATTCCAACACCCAGCAACACCATGTGTGTCGGACAGCACTGTGCCACGTAGGGCTTTCCTGGCTGGCTTTTGGGAGGAAGATCTTTCTTTCAAGGCACCTGTCAGTGAACGCACACCTCCACTGTGAGTTAGCAGCCACAATGCTCACCACTTGTCTGCAAATGCCTAGAAATAGCATTTCCTTTGTATTACTCTGCTCTATCACACCTTCTTGTATTCTTCCACCGGGTGACCGCATACGTGTTTTCTGTTCATTTGCGAATGTGATTCAATGCGTGGGTATACTTTCGCCCACGGCCCTCCCTCCACCCCATGCCGGTCTTTGATGTATGGCTTTCTGAGCGATTCCTCTGGAACATGCGGATTCATTCCTGATAGGCCCCTGTTGCTGGCTCTGGAGCCAGTCATCTTCATTTTACATCTTCTTTGAAGCGTAGTCATGTCAAAGCACCATCTCTTGAGGTCTCCAAGAATAGATCATAGCTGAGGGTCTGAGCAGAAGGTTCTTCTGGAAAGAAGGATGTCCCTCGTGGCCATGCTTGGCTGGATGGTTCGAGTGGGATTGCTGGGCCTAAGAAAAACACTAATCTTTGAACCACATCCTTTTGTTCACAACACTCTTTAAAAGGAACTGAACTCTGGAGGCCTCTGTGCCTCTCAACTCCATCCTGCAGTGGGTCCCCTTCTGGAAATCAGATCCTTCGCATGGGACCTTTCAGGCTGTCTGGGTGTTGCTCCATCTGGTAGGAGTCAGGGATCTCCTGGCCTGTTGGGGGTGCCAGTGTCACAAATACCTGATCAATTTGGATTATAGTGTCAGTGAGCAATATTGAACGTGCCAGGGACTGCCAGAAGAACAAAGAAATCTGCCTTGGAAGAAGGTCCGCCAGACGCTCCTTAGGAGCAAGGATGGTGAGACTTCATCTCACATACTTTGACATGTTATCAGGAGGAACCAGTGTCTGGAACAGGACATCATGCTTGGAAAAGTAGAAGGGAAGCAAAGGAAAAAAGAGGAAGACCCTTGACCAGATGGAAAGACACAGTCTCTGTGCCGATGGACTCACACGTAACTCCGTTGTGAGAATGGCACCAGACGGGGCACTGGTTCAGTCTGTTTCCTAGGAAGTTTCTATGAGCTTGTTCAGTCTGTTTTCTAGGAGGTTGCTATGAGTCTGTTCTGTCTGTTTTCTAGAAGGTCGCTACAAGGCACCTACAACAGGAGCACATCTGGAGCACCCCAACCTTGTCTTAGGATATCTCTGGATAGATGGTTAAGATCAAAACTATTAATAAATAACCCCCTAAAAAACCATTATCCTCCGATTGATTCCAACTCATAGTCAATGTAGAGGACAGAATAGAATGACCCTCAGTAGCAGTTCCAAAATGCATGTAGTTAGGAAGCAGACTGCTGTATCTTTGTACCTTGGAGCTGCAAGTGGGATTGAACCACCAACCTGACCTTTTTATTAGTGGCTTAGTTCTTTAACTCCGACATCGTCCAGGTCTCAGGACATCCAAATCTCTTCTAGTCTAATTACAAGTGGTTTGCTTTCTCAGGGTGGATGCATCAGAAGAGCACATATTTTAATATAAGGCACCCTGGTAAAAAGAAAATGATATAATCTGTCAGGAATTTCTGAGAAAAAAGATGGGAAAAAGGGAATATTTAATGTTTTGGAGGAAAGAAAAGTTCTGAACTGATTGGTTTTCATTATAAAACTAGATTTTAAAAAATCAAAATATGTGATCTGGTTTGTTTTATAGACAGAAAGAAATATACATGTATACATATAAACCACATATATAAGGTGTATTCATTTATACAATGATATGCATATGTATGGATATTCACCAACAGCATAATTAAAATGCATCAAATATTTATGCTGCTGGCACCTCAGCTCACACACACACACACACACACACACATCCTTATGTAAGGAGTCTTCAATAATATATAAAGCACTGTCTGGTAAGCACTGTACTGTTAACGGCAAGGCTCAAACTCACCCCCTGTTCCCAGAGAGAAAGTTAAAGCTGTCCGGCTTCATAAAGATTCCCAGCCTCAGGACCCCTCCACGGGTTGCTATGAATTGGAATTGACTTGATGACAATAGGCTTTGAGATATTTTTATATACACTCACACCTCCCTGTGTGTAAAACTAAACAGATCACATATTTTAATTTTTCATAAATCTAGTTTATCATGAATATCAATCCATTTTTAAAATCATTTTATTTGGGGTTTGTACAGCTCTTATCACAATCCATCCATCCATCTATCCATCCATTGTGTCAAGCACATTTGTACATTGGTTGCCATCTTCACTTTCAAAACATTTTCTTTCTACTTGAGCGCTTGGTATCAACCCCCCCCCTTTTTTTGCCTTTCCCTTCCCCACCCTCCCTCCCTCATGAACTCTTGATAATTTATAAATTATTATTATTTTTCTGTGTCTTAACACTGTCCAGTGTCTCTCTTCACCCACTTTTCTGTTGTCCATTCCCCAGGGAGGGGCTTATATGTAGATCCTTGTGATCCGTTCCCCCTTCCTCCTCCTACTTTCCCTTTCCCCTCCTGGTATCTCTACTCTCATTATTGGTCCTGAGAAGTTTATCTGTTCTGGATTCCCTGTGTTTCCAGCTCTGAACTGTACCAGTGTACATCCTCTGGTCTGGCCGATTTGTAAGGTAGAATTGGGATCATGATAGTGTGGGATGGGGTGGAGGGGGAAGCATTAAAGAACTAGAGGAAAGTTATATGTTTCATCAGTGCTATACTGCAACCTGACTGGCTCATCTCCTCCCTGTGACCCTTCTGTAAGAGGATGTCCAATTATCTACAGATGGGCTTTGGGTCTCTACTCTGTACTCCCTTTCATTCACATTGATATGATTTTTGTTCTGGATCTTTGATGCCTGGATTATCAATCAATTTAAAGCTATTTTTCCTCTATAACATTAAATGTATTAAATATTCCTTATTCCCCTTCTTTTATCCTCAGAACTTTATGACAGATGATGTTCCTGTCTTTATGCCCGAGTGCTTCATATGAAAATAAATACTCCTCCACCCTGAGAAAGCAAACCAGCCAGAAATAGACCAGAAGAGAATCGTGTGTCCTGAAACCTTGATGGTTCAGAGGTTAAAAAACGCAGATGCTAATCAGGGCATCGCGTTGGTGGTTCAAACCCAAGAACCCTGGTGGTGGAGTGGTTCCTCATTGGGCTGGTAATTGCAAGGTCAGCAGTTCAAAACCATCAGCCATTCCACAGGAGCAAGACAGGACTTTCTACTCCAGTAAAGTTACGGTCTCGGAAGCTCACAGGGGCAGTTCTACCCTGTCCTATAGGGTGTCTATGAGTTGGCATTGACTCAATAGCAGTGATTTATATATCTATATATATACACACACATATACATATATACCTATACACAATTATACATACCTATATATACAATTGTATATTTGGTACAAGTATACGTGTGTGTAGCACATTACAGGTCTGTTCTCAGAGATATGCTCTTCGAAATAGCATTGGTCCCAGTTCTGCCAGTGGCAAATGACCTCTCCAAATGAGAGTTCCAGGTCAGATCACTTCCACCAGCCTCTCCCACTTCTCACTTGAGGTTTCAAAGGATTTGCAGAGAAAATTCCACTGTCTTTTCATACCACTGTTTTCATGATCTTTTCTAATTCCCCATGCGTTATTTTCCCAAGGAACACATTTACAGCCTATTTGTTATATTTGAAACTTAGTTTAATTCTTGAAATTGCCATCTTCCCCCCTACCCTAAATCTGGATTTATTTTATTGACTTTCTCCATTTTTTTAAAGCAATGGAAGACAATGATGACCCTGCATATAAATTGTTCCAGGAAAATGGAAACAAGATAAAATTACCAGATCAACCTTTTTATTCTATATTTTATGGACTATCTAATATATGTTTGGCAGTAACTTATTCTTATACATGAATTCCTGACACTTTTGATTCTTCAGAATTATTAATCAGTATAGTCAGCACCAGAGCAATTTTATGAGACTTACCAGTCATCAAAAATTTATTACCAGATAAATCAAAGAAACAACGAGCATCTTAATAGGGTAGAGAAAGTGGCATGCAAAGGATCACTTAAGACGGCTTGTTGTCGGTTTGCGTGCTCTATTTACAACCAAGATCAGATAACTTACTCATAATTTCGTGCGAAGAGCCAGCAGGGCGATGGTTATCTTTTAAGGTAACACCTTTTCTCTTTGTTTATATCCACCAGCATATTGTGCGTTGGTCTAGCTGTACAATTGGAAATGCTCCGTCTACAGAGGCAGGAAACATCATTTTCCAATGCTAAGCTTACAGCATTTATTTTGAAACGTTATCTACATTTTCTTTGGCATTTCATTATGATTGTCATCCACATTGAAGAATTATTGAGCTTGGTCTTTTCCTCTGGGGCAAGGCTGCTAAACTGGAGCTCTTTGAGAGGGCGGGGGATTGTGGGATACAAATGGCCTTTGCTGGAGGCAGGCTCCGTGTACTTTCTGACAAATATGAGAAGCAGGCTTCCTTCCACTGTCTTCTTGGTCCTGTTTTAGACACGGACCGTAGCGTTAGAGCCTTGTGTCTTTTGTTATGTGAGGCGAACTCCTTGGGGGAGAAACTGTTGTTACTGTCATGTCCTTTCCCCCATCATCCCAGCTCTGTCTTGGAAGACAGGCCTGCTGAGCTAATTCTGAACCTGGACCAGGGAAACCCCGTGATTCACAGTGGTCTGATCTGCCCCCTACGGCAGGGATGGGACCGGACTGGCTAGCACGAGGTTCCGGTGTGCTTGAAGTCCCCGCATGAGTCAGGGCCCAACTCTGTGGCAGCCAGGTCATGACCACTCTGTCTTGTGTGCACCGGTATCTCACCACTGCCCAGGGCAGGAGTGATGGCTGCCGGCCAAGCGGAAGTTGAACTAGCACTTCCGTCTCCACTCAGGTTGATGGGAATGGGCCCAGGCAGACAGGTGGGTTGCCTCCCAGCAGAAATATAACCTCCTATCTATCACATGTCTTCATGCACACCATATTCTGGGCATGGAATGTTCTCCCCACCCCCACCCCCATCGCACCCCCACCTTGACCTGTTAACTGCTCTTTTTTTCCCCAAGATTAGCATATCGTTACTTCAGAGCTGTATTCTCCCCAACGTTTTCCTATTTCCCGTTACTCTTAGGTCCCCTTTAAAAAATCTTTTTATAGGGCGCTCATACACCTCTTATCACCATCCATCCTTTGTGTCCAGAACTCTTGTACATTTGTGCCATCATCATTTTCAATCTTAGGTCCCTTTTATCACCTGTCTCCAGAGTCTTTACTTTCCCCTTGTAGCAATTTCAATCATAATAAACAATACTGGCGAGAAACCCAAGCCCACAGCTATCGAGTCGATTCCAACTCACATTGACCTGACGGACAGAGTAAAACAGGTACATAAAATTATTTCCGTTGATACTTCGTAACTGTAATTTTACTATCTTTATGAATCGGGCGACCCCCGTGAAAGGGTCGTTTGACCTCCGGAGGAATCGCGACCCACAGGTTGAGAACAGCTGCCTGAGACTGCTAAATATAAGTCTGTAGTCTGTCGATTCCTGTAAAAGTTGACAAGCGCATCGGAAACTCTGTGTAGCGTCTCTGCAAGTGAGCGACCTGGCATGGACTCCCTGGCGGTGGGTTTTGGGTTTGCTGTGCTTTGGTTAGCCATTGTGCTAAGTGCATTCTATGCACTATCAGCAATGTGTCACTAAGTCTATCTGTGTGATTAATGTTTTGGTTTGCCTTCTCCACTAGACACTAAACTTACAAAAGAATGTTACCTTGAAAGAGAAAAAAAAAAGCTATATTCTGGGAGGGCGAGGAATGGACAGTGTATATTTTGTTTCCCTGAAGACTTGGGACTATTTTTTGAAGACATGGCTCCTGGCTGTGTTTTGCACGTGACGTTCACTGTACGTCGTCTTCTCTGAATGAACCCTCTCTCATGCCCACAGAGGAGACTTTGCCAAGCCACCTGGATTTACCAAAGATAGAAACATTTTACCCTCCAGAATGGACCCAGCTGTTATGTTTAGTTTTTGCTGGTGGTGGATGGTGGATTATAAATAATATTTGAGACATGATAGTACATTTTCTATTTATGATAATAAGTCAAGATTATGGCTTGCAAATCGTCTTTCATTACTTTTTATAGATCTCCTCTTCTCACTACACTTCATGTGGCAAGTGAAGCATCTCCTTAACTTCACACAGAAACGAATCATGTTTAGAAGTGAGCCTGCCACCTTCAGTGGGAACCCACAGACTCCGTGGTTCATTTTGTGTGCCTTCTCTTGGGGCCCATCCAGGGGTCTGTGTGGCATGTGTTTGTGTTTTTTAATGTGAGCTAGTCCTGAGGGACACACAGTAAACATCAGGGAGAGAAACGAGATGTCTAGAAGCCACTTACTCTTGTGTATCTACTGTTCTCTTTTGTACATGTATTCCCTGAAAAAACAAAGTTCAAGCAATTAACAGAAACCTCAAGTTAAACCCTAGGCCCATGACGAACAAAGAAATCACAGGGAAATATGTCTGTATTTAGAAATATGTCTGAAATAGCCTGCCTCTGTCTGTTGTAGCTTCCATTTCTCATTCATTTTCTAGATTGTGTGGGACCTGTTCTTACAAGTCTCTCTTTGACTAGGGATACCCAAAAAGTCCAGGGTACTGACAGTCTCTCTACAAACGTATCCTGAGACCTGGGAAGGGGGATTTCTGGGTGAAAGCTGTAGAGAAAGGTTCTCCCTTAATGCAGTGTTCATTCCTAGTCTTGATTTAACACACACACACACACACACACACACACACACACACACACACACACACCACAAAACACACTCACTACCACCAAGTTGATTCCCGCTCACAGCAGCCCTACCAGCCCAGAGTCCAGGACTGCAACTCTTTAGCATTGCCCACAGCCTCATCTTTCTCCCCTGGAGCAGCTGGTGGTTTGCAGGCCAGTGCATAAGCAGGGCTCTTTTCGGAAGTGTGTTGAATTCTCACCTGGTTTTAAAACACCTGTTCGGATACCAGCCAGCTTTCCTGTATCAACAGCAATCCCTTAGTCCTTCTGAATTCAACAGGGGGGGGGGTGGTCGGGGGGGGGGGGGGGGGATGATCATTCACACAAACACCTAACAGAAGAAGGGGAGGGAGGCAGGGAATAAATAAGGGCCATCTCATGGAGTTCCTTTTGTTAAGGGTGTTGTCACCTAAGATCTTAAGTGCTTGTGAGATAAGCGTCATATAATTAAAAGGGTGTGAAACAGAGGATGGTGGACTATTGAACTGATTGTGTATTAAAGAATGGGATTGAGCTTCAGTTCCTCTAAAGACTCCTGGATTCTTTTATTTTCTTCTCAACCTTCATTTCTTTTTTTTTTTTTTACTGTAGATTAAAATGACATGTGTGTTTAAGTGCTTCAGACTCTG
This sequence comes from Tenrec ecaudatus, assembly GCF_050624435.1. Lineage (NCBI taxonomy): Eukaryota > Metazoa > Chordata > Mammalia > Afrosoricida > Tenrecidae > Tenrec > Tenrec ecaudatus. The sequence continues at coordinate 162,764,292 of NC_134535.1, read as the reverse complement.
TGAGATTATAAACGCTTATAATCTGTTCTTGTGCATTCTCAACAGAAACTGTGTGAGTGGGGATCTTTTAATAGAATGTGTCTTGCAAGTAGCAAATTTATTCCGGTTCCAAATTCTAGATAATTCCGAAGAAGTGAAAATCCTGTCAATAATAAAAGTTTGGGTTTTGAGATACCTAAGACCTTTTAACTGTGGTTTCTGATTTTTTTGTTGTTGTTTTGGTATCTGACACTTCTGCTCTGTTCCTCTAAAATTAAGGAAGAAGACGGGGCCGCAAGAAAACTACTAGTCATCAATCTGACAGTCAAAGCACACTTTATTCATTTTATACTGCAGCATGGCTAGATTGACAGATGGGGAACGTGCTCCTTCAAAGACCAGATCCTGGAGGCATTAGGTGTGTATAGATCAGGAGAATTCCATTTCACTGCGGGGGTGGGGAGGGGTTGCATACTGAGAATCTTGAGTAGCTTCTACTAGAAAGGGTTCTTCTTCACGTTTCTTCTCTTCGTGCACTGTCATCAGAATAGATGAATGGGTGACCAAACTTACCTTCATTACAATAGAGGGGACTGGCACACGGAGGAGACCTCCCACCCATCACCTCCAGTCCCCTTGGGATTCTCTGAGACGTAGCTGCTCCCCTGGTCACTCAGATGGGAAAGCAGAGTGTCCAGGAGTAGAGTGACTGATCGTTTGACCTAGGGGTACAGCCTGGAATGAAACCCAACCTGCCCTATTTAAAAGAACTCTCTTGTCCCTTGGCCTCCAGGCTGCTTTTGGTGGACAATCTTGGGGAGAAAATGAGGAAATGTTGAGTTTAGGGCAACATCCTCAAAAGGAAGCCAGTATGCAAAGCCTACGCTACCTGCACGAATATTTGGCTTTTCTGGTGCTTGACTCAGACTTGGTCACCTGCAAGGCCACTTCATTCTCTTAGGTTAAGGGTGTGTGCAGGAATGAGGGGTCCCTGAACTGCATCTCCACTGCCAGCTTTTCAGTCCCCGAAGAACTGCCTTCCTGCAAACTGTTTCGGCTCTGACTTAGTACCACCTAACCTGGGCATGTCAGACGCCGCAGGCTGCCCTCTGTGCGTCACGCCTGCAGATGAGCCACATACATGGTTTCTTAGGTACCCTTCAATCCGTTTCCAAGTGAGCCTATTGCAGGTACGGCCTTTCAGTAGCCGAAGCTCCGTTATTCGCTCCCTTTGGGTACCGTGAAGGTGCCCTGGTGGTGTAGTGGGTGACGCATCGGGCTGCCAGTCACAAAGTCAGCCATGCCAAAACACCAGCCACCTCACAAGGAAAAGATATGACTTTATCTTTTAAGGCATTTAAGGTTTAAAGAAAAAATAAAGGTTATCATCTCAGAAACTCACAGGGGCCTCACAGTGAGTTGGGTTTTGTTCATTTGTATGTTTTTGTTTTGGGGGGAGGTGGAAGTAGCATTTTGGTCTGGCCCTGCTCAGTTCATCTTGTACCGAAATCACCCTGGCTGGTAAAATCCCTCGCAAGCTTTCTCTTTGGTCTCTTTGGTGGGCCTTTGCTTTCCTATTAGCTCCAGGTCCAGGCTGAATTATCTTACCCCGACAAGGGATTGGCTCTTCTCCAAGAAGCCCTCACCCTTTTAAGTGGAAAATAGTATGAGGATCCAAAATCGGAGCATCAGGAGCACATGTTTTCCAAATGAGCACACAGGATAGAGTCAGGTGAAATGAGACCTGCCAGCCATTTAAGGGCAGAGCAGAAAAAGAACCTTTTATTCAAAGGAGCGTGCATCCTTGTTGATGTTTCCAATTTACCCCTAGCGTTGCTAAGTCCCCTGTGGCCCACTCTATTACCAGAATGTATGAATCCAATTCCCCCTTGGCCAAGCCATCCATACTAAGTCAGCCCACGGGTTGACATGAATAGTGATCCGACATGTGAAAGTCTTCGTTCTCTTTTCTCTTTCTGACCCTGGAACCAAGTGTTCTGGAATTGTCTACTGAGTGTGTGAACTTGGGAAATATCCCTGTCAGTCTGCCGTAGACCCCCACCTATTTGAAAATAAGAAACGTCTTTCTAGGCTTTATCCTAATGAAGCCTAAAAGTGTGGGCCACTCATTTACAGAAAGATTTAACTGTCTGGTATGTACACAGCAATGACATGAACAACAATGAAAGAGAATGCATGTCAGTACAACTTTCTGACTTTTTTTCTGTTACTTCTTTTTCTTGGGCACTAGTATTTGGCTTTTTACCATAAACAGCCTTGTGCTAGTCTGCGTAGATTAGAGAAACAGATACAGGGACATTCATATATGTATTGAAAATAGCTTTATATCAAAGAACAATTATATATCAAAGCATCCCAGCCCAGTCCAGATCATGTCCACAAGTCCAATATTAGACCACAAGTCCAATACTAGTCCATAAATTCCTCTTTAGACTCACAGAGCCATTCACACTGCAGGAAGCTCACAGGCTGGTGGGTGAAAAGTCTTGTGGATCCAGTGGTAGTGGAAGCATCTCCAGGCCGCTGGCTGCCAGTCAACATGGCTCAATGTGGCTTGTCACTGGGGATAGGAAGCAGAGAGAGTGGGTCCGACCTCCAGAGAGGAGGAGAGGGAGTTCCCAGAATCCTCATGAGAAGGCCATGCCCACAAGGAGGTATCAGGCTGTGACCTGATTGACAGGATCCACCCCTTCACTCTTAATATCAAGTTGATACGAGATTATGTAACTACCACAACCTTTATGCTTTTGCTCAGTTTCTAAATGAGCTTTGGCTTCTTCCCTCGTTTCACTCAAGTTTCTGCTCAGATGTGATTTCATCCAAATATCCTCTGTGTCACTCTGCCTAAATGGACCTCACAGCCCACCCCTGACACCTACCCCTCATGTCATTGTTGCTCTTGCAGTTATCTGTCCCCACCTTAGCATAGAATCTCCCTCCAAGAGCTGTGACGTTGCTTTGTGTGTTTCTCTATCCCCAGTAACCTCAGACAGGGCCTGACATCTGGTCAACCCTCGAAATAATTGATTTGGGAAATATTGTTCTTCCAGCTCTACTTTGTGGCCTAGTAGAAGTTGCTGCTGGAGGGAATGTAAAAGCAAAACAAAACAAAAACCTTCCCGTCCCACACAACCTTGCACTTGCTTAGTGTTTCCCCTCTTCTTCTTGTGACTGGGTGGCTGAGATTTCATGTGGTTATCCTCACTGCTTCCGTCACCATCAGCGCTCTGCAGTGTTTCCCCAGCCATCTTCCTGCCCTTGGTCGTCCCCATCAAATCCAGCCCTTCTGTCAGCATGAGAAAATGTCTCCACTTAGACTTTTGGAGGAGACTATGGAAGAAAGTACCAGACGCCCTGCGAAGGTTTTGACCTGGCCTCAGCCCGTTAGCCTCTTTTGATTTTGGGATCAACCAGGCCTCCATCCCCAAACAGGTGCCTCCGCGTGTAGGTACTTTGGTACTGGCCGCCGAGCATCCCAGGACGCAGGTGTGCCTTTTGTCTGCATCGTGGTGGTGTGAAAGAGTCTATAAAAAGGTGAACTGACAGCAATGAAACTACAGTAATTGCTCAGAAATAAATAACAAAGCGGAGGAGAGCAGAGGCAGTTCTTCCTCCTACTTCTGAAAATGTGCCAGGTTTTGTTAGTAAGGCAGGAAAACAACTAGAGCCTGGTCTCTGCACCCAAGATCCTCTGCCATCTGTGAAGTGGCTTAGGCAGTCCCTCAGTGATCACTGATTGTTAGGGAACCAGAGGACTCCTAGCTCACTCCTAGTTGACAAGGAGATGTAACCTGCGACAGGTGTGCATCATACTTATCCCCCGCCCCCCTTTAAAGGTGCAGGCTGACCAGTGGTGCCCAGGAGATGGCCCTCCGATGAGAGGAATGATGGTGGTCTGTCATACAAAGAAGGATGCTGTCAATACTCCCAACACCAATTTTTAAATGACATTTTCTCAAGGATCGAATTGATGTTCGATAGGAGGCATCTTCGGAATCCCCGTGGAAACATGGAATGAGAGGAAAAGGGAATTTCCTCCATGAACTTCCTGACGCCCTCTCGTATTTCAAACCAAATTCTCCATGCCAAACGTTCCTTGCTAATGAGTTGTTTAAGAGAAAAGATAGAACTTTAGCTATTTTCCTCACGAATAATGTTTATGACTAAAATGTCGGCGGTTTGAATCCACCAGCAGCGCCGGGGGAGAAAGGAGCTGGCTCTGCAGCATTACGGAGCAGCCCCTGCTCCTCAGTGGGGTTGGTGTGCCCTGGAATCAGCTCAAAGACACGCAGAGCACCACACCATCTAGCATGTGCACTGTCTCTGATAGAGAAGGAAATCACAGCTGCCGTGTCTAAGTTATAAGGAAATCTCTGCTTTAAAGCCGAAATGTAGCTTTATCTCTTACAAAAAAAGCAAGGGACTAACTATACCACAGTTGTCAGCAGCTCAGCTTCTGGTCTGCAAGCCTTCCCCATGGGTATTGAAGTTTCTGGTTCCAAGCGTTGTTGGGTGAAACCCAAGATCACAAAAGTCTCTCTTATTTTATTCCAGAAACTATGTAATTCTAGGCTTGACTGTTAGGTCCATGAGCCATCTTGAGTCAATCTTTGTGTTTGGTGCTAAGTGTGGATTGAAATTCATATGGATATTCAATGGCTTCCATGCCCTTTATGGAAGACTCTGCCCTTCCCCACTGTCTATCACCCGTGCATTGTTGTTGAAGGTGAGTTGTCACTGTGTGTTGGGGACGATCTTACTGGACTCAGTTCTCTTCTTTGGGTCTTGCTGCCTGCCTTTGCTTCATCTTTGTAAGAAGCCTTGTGAGTAGACAGTGTTAATTCTTCCACTGTGTTCCTTTTCAAAGTTATTTTAGCTAGTTCCAATTTTATTATTATTGCTTTTTGCTTTTCCATATGAGTCAGCTTGTCAATTTCTTTTTAAAAGAAGAACCCATTGGTCCTTTTACTGAACTGGTATTCATTCTCTTGGTAGAGAACCTACTGTGCATGACTTGATTCATTTTCATGTGATTTGAACCCTTTTAAACATATTGTCTTATCTCCCTGGATATATTTCTTGGTGAGGGAATGTTCTCTGTCTATTTGAAAAGAATACATATATATATATATATATATATATATATATATATATATATATATATATATATATATATATACACACACATATTTGCTGTGGTGGTGGTGTGTTCTATGAATTAAGTCAAATTGGTTACTTGTGTTGTTAATATTCTTACTGATTTTCTATCTAGTTGTTCTATCAATTATTGAGAGAGTGCTTTGAAATCTCAGGCTATAATTGTGGATTTGTGTTATTTCTCTTTGCCGTTCCATCGGGCTTTGCTTCATGTATCTTGAAGTGCTGTTATTAGACCCATAAATATATAAGATTATGTCCTCTGAATGAATTGATTTGTCATTATGAAATGAAATTATTTTTCCCCTATTAGTACTTTTTTTCTAGAACTTACTTTTTCACATATTAATAGACCCAGTTCAGCTTACTTTTGAACAGTTTTAACATGGCATATTATTTCTATTCTTTGATTCCAACCTTTTTATTTATCTAAAAATAAGCAGCATATGTTGATGTTTTCCCGTTGCTTCGTATGCATGGGAAAGTAAGTAGTCATACTGAGGAAGGATTGGTGCATTTAAACAATGGCATTGGCACAGCGTAGGGGATGTCCTGTGCACTGGCCGACTTTGTCTCACATCCTTTGAACATGTTATCAGGAGGGACAGATCTCTGGAGAAGGACATGAGGCTTGCTAAAATAGGACAGTGAAAAGGAGGCAGAGCCTCACTAAAATGGATGCACGTAGTAGGCAGCCGCATAGTCAGGGTTGTGAGGGTGACCCGAGATTGGGCAGTGAGGGCTTCCTTCTGTTGTTGATGGGGTCGCCATGCTGAGACCGACACTCTCACACCTAACAACAGCGACCACGGAGCTCATGCTTTCTAAAATCGCATCTCTTATGGGTTGAATGGTGTCCCCTAAAAATATGCGTTGGGATTCTAGGGCCATTCTTTGTTGTGTTAATAAGGCCGAACCAGGTTGGTTTGTGAATTACAGAAAGAGCAGAGTCAAATCAGAGGCAGCAGAGGGGAGACAAATGCCAAGAGTACCGAGGAATGCTAAGGAACGCTATGGACTGCTACATAGAAGGACCTTTCTCTAGACAGGACCTTCATTTCTGGCCTCCTGAAAGGCACCCTGGTGATGTAGTGGGTTACACGGTAGGCTCCCTCCCAACCACAAAGTCAGCAGTTCAAAACCACCGGCCACTCTGTGGGAGAAAGGTGAGGTTTCCTACTGCTGTAAGAGTTCTCTGTCCTATAGGGTGGCTGTGAGCTGCAATCGACATGATAACAGTGTGAGAGAGAGCATCCTGAACTGTGAGAAACTACATTTCTATTCTTACGAGTCACTCGCGTGTGGTACGATACGTTTTGTTAGAGCAGCACCAGGTACCTAATACTCATGTCAGAATCTCTGCCTTTTAAGTGGGTATTTAAATCACTTACATTTCACGGTTCATGGTGTGGTTAGATTGAGTCTATTCTCACGTTATTTTCTTTTGTATTTGTCCCTCTATTCTTTTTGCTAATGTATTTTTATGATGATATTTATCTACTTTGCTGGCTTATTAGCTATAGTGCATTATCCGTTAATATATGCTGTAGGGCTTATAATAGAAACTTTAGCATCTTTAACTTTTCATAGTCTACCTTCAAGTAATATATATCACATATGATACTCAAGCCTTAACATAATGTAAAATTTTTCTCTCCCAGCCTTTATATTATTGTACAATTTGCTTTGACTGGTTACCATTGCTACTACTTTCACTTAGTCAAATATTTTCAAGTATATGTAAATAGGAAAAATTATATATTTAGTTATGCACTCACCTTTTCTACTGCTCTTCATTACTTTCCGTAGATCCTTATTTCTGCCTGGTATAATTCTTTTCTACCCGAAGAACTTTGGAACTATGTTTAATTTTCTTGATGTACTGATCTGATATTGATGACTTATTTTAGCTTTTTTTTTTTTTTTTGCTATTTTGTTTCTAAAAAAATTATTTTCACTGTGGAATTTTAGTAAAAGAGCCTTTGTCTTTTAATGAAAGGTGACTTCAAAGAGTTGATGGGAGAATCCTATTGTCTTTTAATTCCATTTTTATCATGAACTTTTTTAAGTATCCATACTTTAAAGATTTTGGTCCACTGTCTTTTCATTTGCATTGTCTCTGAGACGAAGTCTGTCTCCCTTGTTTTTGTTCGTCTGTATGAAGCCTTTTACCACCTCTGCTACTTTTAAGACTTTACGCAATTTTATTCTAATGGTTTTATGTAGTTTAAATTTAATGTAATGTAGTATAATTTCTTGCATGTTTCTTGTATTGGGGTTTGTTGTACTTCTTAGACCCTTAAGTTTATAATTTTAATCAGTGTGAATTTTTCCCCAATCATTACTTCTTTAAGTAATTTTTTCTGATCATTTACTCCCATTCACATCTCTTTTGGAGAATATGATTATACATATTCAGGTGTCTTGTCGTTGTTTCACACATTATTTATGATCTATTCATTGTTTCCTTTCTGCCTTTCATTTCTGACACTGTATGTCACCGTGTCTAATTTCATTCATAATTTCTTTATGTTACACATTAGTGTTCTCGTTTTTCATAACTGAACAAGTGTTGTTTTTAATCTTCCATGTCTACCTTTTGAACATGGTTTGTTAGTATCACCATAACAAAAGCACCACAAGTGAGTGGCTTCAGGAAGAGAAATGATTTATGGTTAGTGCAAAGTTGGGGTATCAATTCTGGCAAAAGCCCTTCTCTGTCTCTTTTCCACCTACTAGCTGCCAATGACCCTCAATGTCTCTGGGCCTGTGGATGCATCCGTCTGCACGGGGACAAGATCGTCTGTGTCCATCGGTGTGTGCTTCTGTCTTCTGTGTTCCTTTTATAAGATACCACTTTCAATGGTTGAAGTTTAGATGCTATCCTAAAGCAGTATGACCCTATTAACACACATGCTGGTGTGCACATATGCGCGCACACACACACAGAAAGCTTCTCTTTCAAATAGGGTCATATTTATACATAAAGCGTGTAGTACTTCTAAATAAAAAAAGAGTGTAGTACTTCAACATAACTTTTAGGATACATAATTCAATCCATAAAAATATCGAATGCAATTATAAGACATTTCCCTGGCCTTGTCTGTTAATTCTAGTACATGTGTCAAATGTACCAGCTTTTATATGGGGTTTTCTTTTCTATAAAGTCCAAACCCCAGCAAAATTACACTGTAATATTTTGGGTTTATGCACAGGTGGTAAAGCAGTAGAGAATAACAGTTTTTGTAAGTTAGGAGATCAGTTAGCTCCACAGTCAGGGGAGAGGATTTCTAGGAAGTTCGCTTTATTCTGTTGCTTGACACAGAACTTGACAGTTCATTTTAAAACGTCTTGCTTTTATGGTAACAGGTTATATTTTACAGTTTAAAATATTTTTTATTAAATGACTTCCAAATTTAGTACTTTGATTATAAATGCCTGGTGTCTTAAACCCGAATGATTAAAAAGAAGAACAGAGGCAGAAATATGAAAACTTTTCCCCACATGTTGCATGGTGAGCAGTGGGGAGTCCTGGTAGTGCCATGGTTACGCTCGCTGCTGTTACAAAGCAGGACCAAGCTGGGGCAGTCTGCTTCTCTAAAGACGGGCAACCTTAGCACCCCCGGAGGCAGTTACACCCTCTGGGATCACTATGACTTGGAATTGACTCAATGCCAATGGGTTTAGGGTGGAGTGGGAGGTATTCATTTTGAGTAATATTTTTATCATTTCATAATGCCCTATCTATATTATAGTTTATGACAAGATGAAGCCATTAGGAAGTAAAGTTCTTAGCAAAAGCGATAGAAATGAAAACAGCAAGTAAGTCAGTTGCATTTTGTAATCCTAAATTTGAATTGAAATTACGGTGAGGACCCATTATGTGTTTTGTTTCTTAGATAGATAGATAGATAGATAGATAGATAGATAGATAGATAGATAGATAGATAGACAGACAGAGATCTTCCAAGAGGCTTAAGAAAAGGTGACCAACAACCCAGGCGCAGTGAGCACCACCTGTATTGTTGCCATTAAATACAGTTTGTCCACTAAAAGGAAGCAGGAATCTTTAGCAGTCTCTCCCTGGGGGCACCGGAAGGATCCAGGGGGCTGTAAGAGCAGATACCTACACTTTATCCTGGGTTGTGAGCCAGCACAATTTTCGATACCAGTGGGAGGCTGGGTGAAGGGGACAAAGGTCTGGTAAGTTTGGAGCCTATGCTGTAGAGCAGGGGCGAGAAACCTTTTTTTTTGCGGGGTGGGGGGGGGAGGGCATTTGGATTTATAACGTCATTCATAGGCCATACAAAATCATCATGATAAAAATTCGTCTGCTCCATTTGGTGAAACATTTCATTAGTTCACCCCTAATGTTATGGAACGCTGGTGGTGTAGTGGTGACACATGGGGCTTTTTTATACGGGATAACTTTTCTCGAATAAAGGGGAAAGTTCTAAAATGAATGTACCATGGTAAAATATTGAAACTGTTAAGAATGACTATCTCAGAGCCTAAGGAGCCCTGGGAATGCTGCAGGCTGGATGCTAGGCTGCTCCCCACAAGGCTGGTGGTTCAGGACCATGCGCTGTTGCAGGAGAGCAGAGAAGACTGCCTGCTCCTGTAAAGATTTACACTCTCAGAACCCAGAGAAGATGGTTCTATGTTGGTGTCAATGCTGCAGCAGTGAGTTTGGCAATCAGAAGCTTCCATTTTGGGTTGGGCCTTGGGCCTTTTTTAAAGAAGGCATCCTCCTGAAATGAAGACAAGTGTGTTACTGGGAGAGCTTACCTGCTGTCATCCACTGATCATGAGGCATTGTAAGCACATTTGTTTGGAAGAAACCTGTGTCTTGAGGCATTGAATCTCTTCTAGCACTACTCTTTCTTTCGCTTACCCTCGGATACGCAGTCTGTTTGGCTCATCCATTCTGCTGCTGATGGGACGCTTGCCCAGTTTGGGACGCTTGTGAATAACGCAATGTGAGTATTGAACATGATAGGTAGTGTGTGAATATGTAATGTCCTCATCACAATACGTGCACTTACAAAAGAAAAGCGGAGATTGCTAAAATCCCACCCCGATCAGATCAACCCCCTGAACACCACTACCATCCCCACTCAGCCATCAGCTCTTCTTTCACTGCAATCTGCTTTGTAACCCACATTCCCCGCAGAGCTGTCTGAGTGTGGACTTTACTGACCTCACTGCCCGAGGGAGCACCTGGGGAAAGGAGAGGAGGCAGGACAGGGGTGTGTGGAAAATAAGTTTGTTTTTGTAGACACTGAATTTGAGGTTCCTGGGTACTCCCAGGAGGGGGGATATCTAATCGGGAAGAGGCTTTAGGAGTTTGGGTTTCAGGAAGCTGACTCATCATCCAAGTAGAACTTGCCTTCTTGTGGCTGAATCTTTAGAGGGCGCCTGCTTTGTCTGGCCCTTTGCTAACACACTGCGGCAGCAGACCCTCCACCTGTTGGGCTCTGGGCATTGGAGAGTGAGAGTCTCATCTATCTTTTGTTGCCTTGCTACGCCCTTTGCAGAATTTGCCAGTCATCTACCATGGAATAAAAAGGAGTCACCATCAGGAGCGAGCACATAGCTAGCACAGTAAAGCTAGGATTAACCTAGTTTTTTTTTTTCTACTCTTAAGCACCAGCCAGATCTCCTAGGCCCTGTGCTGTCTTCAGTAATTTAAAATGTGTCTGAATTGACCTCCTTTGGTGGTCCCTAGCACACGCCGAAGAGGCCAACAGTCACCTGGCCACCTTTAGTAAACAGCCTATTGATTTGTATTGCATCGGCCTCAGTAGAAACTGCGTTGTCTAGCTCTTATTTTTATCACTTTAAAAAGTGACCTGGGAACCATCTGTGAGCAAGCAACGCTAATATGTAATGGGTACTTCCAAGTCAGTGGTTCTCAACCTTGCTAATGCCGCGACCCTTTAGTACAGCTCCTCGTGTGGTGAACACCCCCCAACTGTGAAATTATTTTCGTTGTTACTTCATAACTGTAATTTTGCTACTGTTATGAATTGGGTGACCCCTGTGAAAGGGTCATTTGACCCCCTCAAAGGGGTCGCGACCCACAGGTTGAGAACCGCTGTGCTAAGTCCCAGGGCTTTGTTGCTCCAACTTTTGATATGTAAGCAAGGATGAAGAGAACTTAAGCAATAGCCATCTCTGTGGAGAGTGTCCTTGTTAGCCACTGAGCCGTCCCTTGGATTGGATGGGAGGAAGACATTGGCTTTCCCTAGCTGGTTGCAGTACCCCACCCTAAAGGATCAGCAGGCCAGAAGCTCGGACTAAAATTAATGAAAAATTGAGAAAAGTTAGGGTAATTAGTCCTTTAGGGGTGAGAAAAATTAGAAAAAAATTAATTTCAAGAAAACATGACAAGGGAGGTAGACTGTGTTTTTCAGTGAGATAGGCCTGTTTTTGAAACCCAGCTCCACACTCTAGCTGGCTAATTAATTGGAAACATGTTAATCACATGTTCTACATCAATATCTCCATTGATAAAATATTAATCACTACAAGTCATTGAGAAAATGAAATAAGATGTGTGTAAATGCCTATTACTTATAGAGTCTCGGTAACTTTTATTTTGTCTGCTCGCGAAGCGATCCACGTAATGGTGGTGGCATTGTTGGAGCGACACGTGGGAGTAGAGAAAATTCACTTCAAAGAGTGACTCAGAGTTCTCTTGACCTCCCCCCCCCTGCCCCCCATGTCAAAGACTGCTACAGGCTCAGCCTTTGAGTTCAGGGAGTGAGGAATAAATCTAATGTCGCCGTTCACTTCCTAATCATTTGCACCATGGGAAATGCTGCGTGTGAATTCTAGGACATAGGAAGGGGTAAGGAAAGCAATGTCATGTTAGGCTCTCGCATTGTTAGGGTAGCCCTTCTGTTTGACCACACTTTTGTTCTCCGCGTGCCTTCCCGAGCTTAATTCCTTTCGAATCAGCGTGGTTGAGGGAAGGGTGCCAGGCCTTTCATGGTTGCTGCTGCTCCAAACGCTGTACTCATGAGTAATCTGCCTGTGACAGCAAGTTCAAGGAGGCCTGACTTTGAAGGCAGATAGCTTCCTATCTACCATTCAGACGTCATCAGACAGGAGCGTTTATGAAAGAAGCCACGCTAGATGATTATGTTCTGCAACCAGACATGTAAGAAAGCTCTTTTGGAGAAAGTTCTGATAGAGATTATACAACCTAGCACAAGCAGTGTGTGTGTATGTGTGTTAATTTTTTGCAGGAGTATTTCCCTACCTGTTATAAATACCACCTTTATGAAACTAAACATTGGATCTAATAGACATCTTTAACCATTTCAGTTCATTATCACTGTGCCACATGATGTCAACCGGTGTGAAATCATACATAGTATTGGGAATGTAGACAGACCAAAAGGCACTTGTTTGAACTGGAGGAAAAGGGCTAGCTCGTATAAGATGGAGCCGTGTCCTGTCACCAGACTTCTCAGTCTGTATTCTGATCCAACAGCATGGGCTACGTGAAGAATGTGGCATCATGATTGAGGAAAGCTCATTCACAGTCTGCTTTATGCAGATGACCCAACTGCTGGCTGAATGTGAGGAGGGCTTCAGGGTAGCACACTCTGATCAACATCAAAGACTACAGCCTTCAGTAGGGGTGTCGCCTGAATAGAAAGAAAACAAAAATTCTCACAACTGGACTAATAAGCAACATCATGATCAGGAAAGAAAATAATTGAGCTATTAAAGGAATTTCATTTTACTTGGCTCCACAACCAACTCCCAGGGAAACAGCAGTTACAAAGTCATATATATTGCATTGGGCAAATCTGCTGCAAATGACCTTTTTAAAGTGTTAAAAAAAAAAGTTAGAATGTCACTTTGAGGGCTATGGTGTGCCTGACCCATGCTAGGAGTTTCTTCAGTCGCCTCATAAGCACACACAACTTGACAATGAGTAAGGAAGACTGGAAAAGTCCTGATGCATTTGAACGACTGTGTTGGTGGAGCTATGGAATGTACCACGGACGACCAAAGAACAAACACATCTTGTGTTCAAACAAATCCTTGGACATGAGAATGGCAAGACTTCAACTCCCAGATGTTGGGCACATGGTCAGGCGGGACCAGAAAGAGCTTCGGAAAATTGGGAGATCCTCGATGAGGCGGCTGTACCAACAGGCTCGTGCATGACCGTGGTGGTGAGGTGGCCCAGGACTAGGCATTGTGCTGTTCCGTTCTACGCAAGATGGTTTTGTTCAGAACTGACTCGGCGGCATTTCATCCCCAGAGCGACTCCTGGGATGAGAATCATTTCTGTTCGATGACTGTTTGCAGTGGAGGTTTATATTCGATTTTAAAAAATGATTCCATGTACACATTTTGGCCAGTCAAGCATGTTTAATTAGAATTTTTTTAAAAAGAAATCTTGCTTTTTTCCTTCAGTGTCCCCTCCTTAGAATTAATATGCATGCATACATGCACAGCTCCAAAACTGTTCAATGGATTACCACGTAAGGCACCTTGTTTCTTTTCCTTGAAGTGCACGGTCTGCCGTATGCGTCCTTGCAGAGGTATGCTAGGCATCTGCAGGAAGTGTGCTGGCCCATTTTTAGGGTACAGATGCATTGAGCTGTGTCCCTTGTGGGTGTCTCTTTGTTCTCTTCTAGTCTTCTGTCCGTTTGTACAATTTCCCGGCTACCACAGCTTTACCTTCGGTAATAGGACTCCACTTTGTGACTCTTCCTGGTGGTTGGTTTTTTACTGCTTTTACTTATTTATGACTAGTCTTCCCTTTTACATACGAGAGCTCGAGATGTAAGTAGAAGGGAATGATTTGGATTTTATGTATAATGTTTCTGTGTCTGTATCCCAAACGTGCTTGGTGAGGAAGAGAGATGAGAGAGTCATAGACTCAGGATAGACCTAAGGAGGCTTGCAGAAAATAGCATTAACACGGGGTTCCCTGTGTGGACTCTAGACTTGTCCATTCCAGGTTACAGAGCAGCTGCTGTGAATTGGTTTATTGGTTCTTTCTCAACGGAGGACGTGGTAGGACAGAGTTGGGACATCACTAAGCCATGTCTTGGAGCATCCTGACTAAGCCGGAGCCTGCCTCCCTGCATTGGGAACCAGGCTCTGACACAGATCCTCTGAGATGTTCTACCCTTAGCTATTGGAGGCTTCCCTGGAGCCTTTGTTTCAGAAAGTGGGTGATGCTACCAACCAGGGGTCTGGGGGGGATGCACTGGAACGATCCAAGGAGGCTGCAAAATTAGTTACAGTTTATCCTGGATTCTGGGCAAGATTACAAAAGATTTTCATTCCCAGGGGGTGCTGAGTAAATTTGTTTGTTTGTTTTCTGAAAAAGGGTCAGTAGACCAACGTTTGGGAAGTAAGCGTTAGATTGTTTATGGGGTGTTTAGTGTTCTCTAATATAGTCCTTTTCAAACTATAATAAAACTCTTCCTAATTTTTTAATCCTATACTAACACTTGGTTACAAAGGGATCATCACATATTTTTTAATGAAATGGTGACAAATAAGTCAGTGAATATAAAAATCATAAAAGAGACTATTCCTATTGATTAGCTAGAAGCTGGCAGTATCCCCAAGACTATTATGGCCTGATTTACCCTCAGGTCGAGAACTGAAGTCACCCTATGTTAGGAATCATACAGCATTTAAGATAAAACTGAGAGCTCTTACCCAAAGTCAAGATTCAGGGATTTGGGAAAGAGAAGGGGACAGAAAACACCAACCCACTCACTGCCATCATTTTCTCCTCGTAACAACCCTGACAGGACAGGGTCGAACCGACTCTGTGGGTTTCCTATACTCTGAGTCTTATGGAAGTAGAGAGCCACGTCTTCTGAGGAGCAGCTGCTGGATTTGAACTGCTGAGTCTGTGATTGGCAGCCCTGCGTGTAACCTACTACGTCACCAGGGCTCCTTTAGGGAAAGAACTAGATGGACACATGGCAAGGAAGTGGGTTAAATGGGGGCACATTAAGGGACTGCAATAGATGCATTGAAGCAAACAATATTAAGCTGATCTCTAAACCTTCACCCAATTCATATTAACAAGTACCGTGCATACTCATGTAATGTAGCACACTTTTAATGCAGTTTTTGTGGTAAAATTAGGTGCCTCAGCTGATATTTGGGTGGGCCTATACTCAAGTATATAGGTATTTAAAAATACATCATATAATAAAATAAATGAGTGTAAATCCTCAGTGCAGTATGGACTACACACAATCATTTCCTTCCAAAGACTACAGCTTGGAAAAATCAGCTAGATGATCAAGGTCAGTGTTACCAATGATAAATCATGTTGACTGTACGTAGCCTTGATATGACACTATGAAAATGGAATTTTCCCTCTGTGGTCTTCCTCTCAAAAGTCCTTATAACTTCAGTGTAATCCTGAAAGGAGAACCAGACAAATGCTACTCGAGGGACATTGTACAAACACAGTGTGGCGAGGATGGCTCACAACTGAAGGCCATCAAAATTAAAGAGAGCCCGAGAAGACACCAGAGCCCCGAGGAACCTGTGGAAAGGTGAGGAGTAAATATGATGGGGTTGGTATCCTGAATGAGACCTGGAACAGAGAAAGGCCTTAGGTGCACCTAGAAAAATCAGAATAAATTAGGACATCAATTCTAGTTGCTAACTGCATATGCTTACTGCTTTGTTAATTATAGCAAACATACCATTTAAAAAAATCATTGTATTGGGGCTCGTACAACTCTTATCACAATCCATACCTACATCCATTGTGTCAAGCACATTTGTACATTTGTTGCCATCATCATTCTCAAAACATTTGCTTTCTACTTGAGCCCTTGGTATATGCTCCTCATTCCCCCCCTCCCCATTCCCCCCAATAAACCCTGCATAATTTAGAAATTATTATTATTTTGTCCTATCTTGCACTGTCTGACATCTCCCTTCACCCATGTTTCTGTTGTCCATCCCCCAGGGAGGAAGTTATATGTAGATCCTTGTAATCGGTTCCCCCTTTCCACCCCACCCACCCTCCATCCTCCTAGTATCCCCACTCTCAGCACTGGTCCTAAAGAGATCATATGTCCTGGCTTCCCTGTGTTTCCAGTTCCTATCTGTACCTGTGTATATACTCTGGCCTAGCCAGATTTGTAAGGTAGAACTTAGATCTTGATAACGGGGAGGGGAGGAAACATTTAAGAACTAGAGGAAAGTTGTATGTCTCATCGTTGCTACACTACAATCTGACTAGCTCATCTCCCCACGACCCTAATGTAAAGGGATATCTAATTGCTTACAGATGGGTCTTGGGCCCCCAGTCTGCACTCCCCTTCATTCACAATGATTTGATTTTTTGTTGTTGTTGTTCTTTGATGCCTGATACCTGATCCCTTCGATACCTCATGATCACACAGGCTGGTGTGCTCCTTCCATGTGGGCTTTGCTGCTTCTGAGCTAGGTGGCCGCTTGTTTACCTTCAAGTCTTTAAGACACCAGATGCTATATCTTTTAATAGCTAGGCACCATCAGCTTCCTTCACCACATTTGCTTATTCACTCGCTTTGTCTTCCATGATTGTGTTGGGAAGGTGAGCATCATGGAATGCCAGTTTAATAGAACAAAGTATTCTTGTATTGAGGGAGTACTTGAGTGGGGACCCAATGCCCATCTGTTACCTTAATACTAAACCTATAAACATGTGCACATATATCTATTCCCCCATACTCATATATAAATATATTTACATATGTACATGCCTTTATTTAGACCTCGGTAAATGCCCTTTGTCTCCTAGTTCTTTTCTCTCTTTCCTTTTACTTTCCTCTTGTCCCACTACCATCCTCAGCCTTCATGTGGATTTCAGTAATTCCTCTCGGTTACATTGCCCTTGATCACACCCTACCATGCCTCCTACACCCTCCTCACCACCAATTTGGATCATTTGTTGTTCCCTTGTCCCTGGGTTTGTTAACACTACTTCCTTTTCCCCCACCTCACCCTCTCCCATGTTCTCCTGTTGTTTTCTCCTCCAGATTGTTCATTCGGCCTATCTTATTTACACAGACCTGCGGAGATAATAACATGCACAAAAACAAGACAGAGCAAAACAAGGCAACAAAAGAAAGCAAAACAACAAAAGCCAATGAACAAAAAAAAGAAAAAAATAGAAAATCCTGTAGTTAGTTCAAGGACTGTTTATTGGCCTTTAGGTGTGTTTTCTGGTCAAGTCTGATGGGGCGCCAAGCCCTATTTTTGGTATTCCCTGGGAATTTTGTTGTTCTGTTCCCCTTGATGTTCTGTTCCACACCCTTAGTGTGGTGGGATCAGATCAGGCACAGTTCCCACCAATGTTGCCCCCTGTAGGGCTATGGGTCAGTGAGGGATGTCTGTCTCATATTGGGGCTAGCCATATGGTCTTCTCTGTGGATTGGCTGCTCTGGGCAGGAATGTCATCGTCAACGCTTGGCGGGCCAGGATGTGTTCCACTCTCTCTTCCTCCCCCTTCATTTTCCCCGTGTGCTCTGATCAGACATGTCCCGCTCCCTGAGCTGCAGATTCAGTGCTGTCCTCTGAAATAAATTCTTCTGGGAGGAGGGGCAGGTGTCCACCTAGTCGGGATTGGGGTCGGCCCCTCTGACCTCTCCACTGGTTCCCTGCTCCATGCTGGTACAAACATATCATTTTTAACATGTGGGGTGTTAAAAATAAAGAACACTGACTTAGTAGGGGTGTATGGGAACTGTACTAGCATCTGGATTTTTTAAAAATTTAAAACCATCTTAAGCTATAAAGTGTATTTTAGAATAATTAAAGACATTTCAAAGGAAAGTTCAAAATATCTTTTTTATTGCTAGACTCAGCTAACACAATGTTGCTCTGTCGAATTCCCATCAGTGTTTCTCAGGCTCATCTCTGTCTGTGCTGGTCTCTTTGCAGACAGTTAGCAGTCTGTGGACCAGCGGCAGTCCATGGACCGCCTGGTGCGGTGCCTGGATCTAACATCAGGTTATCTATCATAGACGTGGTAGCACCAGCACTGCGCAAGTCTGAGGTTTATATAAATGTGTCTCTTAAGACGTAGACATTTGCGAATGCTCTTTCAAAGGTTCTGAAATACTGAGGCTGAACGCAGGCAAAGAGTACTAAGGGGGGGAAGCCCACTGCTGCTTCTCAGTGAGTTGACGTATCTCATAAATACATGTAAGGTTTTGTTGGCAGTGCGGCCAGATAACACAGGCATCCAAACATGTTTGTACACAGCAGGCCCATTGATAGGGCATATCTGTGTGGAATTATCTCAACGGATGATAATCCTGAAAGAGCAGATTGATATCACAGTTGGAGATGGAATGTCCAATGGAGCAGATGTGGGCATTTGCAAGTGACTCCTTTTATTACCACATATGGGGAAATTAATCCGAGGAAGGGGGAGACAGTGGAAAAATTTGCATGTTTTAAAAATTCATATCTTAGGTGTCTTGTTGGTGTAAGTGGGTCACATATTGTTGGACTGCTAGTCCCAGGTCAGCATTTTGCAGCCACCAGCCACTCTGCAGGAGAAAGACGAGGCTTTCTACTCCCATAAAGAGTCACAGTCTCAGAAACACACAGGGAGAGGTCTACTCTGTTCCGAGGGGTCACTATGATTCAAAATTAACTTGATGGTGCTGGATTTGAAGTGCTTTAGATTGTTTTTTTGGGGGGGGGGGGGTGGGGAGTACCTTTTGATTACAATTAGATTCAGTGAAAGGAGAAACACTTGGGGAGGAAGGCTGGGACGTGTTCAATTGAAGTCTATATTAGCTATCTTGGTTTTCATTGTGTTCAACTTTTGTACAATTATATATAATTATGAAACTCGTGAAAGCATAAAAGTAAGAGAATCTCTCTCAGATGATGAAATTGACTTCCCTTAGTTAGCTAAATTACCTACATAAAATAACCTGTTTTTTAAATATCATAGTTTGCCCACAGGGCCTTGCCAAGTGCTGTTGCTTCCCTCCGCCAGGCCTCTCCTAGCCAACACTAATATGCTCCCACTGCCTGATGAACACTCCTGTCCGTAGATTTTGAGAGATTGACCTTTCTCTCAAAGGACTCTTTCGTGGCCTCTCCACCCAACCATTGACAAGATGCAATAGAGGCAGGAAACCATCATCACCCATGTCTCTCCAACACTTATTATTTCATCACCGTCATGACAATCCAGGAGGGAGGTCATATTTACCCTCCTTTTACAGAGAGCGAGACTGACATGAAAAGAACACGAGTAACTTTGCAGGTCACACACATACGTGGCGAGCTGAAATTCAACCCCCAGCAGCCTCGCTCCAAGTTCTGAATGGGATTCACTTTCCCGGTCTACCAGTTCTCTGTGGTCAAGATTCTGGTACCTCTCTTAGAATGCATTACTTCTGTACATGTATATTTATTTGTGTGACTCTTTGATTAGTGCTTGTTTTCCTATTAATACACATGGTCTTACGAACTTTCAGAAGAGCTGATACTATATATCTTTTGGTTCAGCATTTCTGTTTTGCTTCTAAGATAGTTCGGGACATAGAGCACACCTTAGATACATTTTTTTCCATCTGTAAATGGTGAGGGCTGTGAGGATTAAATTCGATAATATGCACCAACTTCCCCATGGTTCTTGTGCCTTAATACTCAACACTACTAGCTAATACTCAATACTGAAGTGATATAATTACAGTAAACAGGTTTTTTAGTAACTTGGCATAAGATCAGAAGACAGGATCTGAGCCTAACATTCAGGTCTCTACACTCTTTATTCAATACCCCCTTTTTTGAATCATGTAATGAACATAGCTCAAGGGCCCCTGGTGGCTCATTGAGCTCACTGGGAAATGGGTCATTAATTCCCCCTTACAGCTCAGGGGAGAAAGACGGGAGGTGCTGTCCCTGTAAAGATGACCACCTAGCCTACCCTCTGAGGCCGTCCTGCCCTGCCACACAGGCAACGGTGAGTTGGAACCTGCTTGATGGCCTCTAACCATGACGGTGAAATCGCTCAGGGCATACGTCTTAGAAAATGAACTGCATCCCAGTACTGATTCTTAATTCTTCACTGTGAAGGCAGCTAAATCGAACATTTCTTTCTTGATAAGAATATATTTGCTCCTTGGGATCAAGGCAGATACAGTACCTGTATGGACCGGTGGGGGTTAACATATGAACTAGAAATGCAAGCATGAAGCATTCAAAAGGGTTAAGTGTTTTCAACTAGACACAATTTTTGGGTTTGTTTGTTTTATGTCCTTATTCAGTTACAGCAGATGAGAACTTGCTTCAGTCTTTCTTGGGTCTTTTAATTACATTTGTTTACACGTGTATTCCATGTCATCCTCTAATGTTTTGTACCGGGCCGATATGATTTATTGTTTCAAATCACATCCTTGAGGCGAGTCCAGTAGCGTTGCCTCTGGAGTCCAGAGATGAATGTGGCATGTAAGCAGCAATGTATTCCAGCACACAGAATCTAGCTGTAGAAGACACATGGAGCTATAAAATTAATCTATAAACTAGTCACAGATAGAATGGTGAGACCAAAATGAATCTTTAAAATGCACAAGACAAAACACAGACAGACTAGAATCAAAAAGAGTAGTATTCATGAAAGTGACAATTAATTATTTAATTCCAAGGACAGGCACATTATAGTCTAAAAATATATTTCAAGTTCACAATTGACTAGCTATTTTATGTGGCAGAATACCAGCTTTGCATATTTATTAAAATTATTCATAACTGCATAGCTGTCTAGATGAACTGTTGCGTTCCTGTTCTTGACCCAGTATATATTATCTTTCCTGGTTTACCATGGTGTTGTAATAGAAATGTGCCCACATTTTAGGATGATCCATGGAATATTTTTAGTGTCAGAGTCTCCTAAAATACATATTTTATCATTTCCATTTTGCCTAATATGATCTTTTACATGGGTTTAGAAGAAATTGTCTTTATGGAAAAATTATAGGGATATTTTTTCTTTTAAGCAATAAATTATAGATGAAAATATTCAGTATGGAAAGGTGCAATAATATTAATATTTAGTTGTCCCAATATTCCTGTTATCTAAAATTTTGAACAAGCTATGAATTCTTTGTCGGAAGAGCAATAGGAGTTCATTGTCTTCACATGGGTTTTGTACAGAACTCTGCTGGCTCTTGGTCTAGTGTATTGGATTTTGAACGTGCCTCCACAGCCCATCGCTGCAGCTGTGTGGTCCAGCTGTGGGTTTGGGAGTCAGAATGCCTTCAGAGTCCATTGGTTATTATCTCTGTCCTTGAAACTCCTTGACCGTCCATGATCTCACCCATAAAATTGACCAACAGTGGTGTATATCTCAGTGTTGTTAGGGAGATTCTTTAAGAGAATGTGTATCAGGCACCCAAACTGCGACGGACCTGCATGCAGTATGGAGTGCACACTGTAAAGATTAACAGATGATGTGTGTGTTAATAATAATAGTAGGGTTTTAACAGGAATGTACAGTAAAAAGCCAGTCTCCAGCAGCATGTCGTTAACTGGTAACAATGTAGTTGGTGATTTGATCATGAAAAAATATATATACCGTATATACTCAAATATAAGCCAACCTGAGTATAAGCCGAGCTACCTAATTATTACCTGGGAAACCAGAAAAAACTGATTGACTCGAGTATAAGCCTAGGGTGGAAAATGCAGAAGGTATTGGTGAGTTTCAATAATCAAAACAAATGGAAATAAAATTTCTAAAAATTGAGACATCAGTGGGGTAATGTATTTAAATATTTATGTTAAATAAAAAAACATAAATAAAAGGACAACAAGTCATTTAACCTTAGTAAACTAGCACAGTAAGTGGAAAATAGGTTCAACAAAAACAATAAGGTATCAACAATAATACCTTAAGAGTACTATTCCCTGAGCTCAATCAGCAACCAAGCTAATTCAAAACTGGATTCCTCAACATCATCCGTATCCCAATGCAGAGCTTCAGCTGGTGTGAGGTCATCATAGACGCTGTCCTCACTGAGATCGCCGTCATCACCATCACTGCTGTCATTTTCATACAAAGCGCAGTCTTCACTGCCATCCATAGCATTACTATACTACATTTCTGGAAGGCATGTCGCACCATGTCTTCTGGAATGTCTTCTCATGCATCTCGAACCCATTTTGCTATTAACTCTATGTCAGGCTTCATGAGATTTCCTCCTTTTGTTAGTCTGGCTTGACCAGATGCCATCCATTCATGCCTCATCCTTTGCACATGGTCTTTAAAAGGCTTGTTCAAAGTTACACGTCATAGGACGGCTCTGATTGGTTAGATGTGAGTAAACAAACATTCAAAGCCCTGCAGTGTCAGTGGGGCTTTGAATAACAGTGGAGAAATGGCAATCACCTGTGAAATGTTACACCTCACTGGGGTACCACTGACTAGTGTATAAGCAGAACCCCAGTTTTTCAGCACATTTTTGTGCTGAAAAACTCGGCTTATACATGAATAAATACAGTAATTTTTACACTAGAATAATAATGATCATATATTAGAGTTAAAGGAAGCCTCCGATAATATTCTCTCACTGTGAGGATGGAAAGTGAACCCCCAAAGGTCATTTCCCCAGTATGACCTCACTAGAATGCCAGGCTCTAACCTGGTCTTCTGGCTGAAAGTTTAGGGCTGTCAGTGGCAAAGCACTGACGGATCAGCAGAAACTTCACATCCCACATGTAGTTAGTTTTTCAGAAACTCAAAAGTATGTGTCATCCTAGCCAGTATATAATAAACTTACTGCCATTGAGTCAATTCAAACTCACAGTGTTATGGAGACTATATATTATTATGGGAGCAGACAGCAAAATATTTCTCCTGTGGAGCAGCTGGTAGGTTTGAACCATCTATCTTGTGGTCAGCAGCCTAACTTTTATCTTATGGAACCACTAGGACTCCTTCCAGTACCCTTAAAATAAGCCCTTGGAGCCCAGGTGGCATAGTAGCTTATACATTGGGCTGCTAACTGTGGGGCTTGCAGTTTGTAACCTCAAGTCGCTCCTTGGAAAAATGCGATGCTTTCTACTCCTGTAAAGAATTACAGTCTCAGAAATCTACAGGGCAGTTTTACCCTGTCCTATAGGATCCTGGTCGCATAGTGGGCTATGTAGTTGCATAATGTGGTTTCCATTTGTGTGGGGGTGGAATCTACCCTGTCAATCAGGTTGCAGCTTGATGACCTCATTTGGAGGCACCACGGAGAAAAATAGCTCGCTGGCGGTGGGGCACATGTTCACTCTCTGTGAGACATTCCTGATGAGAAGCCACATGAGCCTACCCTGATGCAGCCAGAGCTCTGGGAGCTGGAGGAACCACGTGGAGACCCCTGCCAGTGCTGAGATGCTTACAACACCACTAGATCCACAAGACTTCCCACCCACTGGCCTGTGCTCTTCCTGCATTCAGTGTCATTGCAAGTGTTGCATGAGTCTGAAGAGGACTTTATAGATGGGTATCCGATATATGGGCTAATATTGGACTTATGGACTTGATCTGGACTGGACTGGGATGTTTTCTCAATGTTCAGTTGTTCTTGTATATGAAGCCCTTTCTTGTACACCAGTGCTTCTCAACCTTCCTAATGCCATGACCCTTTAATACGTTCCTCATGTTGTGGTCACCCCCCAACCATAAAAATATTTTCAGTGCCACTTCATAACTGGAATTTTGCTACTGTTATGAATTGGGCGACCTCTGTGAAAAGGTCACTCACCCCCCCCAAGGGGTCACGACCCACAGATTGAGAACCGCTGCTATACACAAATGCGTGTCTGTGAGTTTGTTTCTTTAGTCAACCCAGACTAACACAAACTACCAACCAAAAGGTCAGCACTTCTGAGGAAGGAAGACAGGGCTCTGTATTCCCATAAATAGTTACCATCTCAGAAACCCAAGGGGACTGTTTTACCCCATCCTTTAGGACCACTGTGAGCCGGCGTCCACTCAACGGTGTGAGTTGGAAGTTCTGTTGCTGTTCTTCATTGGGTGCTCCGTGATTGTCAGTTGTTCATTCATTGCCTCAAACGCATGGTGAATCCATGTTCCAAAGCGTGAACTGTCGTCTCCAGTTTTGCACATCTTCATGATCACTCTTCTGCTTGAGCCCGTCGGTGCGACCATATTGTCGTGCCCTGTGACCAAAGAGGCTCATCCTCTGGCACTGTGTTGGCCAGGATTATCCTGTTTGATCCAGAGCATTTTCACTGGCTGAGTTTTGAAGTAGCTCACCAGTCTTCCTAGTCTGCCTTAGTTTAGAAACTTCACGAAAATGGTCCATCGCGGTGACCCTGCTGGTATGTGACATGCCAGCAGCCTAGCTCCTAGACTCATAGCAATATGTGAACAACCATAGAGAAACTCAGTAACAGATGGGTGGTGATTGGTACCCTAGTGATTATTAATTCATTTAAGAATATCCATACGTCCACTCAGCAGAGAATAATTGGCCATCCCAGAGCTCGAGTTGCCCTCAGTAGCATGTGCAGCCCCATTTGAAGCCCTCGGTGAAGGAGAGCTGTACCTGGGAGGAATGCAGAAAAGAGAGTGTCTACAACGTCGTCTTGAGTTTCCCTGGAGATCTCATAAACTTCTAAAATTAAAATGAACCCTTCCTCCTATATCAAACTGAGTAATGTGTTAAAGGAGATGCGTTAGATGCTTCTGAGCTGTCTATTTTACTGGGTTCTATAAAATTCTCAATAAAGGAAAGGTCAGTGTTGGCACCATGCACCGTGTTCGTGGAGGCATATTTAACCCCTGGCTCTTTGTGGTTCCCCGAGGGTTGAGTGTCGAATTCTTTGCAAATACCCATTACTCATCATCGCCACAAAGAGACCCCACCACCACCCAGCCTCTCTCTTTTTGCAGTACTGTCAACCCCGGGCTGTAAGGCCAGCTTGGAGCCAAAGAGAAATCTGAGCGAAGGGGTGATTTGACCTCGTTATCAGCGTGGGAGGAGCTTCCCTTCTGATTCCCCAGCAGTTTGGTGTGGAAGCTAAAGTAAAAAGGGTGGGGGGATGTCACACTGTGCAGTGTGCAGAGAGGGGTGCTTCTGTAGGTCCATCGAGACTGTGTGCAAAATGAACCAGCCCTCCGGGTGACCTTTGCATCCTGACGGCACAGGTGCTCTTTCTTCGCTGGGAGTGGCCCCCTCTGTGACCTTTGAGGTTGTCAGCATGGCCTCCCAGCCCGAGCCGACTCCCACA